>NC_092712.1:297439755-297787400 GCF_047496885.1 Scyliorhinus torazame
GTGCAGGTTAGGTGGATTGGCCGTGCTAAATTGCCCCGTACTGTCCAAAGAGGTTGAGTGGGGTTGCTGTGTTACGGGGATGGGGTGGAGGTGTGGGCTTGGGTAGGGAGCTCTTTCCAAGGACCGGTGCAGACTCGATGGGCCAAATGGCCTCCTTCTGCAATGTACATTCTATGATTCTATGATGATAACATCACGTGGCTGGGCGCTGGTCCCTCCCTGGTGCACACACCCACCGGGCATAGTGTCAAGGCATCACATTCTGATTGGGATGCTAGGTGTTATGGGCGAGGCATTTTCAGAACCCCAAAATGTATCATGGAGTTCAACCAACCTCCCCCTTTAATGTATTTGTTGCTTTTCCGAGCACACTTCTTGTTCCCTCGGTGTGGGATTACAATTATCGACACATGGGTTTTTAAACACAAAACACTGTTTATTCCATGAACTCTATTTAACATCTTAAATAAACATTGGATCTCTTAACACCCCTTACTTCAAAGATAACTCCAAAAACATTGCAACAGTAAATAATTCCTCAAAATTCCTTCAAACTTCCAAGAGACTTAACACCTTTAAACAGAATCACATCAGGTTAAAGGCTTTACTATTATGAGTTTAAATCACCCAATGATCCAGAGATAGTCTTTCATGGCAGAGATCCAGCTCACTGCAAATACAGACACTCCCAACCTCTTTTCAAACTGCAAAACTAAACTGCAAAATGGCTGACCTGACCTCAGCTCCACCCACTCTCTGACATCACTGTTGTCTTAAAGGTACATTGCTTAAACATCCATGGCTTAAAGGTACTCTTAAATTACACCTCCCCCCAAGAAAAAAAATAAACCATCTACTTCAAGATGGTTTCATTTTTCACTTTTGCACCATCCACTAAGAAATGTACACAGTAAATATACCTTATTGTTTAAAAAAAACAACAACACACGCAAACAGGTATACTAATATAGTCCATTTTTATTTTTTCTTCTTCCTCCAACCGAAATACTTCTCGATTGACAGTCTCTCTGAACAAAGTCTCTGCATGATCCATCCATTCCTCTACTCCTCGGCATTTCTCTTTAGAATTAGATACTTTATTTCAATCTGACAACAGAGTCCCTTGCAATTCTCCAATACAGGAACATTGGTGATCACAGCTTTCAGGCAGTCAAATACCTGTTGAAAGTCTGCTGTCCATTGAATTTTTATACGTTTCTTCAGCAATTCCATCAGTGGAGTAATCACGCCACAAAACATTTGCACAGCAGTTCGATCAAATCCACTCATGCTAAGAAATTGCATTATTTCCCTTCGTCTTGAGGGCATCGGAACCTCCGCAAGGAAAATTATTTGGGCTTCTCCAAATTCACTTTCGGCTAGGTTCATCACCAAACCCATCACCTGAAGTCGATCGAAGAACTCCATATGATGTTTTAAATGTTCTTTACATGTCTTTCTATAGTCCACACACAACCGTTAGGTATCGTCTGGTTCAGGTACCATCACTATGGGTGAGCTCCATTGGCTACAACCCACTTCAATTATGCCATTCTTCAGCATACTCTCAATTTCTTTGTTAGCCTGTGCCAATTTTAAAGGGTTAAGTCTATATGGATGTTGTTTGATAGGAGCAGCATTTCCCACATCTACATCATGTGTAGCCATTTTAGTACTAACCAATTTATCTCTACAAACTTGCCCATGTGATATCAATAACTCGTTCAGGTCAGTTCGTCTTTCCTCTGGAAGGTAACTTAACAATTCATCCCAATTTTTAAGAACATCCTCATTTTCCAATTTAATTTGAGGTATGTCAAATTCACAATCATCTGGATTTGGTTCGTCACTTTGAGTTAGAATCATTAAAACCTCCTCCTTTTTCTCTCCTTCCCTTTCAAAGTACCTTTTAAGCATATTCACATGACACACTCGGTGAGTCTTCCTTCTATCTAGTGTTTTTACCACATAATTCACCTCACTTAATTTCCTTTCAATCTGATACGGTCCAAAAAACCTAGCTTTTAAAGGCTCCCCTACCACTGGCAACAACACTAAAACTTTATCCCCACTGGCAAAACTAAGAACTTTGGATTGCTTGTCCACTACCCGTTTCATCACATTTTGTGCAACTTTCAAATGTTGTCTGGCCAATTCAGCTGCTCTATTTAATTGTTCCCTAAAATTTGACACGTAATCCAACAGTGTAATTTCCGATTTCTCACCCACCAATTTTTCCTTAATCAATTTAAGTGGTCCTCTTACCTCATGACCAAATATTTGTTCAAAAGGACTAAATTTGGTAGACTCATTAGGTGCATCCCTAATTGCAAACAATACGAATGGGATTCCTTTATCCCAATCCTCTGGATAATCTTGACAATACGCCCTCAACATTGTCTTTAATGTCTGATGCCACCTTTCTAACGCTCCCTGCGATTCTGGATGGTACGCAGTTGATTTCAATTGTTTTATTCCTAAGCTATCCATAACTTCTTTGAATAACTTTGAAGTAAAATTCGTTCCTTGATCCGATTGAATTTCTGTGGGTAGTCCATATCTAGAAAATAATTTAAGTAAATCCTCCACAATCCTTTTAGCTGTAATATTACGTACTGGAATGGCCTCGGGAAACCTAGTAGACACATCCATTACAGTCAAAAGATATTGATTCCCACTTTTTGTTTTAGGCAGCGGTCCAACACAATCGATTAGGACCCTTGTAAAAGGTTCCTCAAATGTTGGAATGGGTATTAAGGGCGCTGGTTTTATCACTGATTGACAAAATCTAACTACATTTTTATGTAGTCCAAGTCAATAAAAATGTTTCTGGATTTTAGCTTGAGTTTTCCTTATTCCCAATTGACCTCCCACTGGTACCTCATGAGCAACTCGCAACACCTCCTTTCTATACCCTACCGACAATACTACTTGATGAACTTCTGCCCACTTTTCATCCGCCTGCATATGTACACGTCTCCATTTTCACATCAAGACATCACTTGTACGGTCATAACACTCTGGTATACTCTCAGATTCCTCTTCCGTATATGCTTTCCGATATTTCAGTTTTATTTCTACATCTTTCTGTTGTAACTCCGCCAATTTTTCTGAACTAAAAATATCCACCTCATCCTCCACCTGTTCTTGTTCTTTTTCAACCATCTGATCAAAAATCATTTCTGATAATTGCACTTCAACTTCATCTTCACTCTTTGATTTCTCCTCTTGTCTTAACCTGTGACTTTGCGACCTTGTGACTCCACAATCCGGAAAAATCACAGGCTATTCGTTCTTCAACACTTCAGTTGACTGATTTTCCACTGGCTTATCAACCACAGTAGGCATCACTCCCACCTGAGATCCAGCTATACCATTCCACAAGATAAACTGTATTCCTGGACAAGATAGTTTATCTATTACTCCTACTACCCCTTCACGACTCCTCACTGGACTTTCCAACCTTACCTTATATAATGGAACGCTACTCCTCTCACCCTGAATTCCACATATCACCACCTTTTCTGGCAACATTCTTCCCAAGCTACTTAATTCCTCATCTCTTACCATTAAAGATTGACTGGCCCCTGTATCTCTTAAAATTGTGACTTCTTTACCTGCTCCTCCTGATACACATGAGTAAACTTTACCCACGCAAGTAAATTCTTTAAAGACATCTGGCACCTTCTTAACAATTACTTCTTGAACAGGCTGTACAATCGTTTCCACCTCCTTCACTTCCCTTGAGCTTTCCTTTACCACTCGAACAAACCCCACTGTATTATCCTGTTTTACCACATCAGCCTTCCCAGTGCTTATTTTCAACCACCAACACTGACTTACATGGCCTAGTTTATTACAGTGAAAACATCTGAAACATTTCATTTCTTTTCCACCATCCTGGATTTCTTTTTTAATCTGAGGTACACTCTCTTGTTTGTCTCCCATCAGATCACCTTTACCTTTACCACTTGAGTATTTCTCATGTCCCCAGTTTCTATCCCTCACCGGCTGAAACTGATGTCGGAAACCAATGTTTGATTTATGAGCTAATTCATAATTATCTGCCATTTCCGCTGCTAATCTCGCAGTTTTAACCCTCTGTTCTTCCACATGAGTTCTAATTACATCAGGAAATGAATTTTTAAACTCCTACAAAAGTATAATTTCTCTGAGAGCTTCATACGTTTGATCTATTTTCAAAGCCCTTATCCACCTATCAAAATTACTCTGTTTGAGCCTTTTAAACGCCATGTATGTTTGACCAAATTCTTTCCTTAAATTTCTAAACCTTTGTCTGTAAGCGTCAGGCACTAGCTCATATGCACTTGAGATGGATTTCTTCACCTCCTCATACGTTCCAGATACCTCCTCCGGTAGTGATGCAAACACTTCACTAGCTCTACCTACCAGCTTTGTTTGAATCAGTAATACCCACGTGTCCTGTGGCCATTTCATTTGTTTAGCTACCTTCTCAAATGAAATGAAAAAGGCTTCCACTTCCTTCTCGTCAAACCTTGGCAATGCTTGGACATATTTAAATAGATTCCCACCAAGTCTTTGACTATGACGCTCTTTCTCACTATCCTCATCACTATCATCCAACTGTAAGTTTCCCTTTGCGTGTGCCAATTTTAGCTGATTGTCATGTTTCATGGCCATTTTCTGAAGTTCAAACTCCCTCTCTTTATCTTTTTCCCTGATCTGTATCTCCCTGTCTTTTTCTTTTTGTTCTGCTAGGGCTATTCTTTCTTTTCTCCTTTCTTCTCTCTCCTTTTCTTTTTCCTCTCGCTCGCTTTCTCTTTCTTTATCCTCTCTCTCTCTCGTATTCAAGCCGCTTTAATTCTTTCTCATGTTCCATTTGTTTAATTTGCAACTGAATTTTTGCCATTTACAATGAGTCAAACTCTATCTCATGCAACTTTAAATGCTTAACCACTGCCATAATTTCCTCATCTTTTCGCATTTTGTCAGGTAATGTTAACTGCAATGTTCTTGCCAAATCTAACAGTCTGCTTTTCATTTCTGTTCATAAAGTACTACGTGTGACATTCTCCACCCCAAAAACCTCTGAGCCTCTGAAAGAGCCATTGTTCACAACACTCTCCCCACTTAAACTAAAATACCACACCGGAAAAGCAACAATCCTTCACTGTCTTTAAGTTCACAAAAGCTAATCCAGTAGATAGACTTTTATCCCCCTCGAGCCCCCAATTGTTATGGGCGAGGTATTTTCAGAACCCCAAAATGTGTCATGGAGTTCAACCACCTCTCCCTTTAATGTATTTGTTGCTTTTCCTAGCACACGGCTTGTTCCCTAGGAGTGAACACGTGGATTTTTAAACACAAAACACTGTTTCTTCCATGAACTCAACTTAACATCTTAAATAAACATTGGATCTCTTAACACCCCTTACTTCAAAGATAACTCCGAAAATATTGCAACAGTAAATAATTCCTCAAAATGTTCCTTCAAACTTCCAAGAGACTTAACACTTTTAAACAGAATCACATCAGGTTAAAGGCTTCACTATTATGAGTTTAAATCACCCAAATGATCCAGAGATAGTCTTTCATGGCAGAGATCCAGCTCACTGCAAACACAGACACTCCCAAGCTCTTTTCAAACTGCAAAACTAAACTGCAAAACGGCTGACCTGACCTCAGCTCCATCCACTCTCTGACATCACTGTTGTCTTAAAGGTACATTGCTTAAACATCTATGGCTTAAAGGTACTCTCACATGACACTAGGCAATAACTCACACGTGCTGCATGGCACACCTACCCACAGGAATCCACTTAGGAGGTGTGAAGTGCTCACTTAACAACGATTGCTGATTACCAATTATAAACAGCCTTCAGCCGCGCGGCATGAGGCCTTCACATTCTATGGGGGTTATGGGTGGTGGGTGGGGCAGGCGGGCTGGGGCTGAGGTTGCCCCCGGAATGGGACCACATGTTCCATGGGTTGGCCTGGCGGACAAATGGGCGCTGAGACACACCACCTCCCCCTCCCCCCGACGATGGTGGCCCTTCTCGACCGAGGCTGGCCACCGGGGTCTCCCCCAGCCCCCTCCGAGCACCGAGACAGCAACCCCAGGGCCCCAGGCCTCATTGCCAAGGAGCAAGGATGGATACTCACCTCCTCCAGTCACCACAGCAGTCCTTCTGCCAGCTCCATGTCTTTAAAAAGGAGCGCTAAGCGGCCCCAGTGTGTCCACTTGCTGGGGAGGCCATTAGATCACCGGAGGCTGTTAGATAGGGGTCGCTCCCGTTAATTGCATGGCTTAAGTGGTGATTTTTGGTTTCTTGCCACGCTACGGCAGGATTCTGATTTCACCAATGGGAGTGGGTCAGTTAGTTTGCAAACAGAGTGGCACTCGGTGTGGTTCTCAATTTTGGCATCTCCTGCGATTTAATCACCTTGTCACGCTCGTGCTTAATTGCACTGTGGCCATTAATTCACGGCCTAAATGTATTGAATGAATTTTTAATAAATAAGAGTGTTTTTTAAAACCATGTATTCATTAATATACAGTTAAAAAGCCTTGTTTGATCTCAACATGGGCCCTGAGGTCTGCCCATGTCGGATATCGAATGAATTTGCATGAAGGGTGGCAATACAGTGGCATAGACGCTATAAAGGGCAATGGAAATAAGTGGGGGCACCGGTCGACATGGAGGGTGTGAAGGGTTGTGGGGAGCGGATAGACAGTATAGGTCGGCATGGGGTTTATAAGGGTCCTTGGAAGTGGATGGAGGCCATGAGGTGGCATGGGTTACCATGGCTAGGGAATGTCATTGTGTGGGGGAGTCGTGAGGGGGTGAAGGTTGCAGGGCTGCTTTATAGATGAATTCATTATTTTTTCACAGCTTCAACAAAGTGGTGCAGCACCGAGGTCTCCGCCAGCCCACTTCCACAATATATCCAGAGGCAGCGGCAACAAATTCCACTTTCACCTGCCCAGTCCCCAAATCCCCCCGCCCCCAACCTCCCTCCCCTCCCACCCACCCCCACCCCCCTCTCCTGCCCTCCAGTTCCATCATCCCCCATCTTGCTTTCTGGAATATATCAGGCCAGCAGAGGACGGTTATCTAAAGGTGAAAGGTGAAGGCTGGTAGCTAAGCAGAAAAATCAGACAGAAAACCACAATCCTTAGAGCCAATGCAAACAATGGCGTAAAGCAAGTGTAAATTGTCAAGCAGCATCCGTGGCGAGAGTAAGCGAGTTAATGTTTGAGGTGAGATATTAACCTGAAAGGTTAGTTCTGTTTTCTGACTCCGCGGATGATGGTTATCTGCAGATTACTTCCAACATTTTCTGTATTTATTTCAGACTACCAGCATCTGTAATATTTTGCTTATTAGTTGTTGGGATGTGATTATCCTCCAATGTTCTCAGATCTTGAAGCATATGACCGGTGGAAGAATTAAGTGGATGTGTGGACGTGAGTTATGTCCCTCCGAAAGGGGAAACAAGGTATGGCCTTGGTGTTGTCCCTTCATACCAAAATGTCAAAAGTCAAATATTCTTGTGAGCTGGGTCTCCAGAGCGCTCACTCCTCAGTTGGGACTATATCGCGGTTGGGAGTGCAGAGTCAGCAAAATTCCCGGCTCCGCAAACCTGACGCGGGAAAAGGGACCCCGGAAGTTTGGATCTTTGTTCGGGTGGGGCGGTTTGGGATTGGGGGAGGCGGGATGAGGGGTTTTCTGGGAAGGTGAAAGTGGAAGATGTGGCCGCCATTACCGGAAAGAGTTGGAAGGCTGCTGTGCTCCATTCGTGCCAAGTCGTGCCACCTCAATGGCTCTCAACAAGCCCCAAGACCCTTCATACCTTCCATGGCCCTCTACCCATCCCCCATTACACATAATTTCCTCCATGTCAAGTTGGGTAGTAATGAAAGTTTAGACCTTCCACTAAACCTCTTGGATCAAACTTACTAAAACAAAAAATCAGGGGCGAAATTCTCCCGAAACGGCGCGATGTCCGCCGACTCGCGCCCAAAACGGCGCCAATCAGCCGGGCATCGCGCCGCCCCAAAGGTGCGGAATGCTCCGCATCTTTGGGGGCCGAGCCCCAACATTGAGGGGCTAGGCCGACGCCGGAGGAATTTCCACCCCGCCAGCTGGCGGAAACGGCCTTTGTTGCCCCGCCAGCTGGCGCGGAAATTACATCTCCGGGCGGCGCATGCGCGGGAGCGTCAGCGGCCGCTGACAGTTTCCCATGCATGCGCAATGGAGGGGGTCTCTTCCACCTCCGCCATGGCGGAGACCGTGGCGGAGGCGGAGGGGAAAGAGTGCCCCCACGGCACAGGCCCGCCCACGGATCGGTGGGCCCCGATCGCGGGCCAGGCCACCGTGGGGGCACCCCCCCGGGGCCAGATCGCCCCGCGCCCCCCCCAGGACCCTGGAGCCCGCCCACGCCGCCTTGTCCCGCCATTCAAAAGGTGGTTTAATCCACGCCGGCGGGACAGGCAATTTATCGGCGGGACTTCGGCCCATCTGGGCCGGAGAATCGAGCGGGGGGGCCCGCCAACCGGCGCGGCCCGATTCCCGCCCCTGCCGAATATCCGGTGCTGGAGACTTCGGCAACCGGCGGGGGGCGGGATTCACGGCAGCCCCCGGCGATTCTCCAACCCGGCGGGGGGGTCGGAGAATGACGCCCCAGTTGTGCACTTATGAAGCACGGTTAGACTTCAGTTGATTTTGAAAAACAGATGGTGCGCCTATGGAGGATTATATCATGGACTTTAACAGATTTGCTGTCGCGATGAGGCCGTTGAATCCCGCAAGTTCCGCAACAATCAAGGTGTCTTGCGAGATTCAACCGACGCATGTTTAACTGGGAGTGCTTAAGAGAGAACCTGTATGGTCCAGCATGGTAGTTCATGCGTTAAATCTGTGTCAGATGCCATGCTGCAGTGCAGGCCATCATGAATGGCCACCATTTCATGAGCTCCAGGCTCCTGTAACCCCGGCAACATGTCACATTTTCTGCCTTTGTGTCATAATACATAAAACATATAGAAAGCCTGACACGTACCATTCAGATCAGTGCAGCAGTAACCTGCTCAGCAGAGTTAGACACAGCAATTGGCTGATTCCTGCAGCTTCACAAACTTCAAATCGTGAGGCTGCCAGTGATTGAGAACCTAGGTCTCATGGTCACTGCATTGCGATTAGCAGTATGATTATCCATGAAATGTCTATGCTCTAAAGCAGCCTGTTAAAAACGTATTATCATTTGGCCATTTAAAAAATTTATTATTGGGATGCAAGCCTGACTGGCAAGGCCAGTATTTATGCCCTTCACTAATTCACCTTGAGAAGGTGGGAGTGAGTTGTCTTCTTGAACTGCTGCAGTCCAGTGACATTGAGGGATGGAGTTCCAGGATTTTAAGTTGTGAAGGAACAGTGGAAAAGTTCCAAGTCAGGATAATGTGTGGGATGGTATGTAACTGGGAGGGGAACTTGCATGTGGTGGCATTCCCTTGCATTAGCTTCCTAGTGCTTCTAGGTGGGGAACGTTGTAGGTTTGGAAGGTGCCGTTGAAGGAATCTTGGCAGGTTGCTGCAATACAACTTGAAAACGTATTGCTGTCACTGTGCAGCGGTGGTGGAGGTAATGCATGTTTAAGATGGTGGATAGAATTCCAATCATGTGGGCTGCTTTGCCTTGGATGGTGTCAAGCTTCCTGAGTGTTCTTGGAGCTGCATGCATCCAGGGAAGTGGAGAGTATTCCATCACACTCCTGCCTTGTGCCTTGTAGGCTGTGGGCCAGTTTGGGGAGTCAGGAGGTGCATCTAACCTAAACAGACCACAGAAGTATCCATTATCACCTCATCAAAATGCTTTACATCAATGGATTCTAATGGAAATTTCCCCTTTTTTGAAAGGCATTTTGGATGTGGTGAAGAATTTGTGCACGAAATGTCAATCTATAAAACTGGAGGCATGGTACAAACATTTCCATTCTTAAATTGTGCAAAACATGG
Organism: Scyliorhinus torazame; assembly: GCF_047496885.1. NCBI lineage: Eukaryota > Metazoa > Chordata > Chondrichthyes > Carcharhiniformes > Scyliorhinidae > Scyliorhinus > Scyliorhinus torazame. The sequence continues at coordinate 297,449,753 of NC_092712.1, forward strand.
ATTATGAATTCGATTTGCAGATGAAAACTTTAAATCTGAATGTATTGAATTGAAATACAATCATATGGAGTCTTAAATCTGCTGCAGACATAATGTAGTCACCAAATATCTCTCACTGTAACCCAGTACACCAGGGAGTGAGCTGCATTTTCTGATAACAGCGTGAGTTATTATTCCAGATTATTTCTACGTTATTTCCATTTCCTTTCTATCCTCTCATTTTTAAACTGAAATGTTTCCCATTTCTGGCGGTTTGGCTAACAGTCGCCAGCATAAAATGGACTTTCCCGACGGAATCAGCCCCAGTCTCCAGGGTCTCGTTGATCCAAGGCTGAACATCTGAGATTGGCTTTCAGCATAAGCAAAGCACTTTGTTTTCACTCTTGTTCCCGCAGAGGCATTTGGGAATTCAGTTTATTAATCTGTGCGAATGAGAACTCGTGTGAATGGTTGTCTCGTATCAAAAATGATTGGATTAGGCGTTGACTGGTGGCTGTAACAGGGAGCACATCAGTAACAAAATCATTGGATCGATGCTGGTTGCACTGATTCCTTCCAAAAGCAGAATTTGCATTCCCAAGCCAGGGCGCAGAGTCAGGAAAATTACCGACTCCGCCAACCTGAGTTGGGAGAAAGTGCCCCACACGTCGGATTTTCAGCCTGGGAGGATAGGTGCTAACGGCAGTCAGGCCCCTTAGTGTGGGTTTGATGCATGGACTCATGATTTGTTTTAGTCGAATGATGATTTCCTACATTACAGCAGTGACTACATTTCAAGTGTACTTCATGTGCTGTAAAGCACATTGAAATCGCAAAAGTGGTGCAGTGTTAATGAAAGTTCTTTATCCCTTTTTCACCTTCAAAAACAAGGCGGTAGCTAATAGAGAACAAGGCCGGAGGAGATGGAATCCCTGTGTTGCTGAAGAGCCTCTCCTGGAGTCACAATGCGGAATCCGCCCACTAAGAGACAAAAACGGACATGATGTTCACTGCATGGCGACGACAGGGGAAATGCCGGAAACAGCACCAACCCTTGTACATGACCTTCTTTGTCTTCACAAAGGCCATCGACACTGTCAACCCCGAGGGAATATGGAGCATGCTCCTGTGCTTCAGCTGCTCCCAAAGGTTTGTCAACATCCTCTGGCTGCTCCACGATGACATGCAAGCCATATCCTGACAAATGGATTCATCATAGACCCAATTCTCATTCGACCTGGGGTCAAGCAAAGCTGTGCCATTACACCAACACTCTTCTAGATCTTCCATGCTGTAATGCTTCATCTCACCCTCAGAAAACTACCCACTGCAGTGGAGCTAAACTACAGAACAAGTATGATCTGTTCAATCTCCACTACCTGCGGGCCAGACCTCAGGTTGTCTCATCCTCTGTCATTGAACTACAGTTTGCAGATGATGCTCGTGTCTACACATACACGGTAACTGAGTTACAAGCTATCAGTAATGCCTTCACTGAAGTATATGGGCCTTATACGGAACACCCATAACACAAAGGTCCTGTCTCCACCATACAGCACTGCCCCTCCAGTTATCAAAAACCATCGCAAGGTCTTTCCAGGCCTTGGGAGACCATTGCCGATGAGGTTCAACATTGCATTCAGTGTCCCAGAGCAGCCTTTCGTTGTCTGAGGAAGAGAGTATCAGATATGGCACCAGGCTCATGGTCTTCAGAGCAGTATTGATACCCTCCCTCCTATTGGGCTCTTGGACTATGTACAGCAGATACCTCAACGCCCTGGAGAAATACCACCAGTGTTGCCTCCGCAAGATCCTGCAAATCCATTGGCAGGAATGGTGCATCAATGTCGGTGTTCTCACTGAGGTCAACATCCCCAGCATCAAAGCGATGACCATGCTCGATTAGTAGACCACATTAGAACATAGAACATTACAGCGCAGTACAGGCCCTTCGGCCCTCAATGTTGCGCCAACCTGTGAAACCACTCTAAAGCCCAGCTACACTATTCCCTTATCGTCCATATGCCTATCCAATGACCATTTGAATGTCCTTAGTGTTGGCGAGTCCACTACTGTTGCAGGCAGGGCATTCCACACCCTTACTACTCTCTGAGTAAAGAACCTACCTCTGACATCTGTCCTATATCGATCTCCCCTCAATTTAAAGCTATGTCCCCTTGTGCGAGACATTACCATCCGAGGAAAAAGGTTCTCACTGTCCACCCTATCCAATCCTCTGATCATCTTGTCTGCCTCAATTAAGTCACCTCTTAACCGTCTTCTCTCTAACGAAAACAGCCTCATGTCCCTCAGCCTTTCCTCATAAGATCTTCCTTCCATACCAGGCAACATTCTGGTAAATCTCCTCTGCACCCTTTCCAATGCTTCCACATCCTTCCTATAATGCGGCGACCAGAATTGCACGCAATACTCCAAATGCGGCCGCACCAGAGTTTTGTACAGCTGCAACATGACCTCATGGCTCCGAAACTCAATCCCTCTACCAATAAAAGCTAACACACTGTACGCCTTCTTAACAACCCACTCAACCTGAGTGGCAATTTTCAGGGATCTATGTACATGGACACGGAGATCTCTCTGCTCATCCACACTGCCAAAAACCTTACCATTAGCCCAGCACTCTGTCTTCCTGTCATTCCTTCCAAAATGAATCACCTCACACTTTTCTGCATTAAACTCCATTTGCCACCTCTCAGCCCAGTGCTGCAGCTTATCTATGTCCCTCTGTAACTTGTAACATCCTTCCGCATTGTCCACAACTCCATCGACTTTAGTGTCATCTGTAAATTTACTCACCCATCCTTCTATGCCCTCCTCCAGGTCATTTATATAAATGACAAACAGCAGTGGCCCCAAAACAGATCCTTGTGGCACACCACTAGTAACTGGACTCCAGTCAGAACATTTCCCATCAACCACCACCCTTTGTCTTCTTCCAGCTAGCCAATTTCTGATCCAAACTGCTAAATCTCCCTGAATCCCATGCTTCCGTAATTTCTGCAGTAGCCTACCGTGGGGAACCTTATCAAACGCTTTACTGAAATCCATGTACACCACATCAACTGCTTTACCCTCATCCACCTGTGTGGTCACCTTCTCAAAGAACTCAATAAGGTTAATGAGGCACGACCTACCCTTCACAAAACCGTGTTGACTATCTCTAATCAAATTATTCCTTTCCAGATGATTATACACCCTATCTCTTATAAACCTTTCCAAGACTTTGCCCACAACAGAAGTAAGGCTCACTGGTCAACAGTTACCGGGGTTGTCTCTTGAACAAGGTGACAACATTAGCTACCCTCCAATCTTCTGGCACTATTCCTGTAGAAGTAGATGGCTTGAAGATCAAAGACAAAGGCTCAGCAATCTCCTCCCTAGCTTCCCAGAGAATCCGAAGATAATTCCAATCCGGCCCAGGGGATATATCTATTTTCACACTTTCCAGAATTGTTAACACCTCCTCCTTATGAACCTCAAGCCCTTCTAGTCTAGTAGCCTGAATCTCAGTATTCTCCTCGACAACATTGTCTTTTTCCTGTGTGAATACTGGCGAAAAATATTCATTTAGCACCTCTCCTATCTCCTCGGACTCCAAGCACAACTTCCCACTACTGTCCATGACTGGCTCTACTCTTACCCTAGTCATTCTTTTATTCCTGACATATCTATAGAAAGCTTTAGGGTTATCCTTGATCCTACCTGCCAAAGACTTCTCATGTCCCCTCCTGGCTCTTCTTAGCTCTCGCTTTAGGTCCTTCCGAGCTAACTTGTAACTCTCGAGCGCCCTAACTGAACATGTCTCATCTTTAAATAAGCCTCCTTCTTCCTTTTGACAAGTGTTTCGACTGCCTTAGCAAACCACGGTTCCCTTGCTCGACCACTTCCTCCCTGCCTGACACGTACATACTTATCAAGGACACGCAGTAGCTGTTCCTTGAACAGGCTCCACATTTCCATTGTGCCCATCCCCTGCAGTTTTCCTCTCCATCCAATGCATCCTAAGTCTTGCCTCATCGCATCATAATTGCCTTTCCCCCAGATATAACTCTTGCCCTGCGGTATATACCTATCTCTTTCCATCACGAGTAAACGTTATCGAATTGTGGTCACTATCACCAAAGTGCTCACCTACCTCCAAATCTAACACCTGTCCTGCTACATTACCCAGTACCAAATCCAATATGGCCTCACCTCTCGTTGGCCTATCTACATACTGTGTCAGGAAACCCTCCTGCACACATTGGACAAAAACGGACCCATCTAAAGTCCTCGAACTATAGCGTTTCCAGTCAATATTTGGAAAGTTAAAGTCCCCCATAACAACTACCCTGTTGCTTTCGCTCCTATCCAGAATCATCTTTGCAATCCTTTCCTCTACATCTCTGCAACTTTTCGGAGGCCTATAGAAAACCCCTAACAGGGTGACCTCTCCTTTCCTGTTTCTAACCTCAGCCCATACTACCTCGATGTGGAGATATCGGCGTTGGACTGGGGTAAGCACACTACGAAGTCTTACAACACCAGGTTAAAGTCCAACAGGTTTGTTTCGATGTCACTAGCTTTCGGAGCGCTGCTCCTTCCTCAGGTGAATGAAGAGGTATGTTCCAGAAACATATATATAGACAAATTCAAGATGCCAGACAATGCTTGGAATGCGAGCATTAGCAGGTGATTAAATCTTTACAGATCCAGAGATGGGGTAACCCCAGGTTAAAGAGGTGTGAATTGTGTCAAGCCAGGACAGTTGGTAGGATTTCGCAGGCCAGATGGTGGGGGATGAATGTAATGAGACATGAATCCCAGGTCCCGGTTGAGGAGTCCTCATCAAACGTCCTTTCTGCCACCGTAATACTGTCCTTGACTAACAATGCCACCCCTCCCCCTCTTTTACCACCTTCCCTGAGCTTACTGAAATATCTAAACCCCGGCACCTGCAACAACCATTCCTGTCCCTGCTCTATCCATGTCTCCGAAATGGCCACAACGTCGAAGTCCCAGGTACCAACCCATGCCGCAAGTTCACCCACCTTATTCCGGATGCTCCTGGCATTGAAGAAGACACACTTCAAACCACCTTCCTGCCTGCCGGTACACTCCTGCAACTTTGAAACCTGACTCATGACCTCACTACTCTCAACCTCCTGTATACTGGAGCTACAATTCAGGTTCCCAAGCCCCTGCTGAACTAGTTTAGACCCTCCCGAAGAGCATTAGCAGATTGCGCCCCCAGGATATTGGTACCCCTCTGGCCCAGGTGTAGACCATCCCATTTGTAGAGGTCCCACCGACCCCAGAATGAGCCCCAATTATCCAGAAATCTGAAACCCTCCCTCCTGCACCATTCCTGTAGCCACATGTTCAACTCCTCTCTTTCCCTATCACGTGGCACGGGTAACAACCCAAATATAATAACTCTGTTTGTCCTAGATCTAAGTTTCCACCCTAGCTCCCTGAATTCCTGCCTTACATCCCTATCCCTTTTCTTACCTATGTCGTTGGTACCTATGTGGACCACGACTTGGGGCTGCTCCCCCTCCCCCTTAAGGATCCCGAAAACACGATCCGAGACATCACGCACCCTGGCACCTGGGAGGCAACACATGTTCCCACAGAATCTCCTATCTATCCCCCTAACTATGGAATCTCCAATGACTAATGCTCTATTCCTCTCCCCCCTTCCCTTCTGAGCAACAGGGACAGACTCTGTGCCAGAGACCTGCACCCCATGGCTTACCCCTGGTAAGTCCCCGCACCCCCCCCCTCCCAACAGTATCCAAAGCGGTATACTTGTTACTAAGGGGAACAACCACAGGGGATCCCTGTACTGACTGCTTCCTCCCAGCCCCTCTCACCGTCACCCATCTATCTTTATTCTTCGGAGTAACTACATCCCTGAAGCTTCTATCTATGATCACCTCTGCCTCCCGAATGATCCAAAGTTCATCCAGCTCCAGCTCCAGTTCCCTAACGCGGTTTCTGAGAAGCTGGCGATGGGTGCACTTCCCACAGATGAAATCAGCAGGGACACTATCGGCGTCCCTCACCTCAAACATTCTGCAGGAGGAACATTGCACTACCTTCCCTGCCATCCCCTCTAGATAAAAAAAAAAGAAGAAAGAAAGAAAGAGCTTACCTGTTATTCACATTGTCCTTATGTCTGGCACAAAAAGAAGCATTCTACTCCGAGCTTCGTCATGGCAAGTGAGTCCCAGGAGGGCAGAAGAAACGCTTCTATGGCACCCACAGAGCCTCTTTGACAAAGTGCAACATCTCCACGGACACCTGGGACTCCTTGGCCCAACACCGCCCGAAATGATGGAAAAGCAACCCGGAAGGAGCTGAACACTTCGAGTTTCATCCTGAGTAGAAAGCTGAAGGCAAGCATCGATGGCGAAAGGAACACATGGAACCAAGTATTCCATCCACTCGCTCCTCCAAACACTGTCTACCCAACCTGTGACGGAGACTTTAGGCACATTGGATGCCTCAGTCGCCTGACCACTCACTTAATGTGGAAGTAAGTTACCCTCGACTCCACGGACTGTCTAAGCAGAAGAATTCCAAGCACTGCGTTCACGTGTTAGATCCTGATGGCTTTTGTTGGTAACTTAGACCTGTAGATAAGATAGGCTGCATCAGACAGGGTGGGGGGGGGGGCATAACTAACATTTGGGACAAGAAAACAAGGGGCAAATCTCCCATCCAGGACTAGATCCCATGACGGGGACTGGGACAGGATGTGTTTCCCACTGCGAAGTCCAACGGGATCCATGTCCTGTCTTCCATCCACGGCATAATTAATTATCCAACCGTGGGTTTTGTGTTGTCATCCGTGGCAGGGCAGGCTTGATTGTGCAGTCCTACCAATGTATCTTGGTGCCATATTTGAAAGGTGGTCAACATCACTGATCCACCATTGAAGAAAGAAGATGGACCTCTGGAAGAAAAAGAATAGATATCCACCAACACACCTGTGGCTGGAAGGTGGACTTCCTAGAAGACACTGAAGCTGGAAGAGCCATCTGATAGATTCCCCCGCTCCTTCGCATCAATCCACTGCTCTGGTGTTCCGGGATCCATGGGCGCTGGCAGACGTCATCCTAAACTCTGCAAGTAGACCCAGGCCTTCAGGTAAGGCCCAACTTTTGCCTGTCATGTTATTCTGGATGTTCTGAACCAGAGTGTTTTTTTCTCACTGGTACCCATGGAAAATTGCGCACCTGTGAAAGATTCATCTGCATCACACTAACATGACGCCAATCGGTGTCATGACAGCCTCCCGCGGGATTCCCGATCCACCATGAGGGGCAGCATCGGGAGATCCTGTGGGAAATTCATACTGGCTTGTAGGCCACCTTTGGGCTCCCTGCCTAATCTTCAGTCCTGCCCACCACTGAACCCACCAATGACACCATGGAAGAATTCCACCCAAGGAAAGAAGAATGAGATGGTTAGCTGTTGTGGGTAAAAGTATCAAGGAAGATGGAAGAGGTAAATGGAGTTTTGGTGCAGATCATTACCTCATGAAATGCCAGAGCTGAATAGGGCAGCCGACTGGCCTATTTCTGATCCTGTGCGCTAAGAAAAGAGGTTGATGATTTTTCAAAAATAATTTGAGGGAAGTAAAGACAGGTGACAGAAATAAATGCAAAGGACCAAAGGGCATAAATGAGAGGAAAACAAATAGAAAATGAATGAAATCTTTATTATTTAATTCATTTCTTGTTGTGTGTTTATTTTTTAAAAGGCACGGGCATCACAGGGGGGAAAGATAATTACAAATAGTAAGCAGAAGGTTCAAAGTACAAGAAACATTTTCATGACCTTGGATTGTTGTCATTGCAGTTGTCTGGAGATTCTTGCCTCGTTACCAAAAGTAACGTGACCGGTGCATCTCCAGTTATGTACGAAGAGAATCATTATATTCCTTAATCCACACATTTCAAAGATCATTCCACATCCTCGGCATGAAAGTGTGCTCAAGCATTGTTCAATTGTAATGCTTAACTGTTGAAGAGACATGTAAAGATAAAAATCCTAAGGGTTTGGGATAGAGCCAGAAGGAGCAGTTTGCTGAAAGACCTATACGCATAAAACATTAGTGTAGATTGTATTACATTAGTGTTGCCATTTCAAAGCATTAGATTCTTGGAGCGTGACACCAGCACAACTTAACAAGACACATGAAGCAGTGGTGCTGCAGTATTGTTGCTGTGTCTGGAAGGAAGGGCAGTATTCATGTGGCAACCAGGGGCAGTGGAGACATAAATTTACTGCACAATGTGATTCTGAACTACAGAACGAGGTCGTCCATCATTGCTCAGCCTGTGCGGAGATGCTATATAATTGGCCTCCATTCCCTTTGTAGGAAAACCGGCCAAAATCCTGTCTTCTCAAGAGAAAAGAAAGAAGGTGCATCCGTACATAAGGGAATAAGGCCTATAATATATGGGACAGATGCAAGAAGTAAATTTAAAACTTACTCTTCAGGGAAACTTACAGCAAGTTGCATTCTTCTAAGGGTAATATTGACCAAACATAGACACAGTCAATTCCATTCACATCAATGTGATATTGCTGAAAAAGATTACATGTATCTAGAAGCCACTATCCTAGGGGCCATTACAATGACAACCAGCACCAGATTACAATGCTTGCTTGGATTATGAACAACACAATCAGATAATGGAATACGAGTGTTCACGATTCGTTATCTAGCTGGAGGCAATATGTTGACCAAGCCGTTTAACCAACATGACCGTTACCCAACCCTATGGCTGGGTTCTCCATTTGGGAGACTAAGTTCTTCCATCAGAGTAGAATCATAAGGAGTGGCCCCCAGGAGCAATTCCCTTTCTCTTTTTTAAAAAAATATATTTTTATTCTCCTCCTTTATCACATTTTCTCCCACATTTACACCCATCAACAATAAACAATAATCAGCAAGATATGTCAATCCCCATAATAACAACGATCCCATCCGCCCACCAACCCCCAAACATCAGCCCGCATGTTTACATAAACAAATGACAAAAAGGAATCAGGGATTACCCGTAGTCACCCTAAATCTACACAGCCTCCCTCCCTCCCTCACCCACCCCCCCCAACTAATGTTCGATGTTATCCAGTTCTTGAAAGTGCATAATAAATAGTGCCCATGACTTGTAGAACCCCTCCGAGCTTCCCCTCAGTTCGAACTTAACCTTCTCAAGGGTCAAGTATTCCAACAGGTCCCCCCGCTACGCAGGGCACTGGGTGGAGAGGCTGCTCTCCATCCCAGCAGGATCCGCCTCCGGGCGATCAACGAGGCGAAGGCTATGATATCTGCCTCTGCACCCGTTTCCAACCCTGGCTGGTCCGACACCCCGAATGTGGCCTCCTGGGGACCCGGGTCCAGTTTCACACGCACCGCCTTGGAAATTACCCTAAATACCTCCTTCCAGTACTCCCCTAGCTTTGGACAGGACCAAAACATATGAACGTGATTCGTGGGCCCCCCCACTGCAACCCTCACACACATCCTCTACTCCTTCAAAAAATCGGCTTATCCTCACCCTCGTGAGGTGTGCTCTATATACCACCTTCAGCTGTATCAGCCCCAACCTCGCACATGAGGTGGAGGCATTCACTCTCCGGAGCACCTCACACCAGACCCCCTCCTCTATAACCTCTCCCAGCTCTTCCTCCCACTTTGCTTTGATCCCTTCCAGTGGTGCCTTATCCTCTTCCAGAATAGCTCCGTACACCGCTGACACTGCCCCCTTCTCCAGTCCCCTTGTCGTCAACACCTCCTCCAGCAATGTGGAGGCCGGTTCCTCTGGGAAGCTCTGTATCTCCTTCCTGGCAAAATCCCGAACCTGCATGTGCCTAAACACTTCTAGCCCATACTTCGCTTCCAGCTCCCTCAATCCTGCAAACCTACCCCGAAGAAACAAATCTTTTAGCGTCTTAATTCCCTTCTCTTCCCATTTCCAAAAACTTCCATGCCACCTCCCTGGCTCAAATCTGTGGTTCCCCCGAATCGGCATTTCCCTTGACCCTAAACCCAACCCGAAGTGTTGGCGAAACTGCCTCCAGATTTTCAATGAAGCTATCATTACCGGACTCCCTGAATATTTCCTCGGAGCTATCGGGAGCGGCGCTGTTGCAAGTGCCTTCAGCCCCGACCCCCTGCACAAACTCTCCTCCATTCTGACCCACTGAGAATCAACCCCTCTGACCCAGCTCCGCACTTTCTCCACGTTCGCCGCCCAGTAGTAATACAACAGGTTCGGGAGACCCAAACCCCCTGCCTGCCTTCCCCTCTGTAGCAGCACCTTTCTCACTCTGGCCACCTCCCCTCCCCATATGAATGAGGTAATCCTTCCCTCAATCTCCCTGAAAAAAGACTTTGGCAGGAAAATCAGTAGGCATTGAAAAATAAACAGGAATCGTGGCAACACATTCATTTTAACTGCCTGTACCCGACCCGCCAGTGACAGAGGAAGGCCATCCCACCTTGCCAGATCGGCTTTCACTCTCCCCACCAAACTAGTGATGTTGTACCTGCGAAGCCTTCCCCACTCCCGGGCAATCTGCACCCCCAGATACCTAAAATGAGTCCCTGCTCTACGGAATAGCAGCCCCCCCACCACTGCCCCACCCCCGGCCGAGACACCACAAAGTAGTCACTCTTGTCCAGGTTCAACTTGTACCCCGAGAAAGACCCAAATACCCGCAGTAGCTCCAATATTCCTCCTATCGACGCACTCGGCTCCGACACATACAGCAGCAAGTCGTCGGCATATAAGGACACCCTATGCTCTATCCGCCCCCCCGCACTATTCCTTTCCATGCTCCCGAACTTCTCAATGTGATGGCCAACGGCTCAATCGCAAGTGCAAACAGCAGGGGGGACATAGGACATCCCTGTCTCGTCCCACGGTGGAGAGAAAAGTATCTCGAACTGATATTATTTGTGCGGACACTCGCCTTCGGTTCCTTGTATAATAGCTTTACCCAGTTCACAAACGTTGGTCCAATCCCAAACCGCTCCAGCACTGCCATCAGGTACCCCCATTCTACCCGATCAAATGCCTTCTCGGCGTCCAATGCCACAACTACCTCTGTTTCCTTTCTTTCCGCCGGTGCCATAACAACGTTCAAAACCCTCCTAATGTTCGAAAACAGCTGCCTCCCTTTCACGAACCCCGTCTGATCCTTCCCTGTCACCTTCGGAAGGCACTCCTCCAGCCTACCCGCCAGTACCTTCACCAACACTTTTACGTCCACACTCAGAAGTGATATGGGCCGATACGACTCACACTCCGTCGGATCCTTATCTTTTTTTAGTAACAGGGAAATCGATGCCCGCCCCAAGGTTTGCGGCAACACCCTCTTCCCTATCGCCTCCTCAAACCTCCCCACCATCAGGGGTGCCAACCTATCCTTAAATTTTTTATAATATTCCACCGGAAACCCATCCGGCCCTGCCACCTTCCCGGACTGCATCCTCCCAATCGCATCCTTTATCTCCTGCTCCACTATTGCTCCTTCTAATGTAGCCCTGTCCCCCTCGCGTACTCCACCCCATTTAGAAATTCCTGCATCTCACGGTCTCCCCCGAGTGGCTCTGATTTGTACAACCTCTCATAAAACTCCTCAAAAACCTTGTTAATCAGCACTGGGGCCACCACCAACTTCCCTGCCCTATCCTTCACCTGAAGAATTTCCCTTGCCGCTGCCTCCCACCGGAGCTGATCTAACATACGCCTTATCTCCATGTTTATAAACTGCACCCCTTGCTCGTCTCAGTTGGCGCACCACCTTCCTGGTGGACAGTCGGTCGAAGCTCGCCTGTAGTTCCTTCCTCTTTTCCAGCTTCGCCGGGTCCCCATCCTCTGCATACCTCCTATCTACCTCCAACATCTCATCTATTACCCTCTGCCGCTCCAACCACTCCTCTTTATCCACACTGGCCTTAAACGAAATTACCTCACCTCTCACCACCGCCTTTAGAGCCTCCCAGATGACTGCCTTCGACACCTCACCCGTACAATTGAAACCTACATATTCCTTAATTACCTTTTCAATTTTCTCACAGAACACTTGGTTCCCCAAAAGCCCCACATCCAGTTTCCACCCCGGTCTCTGTGCTGCCCCCTTCTCCAGCACCATATCCACCCAATGTGGAGCGTGATCTGACACTGCAATTGCAGAGTATTCCGACCCCTTGACTCCAGCCAGCAAAACCTTCCCCACCACAAAAAAGTCGATCCGCGAGTATACCTTATGGACCGCTGAGAAAAACGAATACTCCCGTTCCCTTGGGTGCAGGAACCTCCAAGGGTCCACACCTCCCAATTCCACCATTAGCCCAGCCAGCGCATTCGTCCCGCCTGATGGGACCAGCGAGCGCGGTCGTGATCTGTCCAACCTTGGCTCCTGCACCAAGTTCCAGTCCCCCCCCCCCCACAATCAGCTCATGCATGTCCAAGTTGGGAATAGCCCCAAACACCTTCCTCGCGAATCCCACATCGTCCCAATTGGGACCGTATACACTTAACAGTGCCACTAATCTCCCCTCCAGTGCCCCTGTCACAATGACATATCTACCCCCCTGATCTGCCACCACCTTCTCCATCTGGAAGCGTACCCTTTTGCTGACCAGCACCGCTACCCCTCGAGCCCTTCCATCAAATCCGGAGTGAAACACTTGGCTAACCCAGCCCGTTTTAAGTCTCACCTGGTCCTTCACCCTCAAGTGAGTCTCCTGCAGCATTGCTACATCGGCTTTCAAACTTTTAAGATGTGCAAGCACCCTTGACCTCTTGACCGGACCTCCTAGCCCTCCCACGTTCCATGTGATTATCCTTACTGGGGGTTTCTCACCCCCCCCCACCTTTCTTATCCACCATCACCATACCACCGGGCCCTGCCCCATAAGCCTGACCCGCCCCTGTCCATTGTTAACATCGAACCCCTTCCCCCCCTCCCAAGAACCCCCCATACAGAAACATCCCCCAACATCCATCCCTCCACCCCCTCTTGCTCGCCTCGTAGGCCCATTGAAGCCTGCTATCCAGGCTCCAGCGTCCGCAGTCCTCCTCTCACCTCACCCCCGTTCACTAACTGACTTCAGTTAGCTCGCGCGGGTGGCTCCCCCCGCCAAGACCTCTCGCTCCCTTCCACCCAGTCCGTGAGAAAGAAACACCAAAACAAACCCAACAATCCAACCCCTACAATTCACTAACATAACATTTAACCGTCGCAACACAGAACGCCATTAACTTGAACTCTGTAACAATGCAAAGAGAAGTAAATTTCAATACAAATCAGTAAAAAGAAAGTTGTAACATTTATACATTTTCCAGCCGCTCAAACACAGTCCACAGTCTCTCTTCCAGTTCCGCTCTTCACGTCTGTCCCAAGCCTTCTGCCCTCACGAACGCCTCAGCCGCCTCCGCTGTCCCAAAATAGCAATTCCCTTTCTGTTGCCATGCACATTAATACATGATGGGGAGCTCTTGGGATTCCACTCGGAATCCCGCTACCGGACCGCCATTTTGAGTGGGCGGCAAAATACCGAGGTCCGGCAGCCGGCTCCCCTCCCTGCCCATAATGTAGATCCTCCCGCACTACCCTTCTGCTGACAAGTAGGGGCATCCTCTCCACACACACACCCCCATCATCAAAGGAATTATGGATCATGCCTCCACAGCACAAGGGTGACCCAACTCCCAACAGAGGCCCCCAAATTAGAGGCCCTCATCTCAGAGGCCCCCATCTTAGGGACCCCCCTCATCAGAGACCCCCATATCAGAACCTGCCCCCCCCTCTCATCAGCCACCCCTGCCTGTAAGCTAAAGAGAAGTCCAGGCAGAATCAATGAAAAATCATTGCTTTTTCACTTACCAATCCCTTATTGCCTCAGACAGAGGTGTTGAAAGCAACAGCTATTACTTCATAGAAAGCCAAAACACATCACAGGGATTTAAACCCTCTCAGATCCCCAAGGCTTCTCTTCACTTTCAAAGGTAAATAGTTTTTAATAGGCTGTAACTGACAGAGTAATAGCTTCAAGGCAGCCAGGTGTCTGGATTGTTTATTTTCATTTCCCTTCATGCTTGAATGCATGTCAAGTGCCCTGCTGTGAAGCTAACCACAATGTTTATAAACATCCTGGAAATCTCTCAGCAGAAAGTACTTTAACGTCTTTTGATGTGGTGAGGACCTGTCAATCATAACTAGATATTTATGAACATTGTGGTTAGTTTCAAAGCAGTGTATTTGAGATTGTTTGCCTGAAGCTGGATTCTCCGCTGGATCGGGAACCCAGTACCGTGGAGGGACAGCAGAGAATCCATTCCTTAGTTTTTCAAGAATAAATTTAGAAAAACATTTCTTGAAAATGTAATGGGCAACCTAATTACATTTGGAGGATCTTCTTACCTAATATGGGATAATGAATAGGGCTGGTCAATTATTGACTTCATTAGGGGAGAGTGTTTGGTCGTGGCCCTGAAATCCATCTTAAACCTTACAGTCTCACACTCTTGGGGTTCAGGGTAATATTACTTGATGTTTGATGGATATCCAAGTTTTCTTTTGAAGCCTAGTATTTACATTCAGAAAAATTGAAATTTGGATCCTCTCATTGAAATAAGAATCAGCATCTTTGCTTTTTGAGGTATTATGTAAGTGTTGCAATGTATACTCTTCATATAACCACCAAGTTGCATGCTTTTTCATAACATTAAATTTATGTGTTCGCTTAAAACTTAAATTGTCTCATCTAACCTTCCCTATCAAACAAACATTCATCAAATCCAACTCCTGTTCCCTTTGATGGGGATAAATTTCTGAAGAATTTTCACCTGGACCCAGACACTATCCAGAAAGTTACAATCTAGCTTTAAAAATTTGGATTTTAGACGATCGGGACGAAGGTAACATTCTGCAGACTTTCCTCCTTTGGGAGGGGGCTGAGCTGGACTCTGACCTTGAGTCTAGCTCCCTCTGGCTGAAGTTGGAGGAAGTTAGTTTAGAGGTGCACCAGATTCTGTTAACTTCAAGTTAGAAGTTACAATTTGTAAAAACACCACACGCATGGCAATCTTATCCCACCCCAATGTGTTCAATAGCCAATTAAGACTTTTGAAATGCAGTCACTGTTGCAATGTATGGGGAAATGTGGCACCTAATTTTGCACACAGCTAGCTCCTACAAAGAGCAATGAGACAATGGCTGGACAATCCATTTTAGGGATGTTGGTTCATGCAAAAGTATTGGGCAATTCCCCAGCTTTTCTTCAACGTGTCTGAGAGGACAGGTGGGGTGCACTTGTGGTAATTTGGTGAGAACAAAACCCAGGTCATGAGCAAAGTTTTCTACATGACAACAATCCTGGCACTTTGGCTTTTGCTTCAGATGCACAGCGACATGTCCCTGCTTCGGGGTGGTATAGCTCAGTCGGCCAGGTGACTAGCACATGATTCAGAATAATGCCAAAAGTGTAGGTTCGATTCCCATTCTGCCTTGGGATCTGCCTCCTTGCCCTGCCCTTGAGAATGAAAGACAATGGCAAACAACCACTGACAAAAGCTGCCAAGGAAAACAGTTCTGGGTGACAGTGAGCCAAGCACCTGCTTTTAAGCAGAGCACTAATGGAATGGTACACTCCTGGTTATATTGCTGCTTGGCTAGTATTTGTGCTGTTAGTGTTGTTCAATGATCAAAATCTGGCATGATAGCCAATCATCTTTCTTGAATAACCATGGAACTCCAATCCCTTTCGGATTGGTTCCATAATTTCCAAGAGATTTGTTTTCCCATGCCATTGCAATAGCCCCGATGATGATATGCAGGAGGCAAGTTTGTACATAATGTTATACATGGCCTCCGACCGCTAGGTGGCAGGGTAAACCCATCACGCGACCCTGTGGTCTGGGAGTTGGGAGTATGCTGGAGGATAGATGTATTTTGCAGTTAATTGATGTTAGTAGTTTATTATTTTATTTATCCGAGTTATCTTATCATGCAGTTGTTCTAGAATAAATGTTCTGTAGTTCATCATTCACTTCGGCCAGTCTACAGAGCATGACATGGTACCAGGATGGATGATTTTACAAGAACTAGGGGCGGGATTCTCCCATCGGGCGGCTATGTGCCGACGCCGGCGTAAAAACAGGAGTGTTTTACTCCGGCGTCGGCGCCCGTTCCGAGACCCGACTCTCCGGGCCACAGTCGGGTCGCACGGCGCTGGAGCGGCCCATGCCGCTCCAGCTGTCGATCCCGGTGTGAACCTTGGATCCCGGCGCCAACTAGCGCGTGTGCAGTGGCCTTCTTCCCTGCGCCGGCCCGCCGATCGCTGAGCCCCAATCGCGGGCCAGGCCACTATGGAGGCCCCCCCAGGGTCGGACCCCCCTCTCTCCCATCGCCAGACCCTTCAAGGCCAACGTCCCGCCGGCTCAGGGGATGTTAGAACGGCGCCGGTGGGACTCGGCTTTTTGTCAACGGCCGCTTGGCCCATCCGGGCCGGGGAATCGGCGCGCCGGCCCATGCCGGCCTTGGCCGGAGAGTCGCCGCATACCCCGACCGGTGGCGCGCCGACCACGTCGGCCCCAATGGGGGCAATTCTCCGCTCTGTAGAGAATCGCGTTCCGGCATCGGAGTGGAGTGGCGCGATTCGCGCGGCCCGCCGTCAATTCTCGGTCAGAGGGGTCAGAGAATTCCGCCCTAGAAGAATCTGTACGAAAAAAATCCGAACCGCTGAAGATAACTTTGAATGAAATGGAAGGAAACGCATCTTTGCTACTAACCTTGCTAGCTACGGGCATCTGATGCACAAGGCGCGATAAAACTCCGAAGCCTGGGATGGAAGGCACCTCAACAGCTTCGGATTACCAGTAATGTAGAGGAGAATTGGAGGGTGTTTAAGCAACCGTTTAAACTCAATGTTGCAGCCCTTGGCCTGCAGGCACAGTTTGATGAGAGGCGCATCGCGTTGCTGCTCACTGCAGCAGGTCACCAAGCAATTGAAATCGTCAATACTTTTGCATTTGAAAATGAGGCTGAAATCAAAAGCTTCAAAGAAGTGCTTAAACAGTTCGATCGGGGTTGCCCCCCTAGAAAAAAACGAAACCTTTGAGTGTTATATATTCCGTACGTGTACCCAGAATGCGGGAAATGCATTATATAGCTTCCTCACTGACTTGCGATTGAAGGCACAGTTGTGCAACTTCCGCACACTCCAGTTGTCAATGATATGCGGCCAGGTTGCTTTTGGAATCTTCAATTATAAAGTGCACGAGCGGCTTCTGCGGGAAATAGACCTGCAACTTGAATGTACGATTCAAATATGTCACGCTAGTGAGCTTGCTGCAAAGCATCTCAGCACGTTGTATCTCCCTAATTTTGGCGTAAAGGCAGAAGAGGCAGCAGAGGTCATTAGTGCAGTGACGCAGCTAAAATAGAAACATGCTCCCAGTGCGGGCACCATTTTGAGCGGCCGACCTGATCCTCCATTTTTTGTCCGCGATGTGGCAAACTGCATTTGCCATGGCAATACCCTGCTTATGGAAAAACATTGTGCCATCTGTAATGGCAGGAATCATTTTGCAACACAATGTTATACCAGGAAAAGGCCTGAACAAACAAAGAATATCAGCACTATTGTTGTGGTGTTCCTGAAGAACACATGGGACGGGAATCTCCGAAAATGGGGCTATGTCCCCACGGCCGCCGGAAAACGGGTGCGAATCACTCCAGACATTTTTTGAAAAGCCCGGAGTCATTCTCTGGTGTTCCGGGGGATAGCAGGGCCCCGGCGTGCTCCCTGCAGCTGCTGCTGCCGATACTGGCGCCCTGCACTTCCGGCCACTGGTCCACGCATGCATGTGGCAGCCGTTTTTGCGCCGGTCCCTGCGCAACATGGCGGTGCCCTACAGCAGGCCAACGCGGAAGAAGATAGGCCCCCCCGGAATGCGTGCGCCCGCCGATCGGTTGGCCCCGATCGCGGGCCTGGCCATCGGGGAGCCAGAGTCTGATCCACCCGCCCCCCCACCAGGACGGCCGCTGCAGCTGCGACGCCGAGCTCCCGCCAGGTGAAACCGTACAGGAACCATACCGGCGGGACTCGGCGGAACATGGCAGGAACACGGCCGGTCGACCGCTGGGAATCGCCGTGGGGTCCTCTTTCAACAGCCCTCAACCAGCGCTGCGTCAACCGCACAATCGCGACTGGCACAGATTCTCCGGTCGCCGAAGAATCGCGTCTCGACCTTGGACCCGATCACGGGCATTCTCTGCCCCCGCGCCGATCACGATTTTGGCGCAGAGGCTCGGAGAATCCCACCCAAGATCTCCAGTGAAGACAAGGACACTCAAATCAGACCAAATAGCAATGTTTTTGTTTCAATCTGCAGCAACAGTGAGTTTTGATTTGCTTTATTATTGTCACATGTATTAGTATGCAGTGAAACGTATTGTTTCTTGCATGCTGTGCAAACAATGCATACCGTACATAGGGAAGGAAGGAGAGACTGCAGAATATAATGTTACAGTTATAGCAAGGTGTAGAGAAAAGATCAACTTAATACGAGGTCAGGAGTCTCCAGGGTCCTAAAGATCGCTAAATCTGTAAGTAATTGAATAAGAACATTGGCCAGGATTCTCCCCTACCCGGCGGGGCAGGGGGTCCTGGCAGAATGGAGTGGCGGGAACCACTCCGGCGTCGGGCAGCCCCAAAGGTGTGGATTTCTCCGCACCTTTAGGGGCCAAGCCCTCTTGAGGGGGGGGGGTCAGTTCCACATCAGCCATCGCGAAGGCTATGGCCGAGGCGGAAGGAAAAGAGTGCCCCCAAGGCACAGGCCACCCGCGCCGCCAATCCCGCCAGTAAGGTAGGTGGTTTGATTCATGCCGGCGGGACTGGCATGACAGCAGCGGGACTTCGGTCCATCGCGGGCTGGAGAATCGCCGGAGGGGGGGGGGCCGCCGACCGGCCCGGCGCGATTCCCGCCCCCGCAGATTTTCGGTGCCAGAGAATTCGGCGGCCAGCGGGGGTGGGATTCACGCCGCCCCCCGCCAATTCTCCGACCCGGCGGGGGGGGTCGGAGAATCCCGCCCATTGTTAGAGAGTTTAAAACCGTTTGAATGAAGTGTTCGAAGCACAGAATGAGAGTGAAAGATAGAATTAGAGGGTGTGCTGGGCACAGCTTGCAAGAAGTCGCCTTGCTCTGGCGCCATCAAATTGAAGGCAGATAATCATAAAGATAAATGGACAGTTATATTAAAGATAAATGGCACAGCAATAATAGTCAAGCTTGACACTAGTGCGAGGGCCAACCTCATCAACCTGTCTGATGTAAAAAAGCTGCAAATTCAACCAAAAATAGTCACCAGAACGGTATTATGAAAAGATTATAATGGGAACAAAATCTCATTATTAGGAGTATGTGAGCTTGATGTAAATGTAAAACCAAAATGTACAAGTTGAAATTTTCTGTGGTGGTGGCAGGCCACGAGTCTTTAATTGGAGTTGAGGCGTGTGAGGAACCACAGCTCGTCCGACGAGTCTACAATGCTGTAACAGGTTCTCATTCCTCAGGAGATTCCATACTGAATGATTTCTCTGAAATTTGCCAAGGTTTTGGTATGTTACCATAAACGTACAAGATTCAATTAAAGGAAGATGCGAAGCCTGTGATTCATGAGCGAGATGTGTGCTGGTGCCATTAAGGGATAAACTAAAGGCAGAGCTTGAGAGAATGACTGCCTTGGGTGCCATTTAAGCGTATTGAAGCCCCTACAGACTGGGTTAATTCCATAGTTTGTGTAAAGAAGCGTAATGGTGACTTCAGAATCTGCATGGATTTGAAGGATTTGAATCTCAATGTAAAAAGGGGATACTACCCTATACCAAAAAGGGAGGAGATAATGTCTGAAATGGCAGGAGCAACGTGTTTCAGCAAATTGGACACTTCACAGGGCTTCTGCCAATTGAAACTAGATAAAGAAAGTCCACATTCAACACACCTTCAGGACCTATTTTCAAGAATACTTGACTTGATAAATTTTCGCTTACCACAGTGCCAGTACTCATGTTTTTTGACCCAGCCAATAATCTAAAAATCTCAACTGATGCATCACAGGATGGTTTAGGGGCGGTCCTACTCCAGCAGGATCTGGAAGGAGACTGGCTGCCAGTGGCGTATGTGTCGAGGCGAAGTCCGACGCTGAACGACAATACGCAGAAATCGAAAAAGAGTGTCTTGGGCTCATTAATGGGCTGACAAAGTTTCATGATTGTGTGTCTGGGCTTCCAACCTTCATTGTGGAGACTGACCACAGGCCGCTGGTCGCCACCATAAACAAATCTAAGTGAGATGTCGCCGAGACTGCAGCGAATGTTCATGAAGTTGCAGTGGTACGATTTTGAATTGGTGTATACGCCAGGTAACCATCTTCTCATGGCTGACACACTTTCCAGAGCTACCGGCAATGAGGAACCATTCCAGTTGGATGAGGACGCACAGGTCCTTATGAAAATGGTGACAGAGTCCCTGCCAGTCTCCAACAACAAGTCAAAAATCATTGAAGAGGAAACTTCCAAGGACACTATCATGCAGAAAGTGAGAAAGTACATCCATGAAGGATGGTCTAAAGGATCATGTTCACGTTTTTACAATATTCAAACAGAATTGAGTGACGCGAAAGGATTTTTGCTGCGGAATCAGCGAATTGTGATTCCACAGGCATTGCGGTCAATGATCCTCGTCAAGTTGCATG
Organism: Scyliorhinus torazame; assembly: GCF_047496885.1. Taxonomy (NCBI): domain Eukaryota; kingdom Metazoa; phylum Chordata; class Chondrichthyes; order Carcharhiniformes; family Scyliorhinidae; genus Scyliorhinus; species Scyliorhinus torazame. The sequence continues at coordinate 297,470,522 of NC_092712.1, forward strand.
AAGGGCACTTAGTGATGGAAAATTACAAGAGGAGAGCCAGGAAAGCAGTCTATCGGCCTGGGATCAACTGGGGCATCAATGGTGGAGAACAGTGAAACATGCCAAAGATTTCAGCGCAGGCAAAGCAAGGAACCTGCGCAGATGGGCGAGATAGTCACAACTCCGTGGCAGAAGGTTGGCATGGATCTTTTCCATTTAAATGGAAAGGAGTACCTTCTGGTCATAGACTATTTCAAATCTACATGGAGATAGTGCAGTTGTCGAATTCTACGGCAAGGTGCTACTAAGAACGTCAAAGACATTTTTGTGCGACATGGCACTCCAAATGTGGCCATGAGTGATAATGGTCCTTGTTTTGACTGCTATGAGTGGACAGAATTTGCACGGAAGTATGATTTCCAACATGTGGCTTCCAGCCCGTATTACCCTCAGTCGAATGGCAAGGCTGAAAAGGGAGTGCATATCATCAAACAGCTCCTTAAGAAAGCACTCGACAGTCGCAATGATACATACCTTGCACATCTCAGCTATCGTTTGGCACCACTGGTCAATGGCCTCTCGCCTGCGCAAATGTTGATGAACAGGCAGCTGTGAACAACTCTACCTTGTTTTCCTCATGAGCCCGTGAACTACTCATTAACAAGACAATTAACCTCTCAGAAAAGGAGGCAGAAGGAATTCTCTGATAGGTCTGCAAAAAGACTTCAACCTCTGCAGCCAGGAGGATATGATGAGAATTGAAGACTCCAAAGGCAATGCCTGGTCTAAACAGGCAAAGGTACTGCGACAAGCAGGTCCAGACCCATACCTCATCATTACGGCTGAAGGTGTGGTCTTGAGAAGGAATAGAAGAGATTTGCTCAAAGTATGGCAACCGTTTGTGATGCAACCACCAGCAGAAGCATACAACAGTCTTAGAACATCCGAAGAACATACGGAACAAACACAACATGATATGTCAATACATGAAGAACATCAAACTCAATCAACAAATACTAAAGAACATGAAGAACCTTTGCCAGTTCAGCAGACACTGAGAAGGTCTACAAGAATAAGGCGCAAGCCAGAAAGAATGAACTTGTAACAGATAAAAACAAATTCTGAACATGTCTATAGTTATGCATATCATAATGTAATGTAAAAAGAAATTTAATGTATGTAAATAATTTCATTTTACAAAGGAAAGGGGATGTGATGATATGCATAAAGCAAGTTTCTACATAATGTTATACATGACCTCCGACCACTAGATGGCAGGGTAAACCCATCACGTGACCCTGTGGTCTGGGAGTTGGGAGTAGGTCGTGCTGGAGGATAGATGTATTTTCCAGTAGTTCCACAATAGTTAATTGGTGTTGGTAATTTATTATTTTCTTTATCCTAGTTATCTTATCACACAGTTGTTCTTCAAGAAATGATTTAAACTAAATGTACTGTAGTTCATCACTCACTTCGGTCAGTCTACAGAACGTGACTGCATTTTAAAAAAAGAATGAAAGCTCCACAGTCATTGTATGCCAGATTGATAGACAGCACCTATATCTCCGTGAGCACATAGTCTATCACATAAAAGACCATGGGACAGCTTAAAATGAAATTCCAACTGGCCAGTTGCCCTTCAGGGTTCCTGAGAAAATGAATGACCCTGCCAAAATCTTCGGAGCAATGCATCAGCCACCTGTTGAATACTGGTGGGCAAACTGCACCGGCACCAAAAAAAGTCATAGCTGCATGATCGTTCAGACACTAGCTGAAAAACTGATGGCAACTGCTAAATTCAAAGTCAGATTCAGAGCTGCAACAATCCCTGAGGATCAGCTGGAAGCAATTGGCACTATCTCCTTGATGAGGGTAAGGAATGTTAACATAGGGAAGCATGTGAGTACGAACACAGCTGGGAAATTAAAACAAAGGAAACTGAGAACGCTCCAATTTCCATTCCCCACTTTATTCTGGCACATTAGATTACATACAGGCAACCCCACCCCATACCCCCTTGGAAGAGGTGGGGTGGCAATTAACATGTTAATCTTTCAACTGGAGCAATCTTTACACAGAAAAGGCTACTGCCCACAGAAGGCACTGCCTTTTTAAAAATTCATTTACGGGATGTGGGCGTCGCTGGTTGGGCCAGCATTTATTGCCCATCCCTAGTTGCCCTTCAGAAGGTGGTAGTGAGTTGCCCTCTTGAACTGCTGCAGTACTTGAGGTGTAGGTACACCCACTGTGCTGTCAGGCAAACAGTTCCAGGATTTTGACCAGCGACAGTGAAGGAACAGTGATATACTTCCAAGTCAGGGTGGTGAGTAACTTGGAGGGGAACCACCAGGCAATGGGGCTCCCAGCTATCTGCTGCTCTTGTCCTTCTAGATGGCAGAAATCGAGGGTTTGAAGGGAGATATCTAGGATCCTTGGTGAGTTACTACAGTGCATCTTGCAGATGGTACACGCGGCTGCCACTGGAGGGGATGAAGGACCAGAAAACGATATATGGCAGCGTGTTCAAGGGTGAAGGGTGAGTGGGTCCAGAATAGGATATGTGCAGCAAAGTTTTGAATGGGCTGAAGTTTACACAGTGTGGAGGGTGAAAGACTGACCGGCAAACTACTGGAACAGTTGAGGATAGAAGTGAAAAATCCAAGGACGAGTTTCAACAGTGGATGGGCTGTGGCAGGAGTGGAGGTAGACAATGTTATGGATGTCATTCTGATGGAGAAGATATTGGGTCAGAAGGTTGACATAGAATAGAATACTATAGCTTTAAAGAGGATGGTTCAAACTTGAGACGGTCGCCAGGAGTAGGTTGGAATTGGTTGCGAGGGAAGATAATCGGTTGTGGGACCAACGATGGTTTTCCAGCAGCACGGACGCAATAGAGGACTACAGGTAGGGTGTGGTGGGGCAAAACTGATAATCATCAACAGACCTTTGACCCCATATCGCTAAGGGTGCTGTTGCTGAGGGGGGGGGGGGGCAACAGTAGGATCTTGGGGATTCCTGATGTTAGGTTGCATGGGCACAAGAAAATAAATCACTCAAAATGGTTAAGTAAAAAACATGGGGCTGGATTTTATGGCCAAACGCGCCACTGGGATCTTCCAGTTCTGCCGGCGGAGACCCCCTGCCCCGAGTTCCTCAGTGACGGAGGGTATGAACATTGGGAAAGCCCGCCGACAGCGACGGGACCGGAAAATCCTGCCATCGGCCAATGGCGGACTGCCTGTGCCACCACAACACACGCCGTGGGCAGGGGGGTGGGGGGGTGAAAATTCCACCCATATCCAGCCAAATGTGACCCCCAATGAGCTGGACAATGGAAGAGAGGGTGGGGGGGAAATGCTCCAGTAGCTCAGCAGATCGGCAAGCATCTCAACAGGAAGAAATACAATTGATGTTTCAGATCACTGACCTTTCATCAGATTGCAAAATGTTAAGAGGTGTAGCAGTTGACAGCACACAAATAGGCAGGAAAAGGAGGGAGGTGTGCTAAGGAAGAAGTGAGGTCTCCCAAACATCACAGTGAAACGTGGGAATTCAACGAGTTGCCGGTTGTGGACCTGGGCCCAGATTTGAGTTGCATAACAGATTAGAATCACACGTAACATTATTGGATTCAATTTTTTCAGAGCTTTTACAAGTCTGCTGCATGTATCCTTTGAATACATACATTATTCAAGAACAACATAATTTTATAGTCTGCAGGAAGATATATCTAATCCTGCAATCTGTTGTGTTATTTTATGCAACAGTGCTTGCTGACCGCAGTCTTTAATCCTCATTGAGCAGGTTGTGGTGTTGAATATATATATATATATCTACTGCCCATGCAGTACAGCAAATAGGCTCACTTCAATTTCTTAAGCTTGAACGCCCTCTTCCACAAATCATCCAGCTTTCTCATGGTTAACGTTGCACAAAAGGATAATTGGCAATTGATTGCTTTCACTGCAAATTGAAGAAAGATATTGCAAACAGATTTAGAGCCATGATATAATATCACCCCTGCAGATCGTGACGTCAGGCACCGTCTCTCTATCCTGTCTGACAATCGTGCCCCCGAATTGAAGCTCTGCTCATTCTATTGAGCGTTAAAAACAGTGACAAAACACTGATTTTAACAAGATAACTACTGCAATCACTAGACAACAGGCCAAATCAATGCGGTGAGAAAGGTAGGTCAGACCTCATTACCATCAACAGTGGATGTCATCTTGATTTTCTGTCAAGCCACAAAGCAGATTGTTCTGCGGTTTTGGGATGACACGTGGGTCAAGGTGTTGTCATTTGAAAAACTCGAAAGCATCCTATTTAGTACACGAAGCAAGGATACAATGAAGGCATAAATAGGGGCATGTAACTTTATTTCTTCTAAGTGTACTGAACTTTTATCCTTTGCGTCTTGAAAGCGAATAATAGACAGAAGATCATGGACAAGGTGCTAATTGTAAGTTTGGAAACAGGCCCTTCGTCCTAACTTGTCCATGCTGCCCAGTTTTTACCATTAAGCTAGACCTAAGGGCGGGATTCTCTCAGCCCGGGACCGGGCAGAGAATCCCAGCGAATGGCGCGAATCGCGCCACGCTGCCCCGATGCCGGCACGCGATTCTCCACAGAGCGGAGAATCGCCAGATTGACGCCGGCGGGTTGGCGCGGCACCGGTTGGGGGCCACTCTACGCGGCCGGCCTGCCGATTCTTGGCCCGCCAATTCTCGGCCCGGGATGGGTCGAGCGGCCATCGTAAAAAAGCCGAGTCCCGCCGGCGCCGTCCACACCCACTCTCAGCCGGCAGGAACTCGGCGTGGAAGGGTCGAGGGGGGCGGCCTGTGGGGAAGGCGGGGGGGATCCGACCCCGGGGGGGTTCTTCGATGTGGCCTGGCCTGCGATAGGGGACCACCGATCGGCGGGCCGGCCTCTCTGGCTGTGGGCCTCCTTTCTTCCGCGCCGGCCACTGTAGCCCTGCGCCATGTTGTGTCGGGGCCGGCACGTTGAAGAAAGCCACTGCGACGGATCCCGCGGCGCCCAGTTGATGCCGGGATCAGCAGCTGGAGTGGCGTGAACCGCTCCAGTGCCATGCTGGCCCCCTGCAGGGGACAGGATTGCTGATCCTGAGGCCATGCTTATGCCTTCGAGAAACGCGACAGCGTTTCTGACGGCGTCAACACTTACCTTCAGGGTCACAGAATCCCGCCCCAAATGCCTGCATTTGGCCCATATCCCTCGATTTCATCTTACCATATAACTGTCTAAATGCTTTTTAAAAGACAAAATTGTACACGCCTCTATTACTGCCTCTGGCAGCTCTGTCCAGACACTCACTAGGCTCTGTGAAAAAACTGCCCCTCTGGACCCTTTTTTATCTCTCCCCCCTCACCTTAAACCTATGCCCTCTAGTTTCAGACTCCCCTGATTTTGGGAAAAGATGTTGACTATCTACCTTACCTATGCCCCTCATTATTGTAGACCTCTATAAGGTCAACCCTAAGCCTCCTACGTTCCAGGAAAAAATGTCCCAGTCTAATCTTGTACTTTTTGACAACGCTGTGGCTTTTCCCGTCACATTTTGGAACAGTCCTCAGCTTTTTGGAGGATTGATGCAGGAATCGTAGAGCAGTTGGGGTGACCAAGTTCAAAGGCATAGGAGGTGGGCGGGAGCATGGGTGCTTGGAGGCAAAACCTGCAGCAGAGTGTTTGATTCGATTGACTGGCTGATTACTGTTCTGCCAGCATTCAGGTGATTTTGCTTGTAACTTTCTAAGTAATCTCTAAAAATAATTGAATTTGGTAATTTAACTTTGGTTCAGAATACATAGAATGCCTACATTGCAGAAGGAGGCCATTCGGCCCATCGAGTCTTCACCGACCCTCCGAAAGTGCACCCCACACAGGCCCACTCCCATGTCCTAGTCCCATAATCCCATTTAATCTTTGGACACTAAGGGGCAATTTAGCATGGCCAATCCATCTAACCTGCACATCTTTGGACTGTGGGAGGAAACCGGAGCACCCGCAGGAAACCCACGCTGACACGGGAGAACGTACAAACTCCACACAGACAGTCACGTGAGGTTAGATGATAGTTTCCGGATGGGTATCTCTCTGGATCTCCTCTCTGAGCTGGAGGAGAATGTAAACATTTTAGCTTTTCAAAGGTCAACTTTACTCAAGTTGAAAGTTTAAGGTTTGATCCATGACTTATCTTGACATAGGTGGTGAATAAGGCACACAGGATCCTGCACTTCATAAATAGCGACATGGAGCATACAAGTTAGGAGGTTATGGTGAACCTTTATAAAAGGCTGGTTCAGCTCGAACTGGAATATTGGGTGTGATCTATCGGCCCCGTCCCGCCCGAACCGAGGCGTGTTGCGGGAGGTAGATGCCGGGAGAGGCCTCTCCCAGGTTTACCCCGGCTTGCCACGCCTCGCAAGATCTAATGGGACCTTGCGAGACGTCTTAATCTGGATCCTGCCTATTGTGGGGGGGATCAGCATTTGTCAAATTTACATATTTGAGTAATTAGTCTTGCTCTAAAATGCAGTTGCATGATCTACCTGAGGCTTTGGGATATAACCCCTATGCCTCGGAGACCTTAGGCGAGTGCCGGTTAGTACAGGTCCCACAAACAGGGACCAGGCGAACCGGCACTTGGGGGGTTGTCCCAGGAGATCGGAGGCACCCAGGTAATTGGAATCCAGGCAGCGTGTCCCCTGGCACTGCCACCTGAGTGTCAGTTTGGCAATGCCAGGATGTCCAGGTGGCATTGCTAGGCTGGCAGGGGCACTGCCAGGGTTCCAGGCTGGCATTTGACCCACTGCTGAGGATCGGGCTCGGGGGTGCCCTGCCGTATGAGGTGGCGTATTGAGGGGGGGGGGCCTGAGGACCCCCTTACAGGTGAGTTGGGGCATTGAGGGGCCCGGGGGTTTCCGGTGGGGGGGTCGAGAGAATGGGTTGCCATATAAAAATGGCGTCCCAATCGCCTCCTGCACATGAGGAGTTCTGGTGAATGGAGCTCCTCAGCATAGGAAATGTGATTGAGTGCGGCCTTGGGGCGGCATTGCCCACTGAGCCACCAAAAAAAGAGTGCAGATAGATAGCAGAGTCGTTTCCGCCATTATGAGCACTGGAAACGACCCCTCGATTCCCACCCAGAACGGACTCTGGGTTTTCTTTGGTACCGGATAGATTGGAGAAGCTGAGGCTATTCTTCCTTAATAAGAGATGATTTATAGGCTATTTGATAGATTTAAAATCATGACAGCACGACACAGATTACGCAGGTAGAAGGTGAAACCATTAGTGGAAGAGTTAAGAATCAGTGTACTGTAATTCAAGGTGAATAACTGAAGTACCAGAGACAACGTGAGGGGAAAGAAAATGTAAGCAGTGAGTGGTGAGGATCAAGAATATAGCTTCCAACGAGTCTGGTGGAGGCAGGTTTAATTGTGCTTTTCAACAGATCATTACCCATCACAAGCCTACCGGGAGAAGGTGTGGCAGTGGGACCAGCTGAGTCCCTCGTTCAGAGAGCCGACATAGACATGATGGTCCAAATTACCTCCTTCTGTGCTGTCACCGTTATATGATGTGATGACTCCACGAATATTGAAAAACAACCAAGTCAAATTTGTTAGAAACTAAGGGCGAGATCTTCCGACTTTTCACGGCAGCGGGATCTTCCGGTCCCGCCGCTGGCTCACCCCCGCTGTGTCTTTCCAGATGGCTTGGGGTGGATTCAATGGGAAATCCCATTGACAGCAGCGGAACCAGAAGTACCCACTGCCGGCCAACGATGGGCTGCCTCCCACCGCCGAGAATAATGCCACCGGGAGGCAAGAGAACCTCGTCCTGTTGCCTTTTCTGTGGCTCGGCTGTAACTATGGCAATCAGTGAGGTTACCCTCCTTTCTTTTGATACCTATATTCTAATGCTCAGAGTCGGCAGGTATCAAATGATACCACCACAAGGTTCAACCGGCGATCGATCAAAGAGCCAAACACCAGTTAGTTAGTTCAAGGTCAAGGGTACTCTATTTACACACACAATTAGTCATGCAACATAAACACTACTAGTTAACTACACCTATCGACTAAGACAACCTGTACTTAACTTCAGGCACCCGGCTTAGGTCAGAGAAACAGTGGCCGTTGTTCGATTCTGGATCTATCGAGTCTAGAGCAGTAACAGCTGCTCAGCTAGGCTCATCCATCTGGTAGCGAGCGTTGAACTTGGACTTGCTTCTGGTGGTGCTGCAATTGGAGATGGACGTTGCCGGGGCGCAGGTCCAAAAGAGGACGAACACATGGTAGACCCTCTTCTTATGCTTGGGGTTTTTTTGCGCTCTTTTGGGCAGTCCTTCAGTTTGGACCCCACTAATTGGCTGATCCCTGATCACTATGTTCGACTTCGAACCAATACATGGGCGGGTGCCTGGATGGCTGGGCATGTCCCAAGCGCTCACTGACACTGTTGTTTACGCTTCCCTAGTACAGGGAGTGGCGCTGAAATGTCTGGGACTGTACCGGTCGCTCAAGTACCAGTCCTCGTGGAGATGGGCCATCTGAGCCTGACTGAATCTTGCTTTGTCCATTTTACCCGCTAGGCTTTGCGAGCTTCTCTGTTCCTGGTTGTAAGTGGCCATCCCAGATGACTACAGTCCTAAGGAAAAATATTCCATCAAATCAGGGAGGGGAAAACACGGGCGCACACTGGGAAAATGGACATACTTGGGCTGCATGATCCAAATTTATAGCTTACAGTAAGAGTATCAAAGGCAAAGTTAAGCCAAGGCCTTTGGGAAAGGCTGAAGATGATTTGTGAAAGATTTAATTAAGGCAATAAAAGACACAGAATATAATTCAACAGATATAATTAATCAAGTTGTTGTGAATTTTAAAAAAAATAAACAATTGTGTTAAAAATCAGACATTTCAGGTGTGGGAACGAAATGGTGGAACAACAGGCTTTCTGTCACTTTCTTGAGAATATCGGTCAATTATAACCATCCTGCTGTTACTCAAATGTTCATATTTCAACGTGCAAACTCAGACTGTAAGCACTGATGAGTGTCATGTTCGGTGTTATGGCCGCAGTAACGATCAACATAGAACATCTTGTTCTTTGACTATCAATGTAATTTATTAGCAAGATCAACGTGTGGAAAGATAACTAACTAATTATGATACAAACGGTAAATGAATTCAATGAATTCTCTTGGAGCTACTTTAAGTGCAACCAACCACTTGTACGACTTACTACCGACTGGTGGATATCTCCAGTCACATTGAAGATCTCTATCGCCACCAGCTGTTTGGAGGTCGCACTGAGAACTATATCCATTGATGGACAACTATACACAAAACTGTGCACAGGCATATTACCACAATGAGCTATGCAGTCATATGGGGCATGAGAGCCAAACCAGTTTTTATTGTTCACCAAAATCTTCTGTCCTAACCATCCAGAGTTGTGCTGGAAATTAGAACAAAGAACAAAGAAAAGTACAGCACAGGAACAAGCCCTTTGGCCCCCCCAAGCCTGCGCTGACCATGCTGCCTGTCCAAACTAAAATCTTCAACACTTCCAGGGTCCGTATCCCTCAATTCCCATCCTATTCATGTATTTGTCAAGATGCCCCTTAAACGTCACTATCGTCCCTGCTTCCACCACCTCCTCCAGCAGTGGGTTCCAGGCAGCCACTACCCTCTGTGTAAAAAACTTTCCTCGTACATCTCCTCTAAACCTTGCCTGTCGCACCTTAAACCTATGCCCCCTAGTAATTGACCCCTCTACCCTGGGAAAAAGCCTCTGACTATCCACTGTCTATGCCCCTCATAATTTTGTAGACCTCTATCAGGTCGCCCCTCAACCTCCTTTGTTCCAGTGAAAACAAAGCGAGTTTATTCAACCTCTCCTCATAGCTAATGCCCTCCATACCAGGCAACATCCTGGTAAATCTCTTCTGCACCCTCTCTAAAGCCTCCACATCCTTCTGGTAATGTGGCAACCAGAATTGAACACGATAATCCAAGTGTTGCCTAACTAAGGTTCTATACAACTGCAACATCGCTTGCCAATTTTTATACTCAATGCCCCAGGCCAATGAAGACAAGCATGCCATATGCCTTCTTGACTACCTTCTCCACCTGTGTTGCCCCTTTCAGTGACCTGTGGACCTGTACTCCTAGATCTCTCTGACTGTCAATACTCTTGAGGGTTCTACCATTCACTGTATATTCCCTACCTGCATTAGACCATCCAAAATGCATTACCTCACATTTGTCCAGATTAAACTCCATCTGCCATCTCTCCACCCAAGTCTGCAAATGATCTAAATCCTGCTGTATCCTCTGACAGTCGTCATCGCTATCCGCAATTCCACCAACCTTTGTGCCATCCGCAAACTTGCTAATCAGACCAGTTACATTTTCCTCCAAAACATTTATATATATTACGAACAGCAAAGGTCCCAGCACTGATCCCTGCGGAACGCCACTAGTCACAGCCCTCCAATCAGAAAAGCACCCTTCCATTGCTACTCTCTGCATTCTGTGACCTAGCCAGTTCCGTATCCATCTTGCCAGCTCACCCCTGATCCCGTGTGACTTCACCTTTTGTACCAGCGACTTCAACTTTTGTACCAATAATCTCGCCTTCTCTCCCAGAGAGAGAGAGAGGCTGAGGGAAAGGAGTCAAGTCAAGAATTTTGCTGAGCTAGACCCTCGTTGGACATACTGAATCATTAAGGGAATGGAAGAGAATATTGTTACCGGTCAGAAAAGTAGAGATGTGGTGAAAATCTGCAATAAAAAATTTAAAGTTGAATATTATGGGAAAGAATAGAAGACACTTAAAGGGACAGAACATTTTAAATGAACAAGTATAAATGGGTGGGATACGGGCCATGACATTATATCAAAATCAATCCTTTTGCTATTTTAAGACGTACATGTCTATAATTTTAAACCAAAAAAATAATTATGCTATATCACCCTGTAGCATGGGACTCCAGATTTGTGATTGGCATTGTAAAGATATTTATCATTTCCCATATAGCCATGATGTTTAACTCATACCAAAAAATAAATAAAACTAATATAAAATATTAATTGACAACATTAGCCACGCAATAAAAAGTACATAGAAGCAATTTTAAATAAAAAATTAAAACTCCCAAACTGCTTCTACTCTCGTATTCTCTTTAATTTCCACCCTCTCCTTCCCAAGTCTCCTAAGTGAGAGATTTCCTTTCCTAATTCATGGCATAATCCTAATCCGTGTCGCCTCTCTAATTTTTAAATGAGAAAAACTGTACAATTTACGAAAAGACAGCTCTAAATGCTATTTTTATTATTATTCAGGGTCCAGAAGTCTGAACATTTACACAGTTTCATTATCGTGATCAAGTTAACCTTTAAAGCATTTTTTCATGTCCTAACAAAAAACCATGTCGCTGGGCAAGTTGTCGCAACCTCCACATCAACAGTTCATAGAATCATAGAATCACTGCAGTGCAGAAGGAGGCCATTTGGCCCACAGAGTCTGCACCAACCCTCTGAAAGAGCACCCTATCAAGGCACACTCCCACACCCTATCCCCGTAACCCCACCAAACCTTTGGGCACTAAGGGACAATTTAGCATGGTCAATCCACCTAACCTGAACATGGTTAAAGTGTGGGAAGAAATCTGTTATATGCTATTACATTATCTGTAAATGGTGGTAAAGAGCTAGGAACTAATTAGCCAGCAAATAATTATCATGTGCAATGCGTTCCAGGGTCAACCTTTCACAGCTGCACAAAAAAGTCATGTGTCGCAGAACCAGTTCAAACCAGTGCCTCTATTGTACAATTTCTACAAAGATGCAAGAAAGCAGACAAGATCCCGAAAGGGCTACAGATCACAAACCCACTCAAGTCGACCTACAACACAGACTACGCTGAGAGACTCTGCCGTCGCACCTCTCTCACACTCCTCGACCACCTCGTCCGCCAGCTCTACAGCAGACGACGCAACCTTGAAACCAAGATAGAGGCCATATTGTCAACTTGCGCTCAGGATGCAGCAGACCAGCTGTGGAACACCGCCAAACAGATGAGACAACAATACTATGCCACCTATATGCACACCAAGAACAGAAAGCTTGAGAAACTCAGCAGCAACCAAGCCACCCCCGGTGCCACAGTAGAAAACAATACAGGGAAATCTATTGTCAACTTGTCAGACTACACCCTTCAACCAGACGAAATCGAAGTCCTCAGCAGAGGGCTCAATTTCTGCACCACCACCAAAATGGACCCCATCAGTCTTGCGGCAGACACGGAGGAATTCATCAGGCGAATGAGGCTCCGGGAATTCTTCCACAGATCCCAAGAGGCCAACAGCGAACTCCAGCAGACTATCAATGAACCGGAACAGCAGACCGAGAGATCTGCGGTGCAGCAACCGAAGAGGAAAGAGTCGAATTGGACCCCTCCGGAAGGCCGCTGCCTTAGACTCGACATGTATGCTCAAGCCGTCAGGAGTCGCGTCAATGCCAGATTCATCAGTCGCATTCACAAGACAGCCCCGAACGTCACCCAAGCACAATGCAATGCCATCCGCGCTCTCAAGACCAACCGCAGCATCGTCATCAAACCAGCAGACAAAGGAGGGGCCACTGTCGTACTGAACAGAACGGACTACTGCAAAGAAGTATACCGACAACTGAACAACCAAGAACACTACAAACAGTTACCTGCAGATCCGACCAAGGAACACATCCGCCAACTTAACAGACTGATCAAGACCTTGGATCCAGATCTTCAGAGCACCCTACGTGCTCTCATCCCACGTACTCCCGCATCGGAGATCTCTACTGCCTCCCGAAAATACATAAGGCCAACACACCAGGCCGCCCTATCGTTTCAGGCAATGGGATCTTGTGTGAGAACCTCCCTGACTACATCGAGGGCACCTTGAAACCCATCGTACAAGGTACGCCCAGCTTCTGTCGCAACACGACGGACTTCCTGCAGAAACTCAGAACCCATGAACCAGGACTTCGTACTCTATTGTACAAGGCACTATGCAAACATTAAACAGCAGGAGCTCTCAGGCGCGATTGAACAGAACAAGTTATATGTGCTGTAGCGAGCGAGGATTCCCGGAAGCTCCTCGATGGCAGTGTGGTGAGCCCCTGACTGCTATCGAATGACACTGAGTCATTTTTTGGGCCTGTGGTGATACCAGGTATTGTGGTACCTGAGAGGTGGATGACCATTGGCTGGACCCAGGAGTCTACCATTGGCTGATGTACATAGCTCCGCCCTGAGAGGCAGAGTATAAGAACCAATGCTGTCCCAGCAGCCTTCACTTTCTGTATCAAAGCTGCTGGGGAAGAGTTCTAGCAGATTAAAGCCTCTTAGTTATGACTCACCTTGTCTTGAGAGTAATTGATTGCGCATCAATTTAATCTGCTACAACTTCAGTGAAGGGATGGATCTCCGTATCAAACCGGAGTGCCTTCAGCTCAGCCCCCACGCGGACAACTCTGCTGCTATCTTCAAACATTGGCTGGAGTGCTTTAAGGGCTACCTCGACACGGCTGCCGACACCCCTACGAAAAGACAGAAAATGCACCTTCTACGCTCGCGGGTCAGCCCTGGGATCTACCCTCTGATCGAGGAGGCGGAGAATTATGCTGCGGCGATCGAGCTGCTAGAAGGACACTATATCCGCCCTGTGATCCAGGTCTACGCTCGTCACCTGCTGGCGACTAGGAGGCAAAGCCCCGAGGAAACGTTGGAAGACTTCTACCGGGCGCTGCTGGTACTGGGCCAAAACTGTGGCTGCCCGCCAGTTTCGGGGAACGAGAACACGGAACTTTTGATCAGGGATGCTTTCGTGGCAGGTATGACTTCCCCCGACATCCGCCACAGGCTCCTAGAAATGGACACTCTTGGACTGACTGAAGCACGGGCCCTGGCGGGGTCCATGGACGTTGCGTATAAAAATGCGCTGGCTTTTGCTCCCGGACGCGCGGGCCCCCTGGGCTGCGTGGCACCCCTCTGCGCCAGCCCCTCAGACCTCCCCCTGATCCCACAAGCCTGCGCGGCGAGACGGCCCGCTACCACCGCCGGACAACGCTGTTTCTTCTGCGGGCAGGAGAATCATCCCCGCCATGCTGCCAGGCCCGCGCCGTGGCTGCGGTCTCCAGCGACTATCGGCAGCCCCCCTTTCAGGCCCCAGCCCTTCAAAGCCCACCGCCACCCCCCTATCCTCAGGCCGCGTGCGATCTGTGGCCGAGGCCATTTTGCCCACCGGCCACCACGCTGGGCGGGTGGGCGCCGCCATTTTGTCCGCCGCCATCTTCTTTGTCCCCGGACTCCATGTGCGACCCATGGCTGACGCCATCTTGGATGGGGCCTCAGGCCCCCAGCACAGCCGACTACACGCTGCCCGACCAGAACTCGAACTCTCCATTACTGCAGCTGGCCTCGGTGACTCTGGACCAGAGTCGGTCCCGAACGCTTGCGAAAGCTACAACGACGATCTCCATCAACGGCCATGTGACGTCGTGCTTGATCGACTCCGGGAGCACGGAGAGCTTTGTTCACCCCGACACGGTAAGGCGCTGTTCTCTTGTCACCCATCCCATAAACCAGAGGATCTCCCTGGCCTCCAGGTCACACGCGGTGGCGATAAAGGGGTTCTGCCCAGCGAATCTCACTGTCCAAGGCCGGGAATTCCACAATTTCCGCCTGTACGTCCTGCCGTACCTCTGCGCAGCCACCCTCCTTGGGCTGGATTTCCAGTGCCATCTGCAAAGCCTGACCTTTAAATTTGGTGGCCCTATACCCCCCCTTATTGTCTGCGGACTCGCGACCCTTAAGGTCGACCCGCCCTCCCTGTTTGCGAACCTCACCCCGGATTGCAAACCCGTCGTAGGAGCAGACGGTACAGTGCCCAGGACCGGACCTTCATCAGGTCAGAGGTCCAAAGGCTGCTGAGGGAAGGGGTCATCAAAGCGAGCAACTGCCCCTGGAGGGCTCAAGTAGTGGTGGTAAAGACCGGGGAGAAACAGAGGATGGTCATTGACTACAGCCAGACCATCAACAGGTTTACGACCGAATGATTGACCGGTACGGCTTACGCGCAACGTTCCCGTATGTTGATAACGTCACCATCTGCAGCCATGACCAGCAGGACCACAACACCAATCTCCGAAAATTTCCCCAGACCGCGAATATCCTTAATCTGACTTACAATGAGGATAAATGCGTGTTCAGCACCGACCGTCTAGCCATTCTGGGCTACGTAGTGCGAAGTAGAGTCATAGGCCCCGACCCTGAGCGCATGCGCCCCCTCATGGAGTTCCCCCTCCCTCACTGCCCCAAGGCCCTAAAGTGCTGCCTCGGCTTCTTGAGCTATTATGCACAGTGGGTCCCCAATTACGCGACAAGGCCGACCCCTGATCCAGTCCACAACCTTCCCCCTGTCGACGGACGCACGCCAGGCCTTCTGCCGCATCAAGGCAAACATTGCTAAAGCCACGATGCGCGCCATCGACGTGTCCCTCCCCTTCCAGGTCGAAAGCGATGCGTCCGACGTAGCTCTGGCGGCCACCCTCAACCAGGCGGGCAGGCCCGTGGCTTTCTTCTCCTGCATTCTCCATGCTTCCGAAATTCGCCACTCCTCGGTCGAAAAGGAGGCCCAGGCCATAGTAGAAACTGTACGACACTGGAGGCATTACCTGGCCGGCAGGAGATTCACTCTCCTCACTGACCAACGGTGGGTTGCTTTCATGTTCGACAATGCGCAGCGGGGCAAGATTAAGAACGACAAGATCTTGCGGTGGAGGATCGAACTCTCCACCTACAATTACGAGATCTTGTACCGTCCCGTAAGCTGAACGAGCCTCCTGATGCCCTGTCCCGCGGCACTTGTGCCACCGCCTCCGATCCCTCCACGAGGACCTCTGCCACCCAGGGGTCACTCGTCTCTGTCATTTTATCAAGACCCGCAACCTGCCCTACTCCATCGAGGAGGTCAGGTCCGTCACCAGGGACTGCCAAATCTGCGTGGAGTGCAAACCGCACTTCTACCGACCAGAGAAAGCGCATCTGATAAAGGCTTCCCCTCCCTTTGGACGCCTCAGCATGGACTTCAAAGGCCCCCTCCCCTCCACCTACCGCAACACGTACTTCCTGAACGTGACTGACAAGTAATCCCGGTTCCCATTCGCCATCCCCTGCCCAGACATGACCACAACCACCGTCATCAAGGCCCTGCAAGGTATCTTTACACTGTTCGGTTTCCCCGCGTACATTCACAGTGATAGGGGGTCCTCCTTTATGAGTGACGAACTGCGTCAATTCCTGCTCAGCAAAGGCATCGCCTCGAGCAGGACGACCAGTTACAACCCCGGGGGAAACGGGCAGGTAGAGAGGGAGAACGGAACTCTCTGGAAGACCGTCCTGCTGGCCCTGCAGTCCAGGAATCTCAGTCTCCCGCTGGCAGGAAGTCCTCCCGGTCGCCCTCCATTCCATCCGGTCGCTGCTATGTACCATCACAAATCAGACACCTCATGAACGTCTCCTTGTTTTCCCCAGGAAGTCCTCCTCCGGGACCTCACTCCCAACCTGGCTAGCGACACCCGGACCCATCCTGCTTAGGAAACGTGTGAGGGCGCACAAGTCGGACCCGTTGGTCGAGAGGGTCCACCTGCTGCACGCCAACCCCCAGTACGTCTATGTAGCATTCCCGGACGGCCGCCAAGACACGGTCTCCCTTCGGGACCTGCCGCCCGCAGGAGCCCCACGCGCCCCCGCACCAGTGCTCCCACCCCCACCCTCCCCGCAACACCTGACCAGAGGGTCAGTACTCCCGCCGCCCCTGCCTCGGGCCGAACAAGCGCCGACACCCCCTACAGGCACACCCCCCGTCCTGCCCACTTTTCGCCCCAACAGCGCCGCTTTTTAGGGGTGATGAAGCTGCCTGGGAGGATGACACTATTTTCCCGGAATCACAACCGCCGGGACCCCCATCTGGATCACCACCGAAGCCCAGACGCTCCAGAAGGACGACCAGGCCACCCGATCGACTGATTGCTGCACCATGAACACTTTGCTATTACCCTCGACATCACGGCACCTCAATACCTGGTGCTACCATGCGAAAGGCGACATTAACGCTGGCCATCACCCCGCCGGGCTCTTTTTTTAACAGGGGGTGAATGTGGTGATGCCAGGTATTGCGCTACCTGAGAGGTGGATGACCATTGGCTCGACCCAGGAGTCTACCATTGGCTGATGTACATAGCTCTGCCCTGAGAGGCGGAGTATAAGAACCGATGCCGTCCCAGCAGCCTTCACTTTCTGTATCGAAGCTGCTGGGGAATTGTTCTAGCAGATTAAAGCCTATTAGTTATGACTCACCTTGTCTTGAGAGTAATTGATTGCGCATCAGGGCCGTTGTGAGTTACTTGCCGAGCGAGCCCATTATTTTCATTCCTAGGGAGCTGAGCTCATTGGACAGGCCGGCTCCTCAGAGATCATTTTAAAAGGGTGGCCCAATCTCTAACTTGTGGGTCCCTCTCACCCGCCACGCATGGGTAATGTCACCCCCTCTCCTCACACATAGGCACTACCCCACACCCCCCAAGATCAGACACCGCATTATGAGGTCACTGAGCCCCTCCCCTCCATCTCAAGCCTTCCAACACCCCCTTTTGGGCCCTCCCCTTTACTGGGACCCCCCTTTCACCCCCCCAACCTACTGGAGGGCTCCCTCATACCCACCCTTCACCTGCCGATCCTCCCATAGCCCTCTCATCCCACCTTTCACGCACATCACCCCCGTCAGGCCCTGACCCATGTCAGTGCCACATGGGCACCTGTGCACCCATGCACTTTCACCCTGACACCCTGGCAGTACTCCTGCCAGCCTGGCAGTACCATCTTAGCACTTTGGCAGTGCCAGAGCAGCAGTGCCCAGGGTGTCTAGGTGTCTGGGCGAAGCCAGAGTGCCAGCTTCCCTGTCGCTGACCACCCGAGGGCCACCAATGGCCTGAGTAACCCTCCAATTGCTGTTCAGCCTGACCCTCATTTGTGTGGACTAGCACTAATCGCCGCTCGCCAGTCCTCTCGTCGGCGAGCCGGTTCGATCCCAGGAAGCCGTTGGATACAGCAACCATCTTGTTAATGAGTTGGAAATGGGTCTTTAAGAGGTGATTAGTACGTTTGCATCACGCCGAGGCAAGTTCCGGAATCTGCCAATGGGAGCGAGCCGATTCGATCACAAATCTCCTGGCGCCTGGCAAGCTTCGTGATTTAGGCTGCTCCTGCGATCAAACTGGCTCAGGCGGATTCTCACCAGGCACGATGAGGCCATTAAATTGTGCCCCTCATCTTTTCAAGCTTAAAGTGTGATTATTATCAACACCGGGAATCCAAAAGACAACAAAAATACAGAGCATGGTGGCAGCGAGGGTCTGTGAGTAAACCGAAGACATTTTGCCCGGCACTTAAGGCTGGGCAATCAGGTGGGAGACTCATGGGGCTGGAATAGCTTCACTGCACAAGGCTTTAGTCACTGAATCATAGATTTTTCATAGAATCATAGATTTTACAGTGCAGAAGGAGGCCATTCGGCCCATCAGGTCTGCACCGGCTCTTTGAAAGAGCACCCTACCCAAGCCCACACCTCCACCCTATCCCCATAACCCAGTAACCCCACCCAACACTAAGGGCAATTTTGGACACTAAGGGACAATTTAGCATGGCCAATCCACCTAACCTGCACATCTTTGGACGGTGGGAGGAAACCGGAGCACCCGGAGAAAACCCACGCACACACGGGGAGGATGTGCAGACTCCGCACAGACAGTGACCCAAGCCGGAATTGAACCTGGGACCCTGGAGCTGTGAAGCAATTGTGCTAACCACCATGCTACCATGCTGTCCATGTTCACTTGCTGAAGCACTTGTTCACGTTCAGGAGAAGAGACGCTGTAACACGCGGAAGCACATACACACAGAAGGTGGTCTTCCCAACATAGCCATAGTTTCAGAATGTGCGATGGACACCCTGGATCTCAAGGGCTAGCCAGGAACAAAACTCTTCTCGACTCGGTGAGGCGGGGTTGTCAGAGGACAGTAAGACTTCAGTGGGCAGAGGAGAGAGTTGGGGAATGTGCAGGGAGGGCTGGGTTGTGGCATCTCCAATAATTGGGCAGCACGGTAGCATAGTGGTTAGCACTGTGGCTTCACAGCGCCAGGGTCCCAGGTTCGATTCCCAGTTTGGGTCACTGTCTGTGCAGTGTCCACACGTTCTCCCCGTGTCTGCGTTGGTTTCCTCCGGGTGCTCCGGTTTCCTCCCACAAGTCCCAAAAGACGTGGTATTAGGTAATTTGAACATTCTGAATTCTCCCGCAGTGTACCCGAACAGGCGCCGGAGTGTGACGACTAGGGACATTTCACAGTAACTTCATTGCAGTGTTAATGTAAGACTACTTGTGACAATGAAGATTATTAAAAGAAGAGAACATCCAGAGATCCAACAGATAAGAGGCTCTGAAACCCTAATTGGGCTACATGGCCTTTGCGGAAAGATACCAGCAAGCTTGCAGACACTTAATGAGGATGTTGTGATGACATTATCTGTTTCCCCAACAGAAGCGGCATCCAGTGGATGAGCCACTGACCCCAACGACCTGACCCCCTGAGACGTGAATACGAGCCACTGAGAGATCCACCTTCTTCACACCCGATCTCAGCACCAAGCACCGGAACCTAGATGTGTAAAAACACACCTGCTCATTTGGGATTGAACTGTGATGAGGGCACATCACACTCACTGGAAGAGCTGGCGAAGGCAGTCAGAGGATTGCTGGAGACTTTGGCCATGGTGAGTCCGAGCCAGATGACAACCGTCTGGAGTCAACCATCAGGGAGCAGATTTTGGATGTCCAACGGGATGCACGGGAATATCTGGCTGAGATCCCAGAGAGTATGCATGCTTTGGCCTTTGTCATGGAGGAGTTCTGGTGGAGCCTGAGCACTCAACCTCCTCCTTTGAGAAAGTGGTGACTCTGATAGAGAGGCAGCTTCAGGGGCAGAATGAAGAGTTCCAGGGTGTGCAATTAGACCTGCTTACCTCAGGAGGTCACTGCCAGTGTGAGAGACGGTCAAGGCACCCTTCCATTATGGTAGGCTGGAAGGTGCAGACCTGCCTCACGCTGGCGGGCAAGTTGCCGGTCATCTCTGAGACCTCCTCTCAAGGTTCTCCGGATGAGGTCGGCAGCTACTCCGTCCCTCTGCCAGTGACCATGGAACCTTCAGAGTCTGTGCCGATTGAGGAGTGCCCTGCTATGTCACAGTGCACGGTCTCCCAGGGTGATCCATCTCAGCCCTCCTTAGACCAGAGGGTAACCACCAAGGTCATCAGAGGAAGCTGGAGGGCAGAGTCAGCAATATGCCTCCAGTGCTGCGGCCATCGAGGAGTGGGGGAAATTATGGGGCGATGCGGGTGGTGGGCAGCAGTACGCAACAAGACGTAGCACCCGCAAGCATACGTTGAAGGCACCTTGAGCACAGGATGTGTTTTCACGGGTATTTTCTGTTACTTTCATCAAAGTGTTGTTTTGTGTCTGTGTGACTTTGCCAAACATCTTCTACTGTTGTCAGAGGCAAAAAGGTTCCTTTTTGGCATAACCTGAGAGACGCTCATATGTATCACTGATGCTGTCTTCATCAGGGTCTAATTGTGGACTGCAAGAGCAATAAGCTTTGTTGGAGAGGCCCTGAGGTGACGTTGTGCTCTGGACATTGAGATCTCCGACATGTGTGTGAACGAGGGTATTGAGCTGAAGCCAATCTCGCTGAATGTTTATTGAATTTGTGTCTCCCTGGTGGCCCAACCCCCTTGAGGGTTAATCAATGCTGCTTTCTTATTCTCACCCTCAGCTTCCCCATCAGAGTCATCAGTGGAGTTTTTCTCTGAGGCACGTGGACCTGCCTTGGTGTCTTTATTATCCAGTGGTTGCAAGAGCCAGATTATGTCGAGCAGCACACAACGACAATGAGTGACATGCACTCTGGCGGTTATTGCCAGAATGGTCAGGCATTTGGAACCTCATTTGTAAGCCGCCCTATTGTCTCTCCACTGCCAGCCGTGTGGACACATAACTGCAATTGTATCTGTCCTCTGCCTCTGTCTTTGGGTGCCTGAGTGGGGTCATGAGCCACGTTTTCAATGGATACCCCTTGTCACCCAGCATCCATCCATGGAGCCACAAACCGTCTTGGCACCTGTAAGTGTCTCAGTATTTAGGCATCTTGGATGCTGCCAGGGATCCTCACACATACTTGCAGAATCTGGGTCTTGTGGTTGCAATCAATCTATACATTCATAGAGTGATACTGCTTCCTATTTACAAAGGTGCCCAGTTGGCCCCCTGGTGCCTTGATGGCCACTTGGGTGCAGTGTACGGCACCCTGGATACAAAGAAACTGCAATAGCTGCGAAGTTTCTGGCCTGCTGAGCCTGGCAGTCTTGGTCCATTATGAAATTGATGAACCTGCTAACTTGAGGCAGCTATGCATAGCTCACTGAGAGACTCTACATAGACCTCCCAATGACCCCAGAAATATCCGGATGTATGGAAACTTTGGGCTACTGTGACCTTCAGAGCCATAACACCCATACAATTGGAAGCAATGCCTGGCCCAGTCATGTGGTATAAGGAAGCGATGGTTTCCCTGGTTAGACAGAGGCTCCAATAACACTGGATCTCTGTCATGTGGAGGGAGCTGGATCGCTGCCTGGACACCCAAACAGCTGGATAGTGGCTTCTTCTGTGTGCTCGTCCTCCCTGCCCTTCCTGCTGGCCCTGCGCACCCCATGCCTGCGCCTCTTCTTCCAACAGTCTCTTTCCGAGACTGTGGATGCCGTGTTTCCTCTCCTCTCAGCTCCTCCCATCCTCCACAAAGGAGGCGTCCCCTGCTGAGTAAGCGATACCCATCTGCTGAACTGCAGATGGGGTTGAGCTGTGTGCTGTAGCTGTCAATGGATTGAAATACTCAGAAATACCTCACAAAGCTGAAGAGTCCTAAGAGAAAGTTAAACCCTGCAAAAAGCTCACAAGAAAGCACAGAAAACTGTCAGAAATCTGTACAATAACTATCCCAAACACTGACTAACTCCTGCCTACTCATCCTGCCTCTGCTCCTACCTCCTTTTATCCAGTCCTTGCATGATAATTTGGCAAAAACGGATTGGGCACCTGCTTGTGGTGCCCGTACACCGACGCAGGAGCAACATATAAAATTGCACTCCATTGCCCCTTTAATGAGCTTAACTAGACTCTTTATTGTTGGCGGGCATACAGCCGAATCCTGCTCACACCTGTTGACCAAAATATTTTGAGGACTCACGATGGCATTGGGACATGCTCCAGACTTCCTCTCAGGTGATTTCGCACACTTCCGGATCTGGTGCGCGTCCGCCCACGATGCGTAAAATTCTCGCCCAGAATCCTCTTCCCCCAAAGAGTTGTTGAAGCTAGGCCAATTGAAAATGTTAAAATTGGGATGAATAGTTTTTTGTTAGTCATGGGTGTTCAATGGGTATGGAACATTTTAATCGTAATAATAATCATTTTTGTTGTCACAAGTAGGCTAACCTTAACATTGCAATGAAAGTACTGTGAAATGTCCCTAGTCGCCACATTTCGCCGCCTGTTCGGGTACACTGAGGGAGAATTCTGAATGTCCAAATTACCTAAAAGCACGTCTTTCGGGACTTGTGGGAGGAAACCGGAGCACCTGGAGGAATCCCACGCAGACACAGGGAGAACGTGCAGATTCCACATAGACAGTGTCCCAAGTCGGGAATCAAATCTGGGACTCGGGGCTGTGAAGCAACAATACTACCCACTGTGCTACCAGATGGCCCACTTTGGCAGATAGGTGGAGTCAAGATACAGGCATGCTGTGATTGTTTTTTTAATGCAGTAATCTTTATTGTCAGAAGTAGGCTTACATTAACACTGCAATGGATATACTGTGAATAGCCCCTAGTCGCCACATTCCGGCACCTGTTCGGGTACACAGGGCGATGGTCAGAACTCAGGGGTGCGATTCTCCGACCCCCAACCAGGTCGGAGAATCGGCGGGGGCCGACGTGAATACCGCCCCCGCCGTGTCGCGAATTCTCCGCCACCGGAGATTCGGCGGGGGCGGGAATCCCCCGGTGATTCTCCGGTCCACGATGGGCCGAAGTCCCGCCGCTGTCAACCCACGCCAGCCGGCGTGGATTGAATCACCTTTGGGATGGCGGGACAAGGCGGCGCGGGCGGGCTCCGGGGTCCTGGGGGGAGCGCGGGGCGATCTGGTCCCAGGGGGTGCCCCCATGGTGGCCTGGCCCGCGATTGGGGCATACCGATCCGTGGGCGGGCCTGTGCCGTGGGGGCACTCTTTTCCTTCCGCCTTTGCCATGGTCTCCACCAAGTCAGAGGCGGAAGAGACCCCATCCACTGTGCATGCACGGGGCTGCCGTGAGCGGCCGCTGACACTCCCGCGCATGTACCGCCCAGCAAAGTCAGTTTCGCGCCAGCTGGCGGGACGGAAATCAGTCCGGATCGGGCCTCGCCCCTCAAGGTGAGGGCTTGGCCGCTCAAGATGCGGAGACGTCCGCACCTTTAGGGCGGCGCGATGCCGGACTGGTTCGCGCCGTTTTTGGCGCCGGTCGTAGGACATCGCTCCGATTGCGGAGAATCCCGCCCCAGATATTTCAAACAGTTAATTGTTCAAGATGGTGCACCATTATTTGCTGAAATACCGGATGCGGAGAGGAACGTGGAGGAGGAGAATGTCCTTGTGAAACTACTCCTGGGCCTGGCCAAAACTTACCATCAACTGGCAGCAGAGAGGGTCATCCAGCCACACTAACTGCCCCACTACCGCAGCTATATTCATTGGCAGGTTTCCCTGGAGAGGGCGCACGCGGTGTATACTGGTGCCATCAAGGGTCTCCATGCTCGGTGGGCACTGCGGGGACTGGGGTATTTTATCAACCTCGCAAGTCACATTTTAATTTGTTGGGCTTTAAGGGACTGCTTCTTTGATTTGTCTCTTAGTTTGTCTAATTTATTTTAATTGTTTGCACTTAAAATAGTATTATCTACTTCGAATAAATGTGGATTGGAGGTAATCCTTATCACAGATGGTCACATCCTGAGAATGTAATGTAACTGTAATGAAGAAAAAGGAAGACTTGCTTTTCTTGGCATTTTCATGACCTCACAACACGCTGGAGAACTTAACAGGCAATCAAATACTTTTGAGAGTACCTCTTGTAATTTCAGAAACATGGCAGCCAATTTGTGCACAGCAAGCTCTCACAAAAACAGCTATGCGATAATGACCAGGTAATCAGGTTTTAGCGATTTAGATTAGGCTGGAAAAACTGAATTTTGTAGCTGATCATTTTGTTTTTGTTCCAATTATCTATAGCCACTGTAAATCACCAAGTAAATACTGGTTATTTTTGAAAATTGATGTTAAAAAAAAAATCCCTGCTGAGTGTTTTTCAAGAATCTATACAGCCTGTCTAATAAGCTGATAGTTAGGATGCATCAAGCTTGCTCAGTCAGAAATGAATATTTAATATAGGCAAGGGATTGATAGCTGACACTGTATTAAAAAAAACACTTGCTTTAGGAATGTGTGATTGATTTACGCAATTATCCATATTCCCAGCACTGTGTTAGTATTCAGTTGATCGCGTTTTTATATAATGTGTACAGTTAAGAACTTTGCCCTCACTTTTCGCAACTTTGCTTCAGAATCTTCTCAATTTCAATTCTCATTGTTAATAATCGAGAAGCGGGTTGGGGGTACGGGGGGTGGGTGGGGGGGGGGGATGCAAACTAAAGCACCACCACACAAGACGAGGCCAGGTATTTTCCAGTCGTGCCCGCTCCACTCCCCACCGCCAGGTTTTCCGGCAGTGTAGACGGCTCGCCATTGGCTCCCTGACGATCTTCCAGTCCCATCGAAGCCAGCAGTCATTTGCGCCACTCGCTGGTCATGCCGTCGAGGAATCTTCGGCAGTGACCAGAAGATTCCACCCGAGATGTCGCAGCGGAATGTTTTTTTTTCCCTGCATTCTCGGGGTGTGGGCGCTGCCGGCTCGGCCGGCATTAATTACCTTTGAGCAGGTTGTTTTGGGTGCTAGTTACAGTTCGGTAGGTTTGAAGAAGTCTTTGTTGTCATACCTAGGTTACTTATAAGACGTATGAGCAAAATTAGGCCACTTAACCCATCGAGTCTGCTCCGCCATTCAATCTTGGCTGATATTTTCCTCATCCCCATTCTCCAGCTCTCTTGCCATAACCCTGATCCCCTTATTAATCAAGAACCGATCTATCTCTGTTTTAAAGACACTCAGTGATTTGACCACCACAGACGTCTGTGGCAAAGAGTTCCACAGATTCACCACCCTCTGGCTGAAGAAATTCCTCCTCATCTCTGTTTTGTCTGCTGATGATAACTGGAGGCCATCAACACAGGATAATAACCAAGAAATTCAAGAGGCCATTCAGAAAAGAAAAAATTCCTTACCCAAAAAGTTTCATGAATGTGCAACTCATTACCACAGGGAGAGGTTGAAACAAACAGTCGAGATGTATTTAAGGAGAAGGGAATAAGTAGTCACAATGATAGTCAATATGTACTCATTGAGCCAAATGGTCTGTTTCTCTGCCCTGTATCCTGTGTATCTGTGTATGAACCCGTAAGGAAATAGCTGCATGGTCAAAATCACAAGAAATCTTTCTTTCAGTTTTCCAGTTGTGTTGAGACTCCCCACCAGTAATGTCGGTGTACAACATTCTTCCAAATGAATATTTCAACCGACGGAGTGGAAATTGAACATGATAACTGATGTGGGAGACAATTTGATCCCAGTGAGTGAATTTGGTTTCATTCATCTAAAAGATTCAATTACAGGCAAACCATGACTTTGTACATTGGTGCAATGCAGCACATCATTTATCATCACAAACATTTTCTAAAGTAAACAAGCTGGACAAGCTTACTGAGTGACATTCCCTCTGGACAAATTTGCTCCCTCTCTCTCATAAGCGCTAATGTCATAAGTTTGCCTCGACATTCCAGTCGCTCTACAAATCTGCCCTTAAAGAATGTCTCTTAGGGGGATTGCTAATGGACTGGCTCATCCAGCATCACATTTTCCTGAGTTTCTCCCTCTCACAGGCACAGCACACATTGCTCGACTGTCATACAATTAACTCTCTCTCATTTCATTGTTTCCATCTCGTTCATCTTTATTTCTGATCAATCAATTCACCCATTGTACAACATGGCTTTCAGTGACTGCTTCCCCTTTGCTTTTTCAGCTGTCTTCTGTTATCTCCTTTTTCACTTTTGTTCCATCTAAGCAAAATCCAAACATGGTTCACTTTTTACTGAACAAAGAGTGATTTAAAACAGAAATGACCAAAAATAACAATGTTCTTTCACATCCATGAAAATACGAGGGGGGGCAGGAATTTCGGTCAGGACTTCAATATCGGGGTCAAATGGTTGGGGCGGGGGTGACAACAACTCTACATTGCATGGGAAATGGTCACCTGCCAATTATTTTCACTGAATTGGCCAGTTAGTGATGTGTGCTGGGCTTGTCGCTCAATAAAGGATGGCCATTAGAGGCCCTCCAGCTTTGACCTACAGTTCAGATAACAGAGAGAGAGAGGGAAGGTGGGGGGGGGGGGGAGGGGGGGAATTCCCTCAGCAGCTGGGCCACCATTGTCAAGATAATGTCAGGCTGCTCTCCAGGCAAACGGGGAGGGCCTCAAAGCCTGCCTGGATTGCTAGGTCCATCCTGGTCTGCTGCCAGGAGGCTAGCTCCTGAGAGTTGACCTCACCCCAGATGGGCAGCACGGTAGCACAAGTGATTAGCACTGTGGCTTCACAGCGCCAGGGTCCCAGGTTCGATTCCCCGCTGGGTCACTGTCTGTGCGGAGTTTGCACGTTCTCCCCGTGTCCGCGTGGGTTTCCTCCGGGTGCTCCGGTTTCCTCCCACAGTCCAAAGACGTGCAGGTTAGGTGGATTGGCCATGCTAAATTACCCGTAGTGTCCATAAGGGTTGGGAGGGGTTATTGGGTGGAAGTGAGGGATTAATGTGGGTCGGTGCAGACTCGATGGGCCGAATGGCCTCCTTCTGCACTGTATGTTCTATGTAATCTATGTAGATGTCTTGGGAGGACAACCAGAATGTTCCAATCTGCCTCTGACAATAGGTTACAATTGGCCTTGAACTGTCATAGAGCTATTATGGCACAGGAGGATGCCATTCGCCCCAATCAAATCTACACAGGCCCTCTATCGAGCAATTCAGTCTGTCCCATTCATGTATTCTATCCCTGTAGCCCCTGCACATCTGCTTCGCTCAAGTTCCAATTTCCTTTTGAAACTATCGATCATCTCCACTTCCACCACTCTCAAAAGTATTGCGTCCCAAGCCATTATCTCCTGCTGCACCAAAGTTCTTCCTCATGTCATCCTTGCATCTCCCACACAAAACCTTAAATCTGTGTCCCTTAGTCTTTGTGGCATCATCTCAGGTGAAAAGCATTTCTTTCTCTACCTTATCTGATCCTGTTGTAGGGAGATCTTTTCCTCCACACGGGATGGTTTCAGCTACCACTCATCGATGTGTGTGCCTCTCCTGCAGGTGGAGGAAATGGAGCAATTGTCACACTGGGATGACTTCGCAGGTGAGAGAGAAAGTGAGCCACAGTTTATGCCTGATCAGTGAACCCACTCGAGTGAGCGTTTTCGAGGTACCCGAACCCCGACGGTTCTAGACACCGGAATAATGTTCTAGCTCTGTGATTCACCAGAATGAAAAGAGAGAGACTAGTGGGTGACACAAAAGGCCAAATTTTATTTAGGAAGGAATGAAATTAACCAGACCTGTCAACATGCACCCATAACCAGTTACTATGTGATGGAAGGAAGAGACGAGAACGACACAATGGATATTTTCAGGTTTACACAATTTTACACAATTTCCAAGCACCCTTCCTAATCACTTGGCTAATTGGGGATGTTGGGGGACTGTAAAATATACTCACCATTCCTGTGGTCAAAAGGAAAGTATTGCCTTTAAGTAAGAGTCAGGGCCATCTTGCCTTTAAGAGACACGCACCTTGGTTGCGTGGTCAGGTAGGTATAAAAGTCTTTGCTGCGCAACCCAGGCCTTCAGCCTAGGGTTGTGTCCACAGATGAGGGGCGTCATTCTCCGACCCCCCGCCGGGTCGGAGAATGGCCGTTGGCCGCCGTGAATCCCGCCCCCGCCCCCGCCGAAGTCTCCGAAGGGAGAAAAGTCGGCGGGGCGTTAATGGCGCCGCTGCCGCGGAGAATGTCATGGGTCTGCGCAAGGCAGCCGATTTTCGGCCTGCCGATATTCTCCCTTCCGGATGGGCCGAAGTCCCGTCGACGTGATGACCGTTCACGTAAACGTGAATTAAACCTCCTTTTCATCGGCGTGACCCGGTGCTCCAGGCTCACGCCGACCAGCGAGGAGATGAGTGACGGCCTGGGGGGTTGGCTCTGGTCAGGAAATGGCGTTGCCGCAGACTGATTGCGTGAGGAGAGGTGTGTCTCGGCTTGTGTGTGTGTGTGTGCGGCGGGGGGGGGTGGTTAGAGTAGGCTGGGCTCCGGGGGAGTGCCGGGAGGGGGTCCGTGCTGGGGTGGAGGTTGGGGGTTGGGGAGGGGGTCCGTGCCGGGGTGGAGGTTGGGGGGTGGAGGTTGGGGGGTGGGGTCCGTGCCGGGGTGGAGGTTGGGGGGGGGTCCGTGCTGGGGTGGAGGTTGGGGGGGGGGTCCGTGCTGGGGTGGAGGTTGGGGGTTGGGGAGGGGGTCCGTGCTGGGGTGGAGGTTGGGGGGGGGTCCGTGCTGGGGAGGAGGTTGGGGCGGGGGGGTCCGTGCCGGGGTGGAGGTTGGGGGGGGGGGGGTCCGTGCTGGGGTGGAGGTTGGGGGGGGGATCCGTGCTGGGGTGGAGGTTGGGGGGGGGTCCGTGCTGGGGTGGAGGCTGGGGGGGGGGGTCCGTGCTGGGGTGGAGGTTGGGGGGGGGTCCGTGCTGGGGTGGAGGTTGGGGGTTGGGGAGTGTCCGTGCTGGGGTGGAGGTTGGGGGTTGGGGGGGGCCCGTGCTGGGGTGGAGGTTGGGGGTTGGGGAGGGGGTCCGTGCCGGGGTGGAGGTTGGGGGGTGGAGGTTGGGGGGTGGGGTCCGTGCCGGGGTGGAGGTTGGGGGGGGGGGGTCCGTGCTGGGGTGGAGGTTGGGGAGGGGGTCCACACGTCACACACACACTTGCGCTCAACGTACATGACACGCCCGCACACTTTGGACAGAGCACAAAGGCAGCTTCGGTAGGTGTAACATTGACTTTAATAACCAAAGGAGTTCATGCAGGTGCCCTAGCCCCTAAAACTCATCTGTGCCCTGCACCCGTGCCAACTTACTCAGTGTCTAATTGTTTGGCCTTACGGGCCCTTTGACTACGTCTACGTGGTTCCCCAGACGGTACAGCAGAACTGGAGGTGGACTCCTGTGATTCCTGCCCTCTGACACTGGATCCCTTTGGCGGCCGTTTCCTGGGGCGTCCTGGCCTAGATGGGCCAGGCTGCGGCCCGGGCGACTGGGATGGCGAGCTGCCAGCCTGTCCTGCCCGTTGCCCACCCGATGCACCTGGGACGGAAGGGGGGGAGTCCGAGGTGTCGCGGTGTACCGGGACCTCCCCTACAGAGGGAGCCGGGACGGACCACACCACCTCCTCCTCCCTCGGGGTGCCCGATGGCCCCCAGGCCTCTACATGGGTGGGGGATGCGAACGGACTGGCCATCCGACGCGCCCCCGACATCTGGCGCTGCCAGTCCTGGAGGCCCGTTCTGGTATCAACAGGGGTCTGCAGGTTTGCAGCCATGGAGCCCAGGGGGTTGTAAAACCCTGTCTGTGACAGTGCGACGCCGGCTCGCACATGGCCACTGGCGCCGATGCCCTCAGCGATGGCCTGCTGAGACTGGGCCATGGCCTGCTGAGACTGGGCCATGGCCTGCAGAGACTGGGCCATGGCCTGCAGAGACTGGGCTATGGCCTGCTGAGACTGAGCCATGGCCTGCTGAGACTGGGCTATGGCGTTGAGCGCCTCTGCCATCTGGCGCTGGCACTGGCTCATGGCCTCCTGTGAGAGGGCAGCCATTTCCTGGGCCACAGACGCCACCTGCACGGAAGGCCCCAGGCCTCGCAAACCGTTCCCCATGTCTGACACCGTCGCACCCATTGCCTCCACCGCGGACGCCACCCGTGCGGTGTCAGCCTGGGTGGCACGCATGACCGGGACCACTCCAAGCTCCTGGACGTGGGTGGACGCCTCCACCTGCGACCGCAGCCGCCACAAGCCACCCGTCACCCTATTCGCTCGTCTCCGTGTCGGTGGTTGCATCGGATCTATGTGTGGGTGTGGTAACTGCAGGAACCCGGGATCCATCTGGGCGGCAGATGTTCGCTTGGCCTGGGCTGCCCTCCGACCACCCGGTCCCTCTGCTGCTCCTACCTCCACCTGCTGTACCGGGACGGCTGTGTTGTGCGCACCAGTGAGTGTACCAGACGCCTCATCACTAAAGTGCCCAACCGTGGTGAGTGTTTCTGCGATGCTGGTGGGTGTTGGTGACAGCAGTGGCGTTGTGTCGTGCTCTTCGTCCCACTCTGACTCCATGGCACTTTGGGGTGGGGGTTCGTCTCCACCCATCCACTCTGAGTCACTGTCCGGTATTTCGTCTTCCCGGGTAGGGCTGTCCTGGGTAGTGCTGTCCCGGGTAGGGGTGTCCTGGGTAGTGGTGTCCCGGGTAGGGGTGTCCTGGGTAGTGGTGTCCCGGGTAGGGGTGTCCTGGATAGTGGTGTCCTGGGTAGTGGTGTCCTGGCTCGGATGTGACGGGGGCCTGTGGCTGCCCCCCTCATCGCTGGGTGGTCGCTCCCGCACGTGACGGGGGTGTCGTCTCCCTGTTGCTCCAGGTCTCTCCGTCTCCCGTGGTGTGCGAGGGGCATCCTGCGGGCGCCGCATGCTGGAGGGTGCGGGTCTCTCCGTCTCCTGTGGTCTCCGAGGGGCATCCTGCGGGCGTCGCATGCTGGAGGGTCCGGGTCTCTCCGTCTCCCGTGGTGTGCGAGGGGCATCCTGCGGGCGTCGCATGCTGGAGGGTGCGGGTCTCTCCGTCTCCTGTGGTCTCCGAGGGGCATCCTGCGGGCGTCGCATGCTGGAGGGTCCGGGTCACTCCGTCTCCCGTGGTGTGCGAGGGGCATCCTGCGGGCGTCGCATGCTGGAGGGTCCGGGTCTCTCCGTCTCCCGTGGTGTGCGAGGGGCATCCTGCGGGCGTTGCATGCTGGAGGGTGCGGGTCTCTCCGTCTCCTGTGGTCTCCGAGGGGCATCCTGCGGGCGGTGTGCATCTGCGGGGATGGGTGCCTGGACGTTTGGTCCTGCGATACACAATGAAGCATGCATGGTTAGACATCAGGCAGTGATCAGGTGATACGGGGAGGGGGATATAGGGGAGGGGGGATATGGGGACGGGCTGTTGATGGCTCACTTCCTCGTGGGCCCCCGACCTTTGCATCAGCAACCTCCCGGTCCTCAGGTCCGCCAGCCAGTTCCAGGGCCCTTTCCTCGTGTACGGTCAGTGGCCTCTCATCAGCGGGCCCTCCTCCAGTCCTCACATGCTCCCTATTGTTGTGTGCGCGCTTCTCCTGTGGGGAGGGGGGGGGGTGGTGGCAGGGGTAAAAGGCAACAGTGTTAGGCAGGTATATGAATGCATGCCATCGGTTGCGCGTGCATTGCAGAGGTTAAGGTTAGGGCTGGATTCACTTGGGGATATGGGGGATATGCGGGAGGGGGGATATGGGGGAGGGGGGATATGGGGGAGGGGGGATATGGGGAGGGGGGATATGGGGGAGTGGGGATATGGGGGGGATATGGGGAGGGGTATGGGGGAGGGGGGATATGGGGGAGGGGGATATGGTGGAGGGGGATATGGGGGAGGGGGGATATGGGGGAGGGGGGATATGGGGAGGGGGGATATGGGGAGGGGGGATATGGGGGAGGGGGATATGGGGGGGATATGGGGGAGGGGGGATATGGGGGAGGGGGGATATGGGGGAGGGGGGATATGGGGGAGGGGGGATATGGGGGAGGGGGGATATGGGGAGGGGGGATATGGGAGAGGGGGGATATGGGGGAGGGGGGATATGGGGGAGGGGGGATATGGGGGAGGGGGGATATGGGGGAGGGGGTATATGGGGGAGGGGGGATATGGAGAGGGGGATATGGGGGAGGGGGGATATGGGGGAGGGGGGGATATGGGGGAGGCTCACCCTGCCTGCTCTGACGAGGTTGTTCACCTTCTTGTGGCACTGGGTGCCTGTCCGTGGTGTCAGGGCCACAGCGGTGACGGCCTCTGCCACTTCCCTCCACAGACGCCGGCTGTGGCGTGGGGCAACTCTGCGGCCGTGCCCGGGATACATGGCGTCCCTCCTCTGCTCCACCGCGTCCAGGAGCGCCTCCACATCGCGTGACTCGAACCTCGGGGCTGAGCGACGGCCAGCCATCAAGTCGGGTGTTGCGGTCGGCTGTTCCGGTCGGGTGGGGGGGGAGCTGCGCGGCCTTATGAGCCGTCACGCCGTGCAGCGCGTATGACGCTGCACGGCGTGAACCACTGCGCAAGCGCGGATCCCGTTACGTCGCTGCTAGCCCATTTCGGGCCGCAGACTATCGGCCCATTTTTATGACGTGACGCAAGTGGGATTTGCGCCGTTTTTTGCGCCGATCGGCGGACTTTCCGCCGATAATGGAGAATTTCGCCCGAGGTTTCTTGTGTCTTGGATCTTTGCTGTTAGGTTCTTGTTGAATTTCTTTCTTTGGTACTTCAAGAGTAATTTTAGAGTCTTTTCGATTGTTGGAGCTGGTAAGTCATAGACATAGAATCATAGAATTTACAGTGCAGAAGGAGGCCATTTGGCCCATCGGGTCTACACCGGCCCCTGAAAGAGCACCCTACCTAAGCACACACCTTCACCCTATCCCCGTAACCCAGCAACCTCACCTAACCTTTAGACACTACTAGGCAATTTAGCATGACCTATCGACCTAACCCGCACATCTTTGGACTGTGGGAAGAAACCACTGTGCTACCGGGCTGCCCAAAAGTTGCGGCTCTGTCGAAGTTGGTTAGTTCTGGTTCTTGGTGATTTCCATCGGTCCTCAGGTTTGTTGGCTAGGCCTGATAGATGAGGTTTTTCCCTGTGTAAAAACCTCTGGTGGTGGACTTGTGGGTTTCTTCTTCTGGTTGGTTCTTCTGTAGTGGCCGATTTTCAGGTCTTGTTGCCGGCTATTCTTGGTTGCGGTAGGCCAGAGAAGAGTCCTTGGCTCTCGTGGTGAAGAAGTGAACTGAGGTGTGCTCCGGTGTCCATATATTTATATCCCAATTTGGCTGAGGCTTTTCGTGCCGAAAAGATGAGTGTCCTCTGTCTTAATTCAATTTTAAAAGATGCAGCCGTTGAAATTCTGGAGGGCTTCTCCCAACAGTCGGTCGAATTGATGGGAGTGCTTGGAGCTGATGGGGTGCAAAATGATTTGGATGGGCCTCAGGAGGTGTTGATCGCTTTCCCATCAAGCTGGTTTTGCAAGACACAGCCTGGGCACAAACCTATTGGATTTCACAGACAACTAGGAGTCTATAATGTACTGCCCACAGATGTTGTTATGGGTAGCATAGTTCTTTGGTTTCACGCCAGGTCGAGCAGGGTCCAGTTTTGCATAACTATTAGGCAGCATGGTAGCACAGTGGTTAGCACTATAGCTTCACAGCTCCAGGGTCCAGGTTCGATTTCCAGCTTGGGTCACTGTCTTTGCGGAGTCTGGACGTTCTCCCCATGGCTGCGTGGGTTTCCTCCGGGTGCTCCGGTTTCATCCCACAGCCCAAAGATGTGCAGGTTAGTTGGATTAGCCATACTAAGTTGCCCATAGTATTCAAAAAGATTAGGTGGGGTTACTGGGTTGTGGGGATAGGATGGAGGTGTGGGCTTAGGTGGGTTGGTCTTTCCGGTGTGGACGCGAAGAGCCAAATGGCCTCCTTCTGCACTGTAAATATGTCTATGTCTGTCGATGTCCCGTTTGCAGCCATTTTAAGTCAATGTGTTTTGAAACACAAAATTTTAAGTTTGTCCATATTTCAGCCAGTTTTGTCCATATTCCACATATTGTACTAATGTCCATAAAAAGGTGGATTTACCTCATCTTACAGTGTCATAATCTTGTATGCCGCTATCAAATCTCCCTTACTGTAAGGAGATCAATCCCAACCTCTCCAAACTGAATTTATTTATTTATTTATTTTTTCTTTTTATCAATTTTGAGTGCCCAATGAATTTTTTCCAATTTAACGTGGCCAGTTCACCTACCCTGCACATCTTTGGGTTGTGGGAGCGAAACCCACGCAAACACGGGAAGACTGTGCAAAATCCACACGGACAGTGACCCAGAGCCGGGATCGAAGCTGGGACCTCGGCGCCGTGAGGCAGCAGGGCTAACCCACTGCGCCACCGTGCTGCCCCCCAAACTGAATTCACAATTAAAATCTCTCATTTCTGGACCCAATCTTGTAATTATCTTCTGTATCATCCCAAGAACTCATGCATTCTTCCTAATTGTGGTGACCAGAATGGGCCACAGTACCTTAGTTGTGGCCTAACCAGTGCGTTATGAAGGTTTAACATAACGTCCTTGTTTTTGTATTCAATACCTCTATTTATGAAGTCCAGAAACCCATCTGCTTTGCTAACTATTCACTAGAGATGTTCTGCCACCTGCAAGGATTATAGCTCATGAACCCCAAGGTCCCTCTGACCGTGCACATTATGTAGAACTCTGCCATTTAGTCTATTTTGTCTCTCCCTATTCCTTCTGCCAAAATGCATCACCTCGCTCTTTCCTGTATTAAATTCCATCTGCCCTTATCTGCCCATTCTAATAGCCCATCTTGTTGAACCATCCTCACAGGTTTCCAAGTTTGGCATCATTGACGAATTTTGCAATGCTTAATTGGATACCTGCCTCTTGATGGCCACTAGCCCTCCTGAATTTGATTCAATCTACAGGAAAACTGGAGCTGCCTCCATACTCAGCCCTTATCCTGGGATGAAAATCCTGACCCAGGTAACAATGTTTTATTTTTAATTCATTCATGGGATGTGGGCATCGCAGGTTGGGCCAGCATTTATTGCCCATCCCTAATTGCCCTTGAGGGGGCCACTAAAGCATCAACCACGTTGCTGTGGGCCTGGAGTCACATGTATGCCAGACCACGTAATGATGACAGATTTCCTTCGCTAAAGGACATTAGTGAACCAGGTGGGTTCTCACGAGAATCAGCAATGGTTTCATGGTCGTCATTGGACTTTTAATTCCAGATTTTTATTGAATTCAAATTTCAGCTGCAGTGAGATTTGAACCTTGGTCCCCAGAGCATTACTCTGGGTCACTGGCTTACTAGTCCAGTCACAACACCACTGTGCTACTGCCTCTCCGTATGGCAAGTTAAAATCAGAAGCAGAAACAAAAAAGGTTCTGGGTATAAATCACTATGGAGGGAAGAGAAAGTAAAGACTATTGTAGCAACTAGAAACAGCAGAGGAAAAAAAATCAATAAATCCCATCAAAAGTTGAGTCAGCAGGGGGGATTATTAACAAACGAAAGTAGCTGTGGAAAGATAGCAGATGTTTATACAAAGTAAAAGTTATGTTGGATGATAAAGGCACATTCACTTACACGCTAGATTTTCTGCTCATCACCCTTTGACAAGAGCAGCAGACATATATTGACAGCTGATATATTTGCTCTCTTTAGCCCTCCTTTTGTCACGCACGCGCTCACATATTTGGAGCCAGCAGGGGGGAAACAAAGCTGATTCCTTTATCATGGTTTAGTTCTCCAAAACTGCAAATGGACAGGGTGGGTGAAGCATATTCAGGTGGCCATCCTCATATTTCTGGCCGAGCTTTCGCAAAAACCCCCTTTGGTGGACAAGAGTAGAGCACACCCTGGGGTATGAGTCCAACATAACCATAATCATGAGGGTCTAAGGTGTCATCCCAGCTTCCCCTCCACTCCCCTCCCTTTTTACACTTTTCTCAAACAATACTGCACTGGGATGTCCCACAGATTCCTTGCAATGTGCGACCAATACAATAATCCACTAGATAGGATTATGTTTGCCATTTTTTTCGCTTAATCTGAAAACCAGTGGACCTACTTCTATAGCTGAGTCCCACATGTGCTCCCTGATCCCAGTACCAGACCCCTAGCTAGATCATTGGTTGGACTCCTCCTGCCTCGAGTTCACAACACGAATGAAATGGTCAGAGTTCATCTCCTGAGTGGAAGGTCAGCCCCTCCATGATTTGTGAACATTACAGAGCAAAGAAATTATTCAAAATTCAATTTGTACTCATTTTGAGAATGCTATTGGTCACGCTGTTCTGTGCTAACTCCTTTCTCTTTTGCCTGTTGGAATCCAATAGTTACTGTCAGGAAGAGTTCCCTGATGGATCAGAGAGATTTTTCAATGAAACGAAGCGTAATTATTATCATGAGATTTGAGTGTTTGAGACCTCAGCCATGAGGTGGGATAATTTTGTTGGAGACCATGGGCTGAATTTTCAACTGAGCAAACTTGAGTCGAGAGGCCACAAGTTGAGGCACCTGGGCTGCACATTTGAATTTCCCCGTTGTTTCCCGCCACTTGCCATTTATGTTGGGACAGGAAATCTGGCAGGTCACAGACCAATGCTAACTTATGCCGGGTTCTCAATTAAAATCCCCATTGAAAATTCAAATTCCTCTGCCTTTGTTATTTTCATGAAGGTGCATTGGGTTCCTGAAACCCAATGTCCCACTGCCACCAGATAAGTGAGTTCATGAAGCTTGGGGAAACTTGTTGAGGTGCCGAGAAACTTTTGATACGCAAGTTTAATCGCTGTTGGCATTGCCACCTCATATTTCCCCATGATCTATCCATGCCTGCTCATACCCCTCATGTCTGCTCTAGGCCCCTTATAATCCCTCCAACCTCGACACTCCACCCACCGTCATGTTCCTTCAACACCCTTTCCATTACCTCCATGCTGCTTTAAGTGTCCCCGTGCATTCTCTGTACCAACTATCCCAGTATTCGCTATGCATGGAATCAATGAGCCATTGGCAAGTCTAACAAACCTTTGGAATTCTCCTGAAACTGGTGCGTCATTCTCCGACCCCCCGCCGGGTCGGAGAATGGCCGTTGGCCGCCGTGAATCCCGCCCCCGCCCCCGCCGAAGTCTCCGCTCCCGGAGATTGGGCGGGGGCGGGACCCCCCGCTGGATTCTCCGGCCCGGATGGGCCGAAGTCCCGCCCAGGAATTGCCTGTCCCGCCGACGTAAATCAAACCTGGTATTTACCGGCGGGACCAGGCGGCGTGGGCGGGCTCCGGGGTCCTGGGGGGGGGGCGCGGGGCGATCTGACCCCGGGGGGTGCCCCCACGGTGGCCTGGCCCGCGATCGGGGCCCACCGATCCGCGGGCGGGCCTGTGCCGTGGGGGCACTCTTTCCCTTCCGCCTCCACCACGGCCTCCACCATGGCGGAGGCGGAAGAGACTCTCCCCACTGCGCATGCGTGGGAAACTGACAGCGGCCGCTGACGCTCCCGCGCATGCGCTGGGAAACTGACAGCGGCCGCTGACGCTCCCGCGCATGCGCCGCATTTCCGCGCCAGCTGGCGGGGAAACAAACGCCATTTCCACCAGCTGGCGGGGCGGAAATCCCTCCGGCGTCGGCCTAGCCCCTCAATGTTGGGGCTAGGCCGCCAAAGATGCGGAGCCTTCCGCACCTTTGGGCCGGCGCGATGCCCGTCTGATTGGCGCCGGCTTTGGCGCCAGTCGGCAGACATCCCGCCGGTGGGGGAGAATTTCGCCCCAGATAACTGATAAAATCTACTTTTAAAAGAACTATATTGCTTACAACCCCATAGACTTGTCAATCAACCATAACCACTCATCGTATTATTGATAAAAGCTACCATCTGATTCATACGTGTGTAAATAAACACACAAGCATTAAAAAACTATATCAGAGAAAGGATAACTTATCACAAGATAATAAAATGTCACCCAAATAAATCTTTTAATCCCCTGAAATCTCTGTCAATATTGTCTTTAGACCTCAGTACAGTAGCTATTCTTGGAGCTCAGCCAATCATCCATAAAAAGACGATTTGGAAAAACAGATGCCTGATGATCTGATAACTCTCGCTATGAATGCTTGACAGAGTTCCAATAATGGCTCAAGAACTCAGCTCAGGCAGATTTCTATTGATCTAGCTTTCAGGGAATTGCAAGCTTTGTTTTACAGCCATCCTCATTACCTTAAACTTAGTTATTACATTATTTGATGCATTTTAATGCATGTGTATTTATCCACATAGGATTAAGAGTTGTGAAGGGAATGGAAGTTTTTGATATTGATTTTATGAATGGTTGTGGTTGATTGACACATTTATGAGGTTGTAGATTTTTCCAAACTGATTCTCAAAGTTTGTGCTTATGTTATCGGTTTCAAGGTCTTTTTGATAACTCTCAACACTTATAAATGACTTATTGGTTCTGTCCATAGTGGATACTGGGAGAGTGAGTATGGAGGATGCATTGTGGGGGCATGAAGGGGCTGAGGGTAACCCAATGGATATAGAATGGGCATGGGGTAAATTCAGCATGGAGGATAGGAGGGAACAAGGAAGAAGTATTGGGCATATGAGTAAGTTTGGAGTGTACTGGAGAGTGGGTAGGAGCTTAGGGGATAAAGGTTAGGTGGGCTAAAAACCATGTATAAGATTCAAACGATGTGCCAGAGAGCTCCATGTTATCTAACTATTCCTTCTCGCTACCCATATGTCTCCATTGCAGCCTCAGGCCTGCCTTGGGAGAAAGAAGAAGCAAACCTTGCCCACTCATATCTTACAGAAACAGAGCAGGAGCAGGAGGAGGTGACAGGTTTGGGATCCAGAAGTCAATAAATAACTGAACTCCCATTTTCTAAAGCAGAGGGGTAGATCTGGCTCCATATTATCTGAGATGGACAAATAGTTACCACTAAACATCCCACACTAAATCAAATGGCAATACTGCAAAATGATAGCTGCATTGGTGTCAGAAGTGCAGCACTCTTCTCACTGCAGTCCTTTCTCCTTCTAATTTAAATATATTGTGCAAAAGAAAAAATAAACTTGCATGCCTGTGGCAACTTTAGTGTCCTCAAGATGTCGCAAAATGCTTTACAGAGATTTCAAGGAGTTTAATAGATCTCTGTGTTTTAACCTAGCCTCATTATGTATGCTTGGCAGAGAGCCCAGAAATCCTTAGGGGACTAAAAGACATGTGCTCCACTGAAAACTTTGACAGAAAGTTCAGTCTCTCTGATCTCATCTGTCAACCTCACAATGTTTTTTTACACAAGTTAAGTGGTTTCGATGGTTTGTGGGTTTGGACTATTGATACTTTAAAGAGTCCGTAACATTGACACTTGTATTGTCCTGGAGTGAAATTATTTTTCTCAATTCAGTAGAAAGTTATGAATTCATTACTTTTTAAAAAACTTTTTTTTATGCTATGGGATTCATTGGTTCTGGACAGTCTACAGTGGTCATTAGGTCAATCGGTAGGTGAAGGCCTGATGGAGGGTGAACTGCCCTGCCCTTCTTCTAGTAATGCCACTGGATTTTTGACATCCAACTAAGAGAACGGATGAGGTTGCAGTTTAAAGTCGCATTGACTAGGTAACACTTCAGAAATCTTGACACTCCTTCTTCAGTACTGCAATTGGAGTGTCAGAAACTTTGTACCCTAGTTTCAGGAGCAGGTCTTGAACTCACAACCTTGTGGTTCAAAGGCAATATTGTTGTCACTGAGCTGTGGCTGACAGAAAGGCAAGAGTGATAGTGGAGGAAACAAATATGGAAACATATTTGCATTAAAAAATAAACTTTGGCTCAAATGGAAAATTGTACAGAAGTGACCTTAAGTAAATTAAGAAAGTTCATCAACCATAAGGAACACTGCATACATGGTCAGTTTTAATTTAGGAAACACAATTATAATGGTTTTATTTTGAGACACTAGACAAAATAAAGTTGATAGGAAAATATGAAAATGAGGCTTCATTTAAAATGAAACTTGTGGCCTATTTGGAGAAAGAGACTCGAACACGTATCGGGAAAAGAAATCCAGCCTTCAAATAACTTGGACCAGCGCATTTCCACTCAAAGCCATTTCTGCGATTTTTCACCAGAAATGATGTTGGATGTGCAAGGCTGTTTGCCCAGATATGGATGAGGATGTTGTAAGGAGACAATGCGATTACATTATGTATTATATTAGAACATACAACATAGAACATACAGTGCAGAAGGAGGGCATTCGGCCCATCGAGTCTGCACTGACCCACTTAAGCCCTCACTTCCACCCTATCCCCATAACCCAATCAGCCCTCCTAACCTTTTTGGTCACTAAGGGCAATTTATCATGGCCAATCCACCTAACCTGCACGTCTTCAGACTGATCTGTTCCACGGCAATGCTGAAGCATATGATTTTGGATTTAGAAATTGATCTGTAGCATTTCCTAGTGTAATAAAATAAGGAAAAGTCATTTTCCTAATAGGGTCGAGGAAAATATAATATTCTAAAAATGAGGGCAGTTTAGGATAGTCACAGTGGAAGCTCATCTGGAACTCAAAATACTGGACGTACTGGACAAAAATCCAACAGGATTTGTTAGGGGATTGCGCTGAAAGGGGGTGGTAAAGAATTCAAGAATGGGCAGCATGGTGGCACAGTGGATAGCACTGCTGCCTCACAGCGCCGATGTCCCAGGTTCGATCCCGGCCCCGGGTCCCTGTCCGTGTGGAGTTTGCACATTCTCCCTGTGTCTGCGTGGGTCTCACCCCCACAACCCAAAGATGTGAAGGGTAGGTGGATTAGCCACGCTAAATTGCCCTTAATTGGAAAAAAAATAATTGGATACTCTCAGTTCATATAAAAAAAGAATTATATCAAAAATGAGAGGTTGCAGTGGCGAAGAAAGGTAGTTAGGAAACTGAGTTTGGAGCAATGGCTGAAACCAACACCTTCAGTCTTCACAATATTTAATTTAAGGAAGTTTTCATTCGACCAGAACTGGACGTTGGATAAGCAGTCTGGTAGTTTATTAGCAACGGAGAAGCCATGAAAGGTGGTGGTGAGCCAGAGGTGGGTGCTGTCAGTGTACTAAAATGAATAGGGAATAAATGGCAGCCATACCTGCATTCCCAGAGTGAATGAAAATTAAAATTGTACAAGCCGTAATATCAAATAACTTGACAGTGAATGGCAGATGCAGAAGCATTTTATCTGAACTCAAGTTGCCTTGCTCGATTGTCACAGAATGGAGCTTAGTGAAACAGACCTAATTATGTGTATTGTCAAGAGTTGCCAGCACACCGTGGCTCCAGAGGTGTGATTGACAACTGATTTAAAGTATCTCAGAAACACTCCCGTTGATCTCAATAGAATAGATCATGCCAAGAGATGAACTGTGAGTGTCCAGGGACTCATATTACAAGTTATTGTACAAGAGCATGCTGGCTACTTAATACCTGTTGAGGGGGAAAACGTACTTCAAGCTGTACAGTGCTATTTTGCTTCTCTGAACCTGTGTTTGGAAGCAATTCCAGATCTTCTTAACTGAAAAGTGGGAGATTTAAGGAGTCTTCCAAGTTCCCACAACTGTATCGTTTTGAGAGAAAAAATGACATCCACTCTTCACAGGCCATCTGCAATTTCACAAATGAAGCACTCACAGGCATCCTAGGGACCTGGATAGATAATTTAAAACACTGCTGTGCAGCTGTACATGTCCTATTTATCACCAACATGTTTGTCTGTTTTGTCCCAAGAGTTCTCTTTCTGTAGCTATTTAGCACGTTGCATGTAAACTCTTGGCAAATTAGACTTTTCATTCAATTAATTTATACAAAGAAAAGATAGCTGCCTGCACAACTTTCGAACTGATCTCAGGAGACATCTCTCATATGACGCCCAGATCTTACATTTTGTACTCATTCCTGTTTATAGTTTGCTGCATTGAACTCAGATCATTTTGTGAATTTTCCTTTAGTTGTCGTCCCTTAAACCAGTTCTAAATTGCAACATGCAACTGGATTGAAGCAGCAATGAAATATTAACAGCAATGCACTCGTACAAAATTTCTTTTGCACTATTTTATCAAAGGAATTAATTTGTTGACTTTTTGATTGAGTCTCATGGCATCATCTGCACGTGAATGCATAAAATCACTGAAAATCAGGAATTTATACACATTATTGGTGACCAATTTTTGTGCTATCACACACATTGACCAAGTTGTATATTGCTCCCTTTTGCCACACCTGCACTGTTCCTATTTTTGCCCTTGTTTCCGCTGCCGATATGGCCTGCAGAATTGCCGGGTCCGTGGCCGCGCATGCGCACGGTGGCGGCATGCAGCGGCCACGCCTTGCTTCATGGCGGATGACGCTCCTGGATCCGGACCACAAAATAATGCCCCCTTTCGGCTGGCAGGCGATCCCCGGGCCACCTCACCACAGTGCCCCCAGCCCCGAATATGTGCATCCCTGCCCGCGGATCAGCCCTCCCCCCGACTTTGACGGTGCGGGACGGTGCAGC
The DNA here is from genome assembly GCF_047496885.1 of Scyliorhinus torazame. Lineage (NCBI taxonomy): Eukaryota > Metazoa > Chordata > Chondrichthyes > Carcharhiniformes > Scyliorhinidae > Scyliorhinus > Scyliorhinus torazame. Next base: position 297,513,356 of record NC_092712.1, read on the forward strand.
CGCCACGCCGAGTTCCCGACGGGTCAAACCACACGTGTCCCACGTCATCGGGATCTCAGCCGGTGGGGTGTGCACCATCAGGGACAGGCCTCAGCCAACGTACGGAGGCCGTGGGTACGGCGCCTTTCAGGGGCGGAGCATCGTGAAAGCGACACCGCCTCCGATTTTGGCATCATCGGGGATTCTCCACCCCGTCGGCGAACGCGATTTTGGATTTCGCTGTCAGGCAGGGATCGGAGAATCCCGCCTATAGAATGCCAAAGCAAATGACATGGTGGTGTGAGCACAGCTTCAAGTCATATCCAGGCGAAAGTGGCATCCACGACCCTCTTCTTGTATTGTTACAATTGTTTCCAAATTCAACATTTTAAAACTGATTTCCCTGTGGGAGTCATTCCTTATTTAAAGTTTTCCCAAATTCAGACTTATTCTGTTTGTGAAAAATCCATAACTCAAAGGACTGTATCTTTTTTTAACTGGGAAGGACATTGAATTATTTGGATACTGTCCCTCCCTCCTGAGCTTTTGTGATTCAGTCATGGGATGTGAGATTCATTGACTAGGCCAGCATTCAATTAATTCATCCCTAATTGCCCTTGAGAAGATGTTGGTCAGCTGCCTTCTTTAACTGCTGCCTGTGGTGTAGGTGCATCCACAGCGCTATGAGTGAGGGCGTTCCAGGAATGGAGTAGACTGATGGGCCGGGTAATAGGTAATAGGCCGGGTTATCTTTGTCCTGCTTTTTGTGTACAGGGCAGACCTTTTTCCACATTGTCGGATAGATCTGATAGTTGTAGCTATACCAGAACAGCTTGGCGAGGCACAGCAAGTTCTGGAGGATAATTCTTCAGTAATTTTTGAAAGGCTGTGGACTGGATTCTCTGTTCGGGAACTGAATTGTACCACTTTTACAATCCCCTTCTGTAGTAAAGCAGGATGCAATTCCGTATTCCTTGCCAAATAAATATATGAACGGCCAGGAATAGGAGGGATTCCCAGCGAATCCCACTTTGCCATCTTGGGTGACCTGCCCTATAGCGAGGCCCCATGGCCGTCCACCCCATGCCCCACCACTGCAAATAGGCCCCATACCACCCCCCCCCCCCCCCCACACACACACACACACGCTGCACAGCAGCATCCCACCCAGGATTGCCTGGGTGCCCGCTCCCCACCTAGGGACCCCTGTAATAGCGAGACCCCCACAGGGGCCCCTGTAATAGAGGGAAATGCCCCACAAGGACCCCCTGGCCAATGGGACCTTCACAAAGAACCCTGTAATAGGGAGACACCTCCACAGGGACCCCTGTAATAGGAAACACCCACCCAGGGACCCTTGTAATAGGGATAGCACCACAGTGGCCCCTATGATAGGGCGACCCCTCCTAGGGACCCCCTGAGGGAAAGTATCTCTGCAGGGACCCTTGAAAGAGGGAGAACCCCACAGGGACCACTTTAATCAGGGTACCCCCACAGGGACCCTTGTGATGGGAAGGTCCCATCACAGGGACCCCTGACTAAAGGGACCCCCCACAGCCCTCACAGCCACACAGACCCCCCCCCCCCCCCCCAGAAAGCTGGAGAATAGTTTAGACAGGGGCAGTGAGAAGAATTGCAATTGTACACGTATCTTACAGGTCCACGTATCAATTCCTTGAAGGAGATCTGCTGTGATCTGTGTCTGGCTCCCCCAGATCCATTAGCTGCAAGCCATTCATCGCTTTCTATTATTGGTCTGTGATTGACAGCTTCTACAAAACAGCCGCAGCTTTGATTCATCCATCTCCCTTCTCTTTCAATTAACTAAGTGGTGAAAACTCAATGTTTGTATAGATTGACCACATCAAAGAGAGGTAAGTGCAGAGAAATCACAAGCTAGAGTGATTGGAATGCACTTAGTGCTTGGAATGCACTTACCTCTCTTTGAGGTTTACCATGCTTACAAATTCCGGGGACCGGAGAATCACAGGAGTGCAGAGAATAGGGCACTGGGCCCACTAAATAGATGCAAATGGGTTATTAAGATCCCTTTTCATTTATTTAGATTCCCCCACCAGCGGACATCTTGGACCTCCATCATGCCACCAGCAGGGGATCATAGCACCACAAGGGCACTGTTCCCAATTTAGCCCCCACGCCTGATTCTCTGTAACACATTCTGGGTGTCCCGGGACAAAGAATCCTGCACTGTAAGTTCACCTTGATCTGTGAGCAAGCTGCTGTTTTCCAGGAAATCACATGACTTCAGATCGCTGACCAGCAAGACATCTGGTGAGAGAAGAGATATTTAGTTTATTTGCATTATCATTAAACAACTGCTGTCGCCAGGCCTTGGGCTACTGCTGATTAGCTGAAAACACCAGCCTGGGAGAAGTTCTACCTGAGTATATTATCTTGAACTCACTGCATGAGTGTGTGCCTTGGGAACAAACTATGAAGTAGGATTGCTTCTCGCTCTCTTTCTCTCCCTCTCTCTGACTCCCCCTGCATTGCCTCCAGTCCAGAGTGGTAAGTTCGCCATCTCAGTATAACTCATCTGTATTTGAAGGCTGGTGAATGAACAAAGATAATAATAATAATTGCTTATTGTCACAAGTAGGCTTCAATGAAGTTACTGTGAAAAGCCCTGAGTCGCCATATTCCGGCGCCTGTTTGGGGAGGCTGGTACGGGAATTGAACCCACGTGGCTGGCCTTGTTCTGCATTACCAGCCAGCTGTTTAGCCCACTGTGCTAAACCAGCATTTTACTGAAGGTCCTGGGTGGGGGGGGGGGGGGGGGGGTCAGGCCGCCTCCTTACTTGGGGGAGGGGGGACCTCGAAAATCTGATGATAGGGGGCTGAATTGAAATTTGGGTGGACGGGTGGGAGACTGAATTGTGATGCGGTGGGTGGGGCGGAATGGTGGCCACTGTGAGACCTCACTATTGGGCTGCTCGCTGAGAAAGGCAGCCTGATAGCAGGATTCACTCGAAAACCCCTCGCAATCCTCCCTGCAGGAGCGCAAATCAGTTACAATTCACCTCCAGTGGGAGAATAGTCTCCCAAATGCAGAATCTCTCCCATTATTTGACTTGTCCTTTGTATTGTGTGTGTTTGTGTGTATTCAGATTTTTAAACGTGTGTAAATCGTTATTGCCATGATCGGGAGATATTAGGAACTTGGGTTCAGAAATGGGGTCCAAGTTGCAGCAAGCAATTTAGGGGTTAAACAGACTGAAAGAGAAATACTGACAGCAGCAGAGTCAGAGGGCTACACCCACAGCCTGCGTTATAGTGTCCCATTCAGACTTAACCTTGTTAATTGAAATACACAGGACGCCTGATTCAGCCAGAATTATCCACCCAAGATCCATTGTTATTCGGCACAACCTTGTCTGACCAGCCATTCTACCACAGAGTCTGATTACCTATTTGTTCGTCTTTTCTTTTCATTTGTTTTAATCAAGTTTCTTTATAAATGTTTCTGATATTATCACTCCTGGAGCGAATCATTCATTCCACACCACATTAAAACTTAAAAACATTATGCATCTGGTTCAGTGTCTTAGCCATTGTTGAGGGCAGATGTCCATAAAATTATACCTCTGGATTTCAAATTACAAGTAAACTAGTTCGATAACTTGTTTAAAAAAGAAGTATTGTTTCGTAATAAATAATTTTTTCTGGGTTTATTGAAAGAAGCCCGGTTAAGCCTGTTATTCTGGGTCCAGCAGTAGCAAAGGTCGGCCATTGGCTGTTCTGCCGATCGAATTAAACATTCGGATTTATTGTCACAAGTAGGCTTCAATTAAGTTAAGTTACTGTGAACAGCCCCGAGTCGCCACATTCCCGGCACCTGTTCGGGGAGGCCAGTACAGGAATTGAACCTGCGCTGCTGGTCTTGTTCTGCATTACAAGCCAGCTGTTTAGCCCACTGTGCTAACCAGCCCCTATAGGTAAACAGCATGATCCTCTACCCCAGAATTGAGGCAGGTTGGAGTGTAGAGTCCCAAAAAAGTGTCCAAGTGCCACATTTACCCACTGGCATGTACTTAAAAGGGCAACGGGTGTTAAAATAGCCTCCGACCTCAGGGAAATCATTCCATTCATTAGAGGAACGCTTGCTGCCCAGTACAGCAGGTAAAAATGTAACAATTAGTCTTGGAAACGATTGAGCCAAAAACTTCACTCAAGCAGTTAATGTCATTCTAATCTTGATTGTGCTGCTAATTCCCAACTCTTATTTGCCCGCCTACTGCTGTGCGCTGGAAATTAATAATTGGCAACTGCTGCAGATTTCTGAGAACATTTTGTCCATGCTCCATACATTATTTACACGTGCCAAGTTAGAAAAGGAAATGGGAAAAGGATGATGACAGCACAAAACACTGCCAACTCAAGACTGGCCCTCGCCCCGTGCTTTGAAACTTGAACACTTGGTGAACACATTTCTTTGTTTGGGCTGAAAACATACAAGGATGTGAAAGGCTGAAGGGAATTTCATGACACAAAACTAATGGCACATTTGCAGCGGCCAGTACTCCCCGTTTGAAAACTTTGACTCCTCAGCCTTTCATTTTCAGGGCTGCTGTACTTCACATTTTTGAATCTTTTGCCTTTTTGTTTAATCTTTGAAGTGAACACCAAAGTGACGTCTGGAGTTTGAACAGATCATCACTAACTTTGCATTGCTTACTCATTCTCTCGTATAAAACTGTAGAAGGAGCAGAGAAGACCTGATTGTAACGTATAAAATTCTAACAGGGCTTGACAGACGAGATGCAGGCAGAATGTTTTCCCTGGTTTGCAAATCTAGAACCAGGAGGCAGTTTCTCAGGGGACAGGGTAGACTATTTAGAACTGAGATGAGGAAATATTTCTCAGTGAACCTGTTGAATTCCCTACCACAGATGGGTGGCACGGTAGCACAGTGGGTAGCACTGTTGCTTCACAGCTCCAGGGTCCCAGGTTCGATTCCTGGTTTGGGTCACTGTCTGAACAGAGTCTGCACATTCTCCCCGTGTCTGCGTGGGTTTCCTCCGGGCGCTCCAGTTTCCTCTCACAAGTCCCGAAAGACGTGCTTGTTAGGTGAATTGGACATTCTGAATTCTCCCTCAGTGTACCCGAACAGGCGCTGGAATGTGGCGACTAGGAGGTCTTCACAGTAACTTCATTGCAGTGTTAATGTCAGCCTATTTGTGACACTAATGAAGATTATTATTATTGTTATTAGAATGCTGTGGAGGCAAAGTCATCAAATGTGTTCAAGAAAGAGATGAAATGAAATGAAATGAAAATTGCTTATTGTCACAAGTAGGCTTCAAATGAAGTTACTGTGAAAAGCCCATGGTCACCACATTCCGGCGCCTGGTACGGGAATTGAACCGTGCTGCTGGCCTGCCTTGATCTGCTTTCAAAGCCAGCGATTTATCCCTGTGCTAAAATGGGTAATGTTTTCAATTTTAATGGCATCAAGGGTTATGGGGAGAAAGTGGGAACATCTCACTAAGTTGTAGGATCGGCCATGATCATGGTGATTGGTGGAGCAGGCCCGATAGGTCAAACGATCTATTCCTGCTCTTATTTTCTATGGTAACCACTCACCCACAGTGGTATTCCTCACATCTCCAGGCCAAGTTCTGCTCTCCATCCAAATCCCCAGCATCTTTTAAATATTTAGGGTGTTTAAAGACTTTCATCATCATCGTCAGTATGCAGGAATGTCAAGCAGGCAAAGTGATGACTTTAAAATTGGGCACAAGTTACTCACAATTTTCTATCAATTAAATTAAATGAACAGAAAATCGCAAACAGTTCAGGGCTGATTTTATCGTATGAGCTTCCACAGCTATCTACCTCAAACTTCTTTCTTCAACCTACTGACTCTTCAACCTACTGACACTCTCCCTTGCCTTCTAAATGTTGTCACCATTTAGCTTCCATTCTTCTTTCACTACAATCCCCTCCTACAAGCTCACTCTCCTATCTCCCTGCCTCGGTTCTCAGACTGAAGGCACAGAGCTTGTCCATGTGCAGACTACTGTATCAGATTGGAGGAAGATCGGGTGGTGTTCACTCGTGTGAGAAAAATGCTGCCGCTGGGTATATCCGAATATTATATGTGAACTTTAAGACACCACGAAACCTGTTCTGACCCCTCGCTGAAATTCCTTCTATACCATTCCAATTTATCTTCAGCAACGGCCTGAAGCTCTTAATATGATCACAATAACATCTCGAAGAAATTAATCTTCAGCATTGCCTGTAAACTGGAAAATCCTAAATCTATGTGCAATATTGCGAGAACAAAGAATCTATTTATGCCACATTCAATGTTTTCAGGAACGGACATCTTCATTTTAGTCTTCAACAAATCATGCAGAATAATATCTTTTGTTCTGCGTTTAAATGTAATGAGGAGGAGTCATTTATTGACGAAATGATTAGCAATGCATAATTCTATTACTGGCTGTGCAAAGATGCTGCACAGCACAAACTCCCATTGAATTAGTACATTGTTTTGAAGTGGCAGATTCTCAGATACTCTTTGTCTGCCGAAGAGTATTATGTGAAGCATATATGCCTTCTGTGTCTTGCTGCACACACGGGCACCCTGAGGAGATGAGAAGCTGTCAGGGAAACTCATTCGTATCAGTAGCTCTTAAGGTGCTCCTCTGGGTTGACACAACACATGCTTTGAAACTCACAAGCTAATTGAAATGACATGGCTGGATTTTGTTCTTGAGTGGAATGTATGGGACAGATTGTGGTTTTACAGAACATGGACTGACCTAGGCGCTGTGGGAGTTCAGGCGAAAATTGATTTTACCCAGTGATGTACGTCAACTCCAGGATTAATACAAGAGAAGATTGGAGACTCAATGAATTGCTGTCTCAAAAGAAGCAAGACCTGATTATCCATGGTCAACAATCTCCTTTCGAAACATGGGCCTTGATATTAAAAGGGCGAGTTATGTTGTCACAGGAGCACTGTTTCAGATGGGAAGTCTGGAAGTTTTAACTTGCAGCATGCATCTTTTGTCTTTCACATATTCCCCTACCAGGAGCCTCCTGTTTGACAAGCTTCGCTTTCACTTGGGCAGGTGGGTCTCAACCATGACCCAGGGGTCCGGGAGGTGGGGGTGAGTCTAATCCCCACTCGGGGGATTCCTTTTATAGTGGAGGGAGCGGCCGGGGGTGCTGGGGATGAGATGGGGTGGCGGGAGATTATAGGTGGGGTCGGCTTGTGCTCCTCCTAACTCACACGCAGTGTTTCAAAGGCACTTATCGGCTCCCTGAACCTGCCCTTGTCTGATTTCAGTTGTCAGGTGTCCTGAGCCCTGGGAATCTCGGCTGCCCAATGTTAAACATGAGAAGCAAGTTAACTCAGAGACTGTCAGCATCATTAAAATATGTAAAATACCAAGCTATCTCCTGGAAGTGGGTTGGCTGCCCACTTCTGGTCCCACCTACGTTAAACTTAGAAGTGTGGAGGAGGGAGGCAAGTTCAAGATTTTAAAATTTTTTACCCTTTATTTCAACCGCAACCCACCTGTTTCTACGGTTATCAAAATCTAGCCCATAGAAACAGGAATAGGCTTTTTAACTTTATGAGTCTTATCTGACATTCAATGAGATCATGACCGATCTATATTTTGACTCCATTTTAACTTTATCGACCAACCTTTGCTTCATATCACTGGAAACTCTAACCTAATAGGAATCTATCAGGCACAATCGTAAAAACTTCAATTAATCCCCAGCATCCACAATGATTTGGGAAAGAAGCTATTGATGGGCTTGGAGATATTGAAGTGGCCTCAGTTCTGGGTTCCTCTGAGTTCCCCAATGAAAAAGGTAATTTATCTCTTTATCTCTCCTATCAAATACCTTTATCATTTTAAAGATATTGATTTAATCATCTCTCACCCTGTTAATCTCAAGGTGATACCAACCAAGTTACTGCAATCTGTTCTCATAGCTCAATCCTTCAAGTCCTGGCATTGTTCTGGTGAATCAGTGCTGAATTTAAAGTTATCAGTAATATATTGGGACAAACTTTGACCCAGAAGCATTAACAGTAAGGACAATTTGTAATTTTGTTAAAATGGTTGAGAAATCAATGATGGTTCTTTAAAATAAATGCTTGGAAAGGACTGTTAAGATTTTGAATGAATTGTAAAGGGATCAGTTATAATTTAATAATAAAAAATACTGGTCCATGTGACCTGGTGACCCTTGACCTGGAAGCAGCACCAGCAGGACGGGTGTTAAGTTATGGAAGCTGTGTGGCCTGCGATGCATTATCAATTACGACGAGACGAGAGTAGAGAGTAATCGAGGCTTTATACGCAGAGATGAGGAGCCTCCCGCAGCTGCTGCCGGAATAGCTGCAGCTCGGAGAGCCCACACATTTATACTCCGCCTACTGGGCGGAGCCAGCAGGCAGGGATCTACCCCCATACCTGTAGTACAGGGGCCTTACCGTAATACCCTCGTATGCAGTATACACAACACAACAGTGGTGACTACCACATTCACCTCCTGTTAAAAAGAGTCCAGCAGGGGAGGTGGAAAACTATATACATACAGGTTGTCTAAAATTTAAGAAAGAGGTTACAAATTTAGACGATCGGGCGCCTTGATCCGCCAATGTGGGCTCCACAGTTCTGGTGGCGATTCAGGCGTCGGTTCGGTCGTCGTTGACTCCGGGAGCGTGTCGACCTCATCTTCATCCCTGGGTGGGACCAAGGGGAGGATGGATCGTCCTGGAGCGGGGGCTGTGGTGGGGTGCGCCAGGGAGGGAGGGTGGTGCCGGGGCAGAGGGGGGGGGAGGGTGTGGGGACCCAGCTGGTGCCAGGTCCCTGAGGGAGACTGTGTCTTGGCAGCCGTCGGGGTATGCTACGTAGGCGTACTGCGGGTGCGCGTGCAGTAGCTGTACCCTCTCAACCAACGGGTCCGCCTTGTGGAGCCGCATGTGCTTGCGGTGGAGAATGTGTTCTGGAGCTGCCAGCCATGTTGGGAGCGAAACCCCGGAAGTGGACTTCCTGGGGAAGGCAAAGAGACGTTCATGGGGAGTTTCGTTAGTCGCAGTGCACAGGAGCGACCAAATGGAGTGAAGGGTGCTGGGGAGGACCTCCTGCCAGCGGGAAGCCGGGAGATTTCTGGACCGTAGGGCCAGCTGGACGGCCTTCCAGACCGTCCCATTCCCCCGCTCCACCTGCCCATTTCCCCAGGGGTTGTAGCTGGTTATCCTGCTCGAGGCAATGCCCCTGTTGAGCAGGTACTGGCGCAGCTCATCACTCATAAATGAGGATCCCCGGTCACTGTGGATTTGGCGGGGAAACTGAACAGAGTGAAGATGGTGTTGAGGGCTTTGATGCTGGTGGCAGACGTCATATCGGGGCATGGGACGGCGAAGGGGAATCTTAAATATTCGTCGAACACATTAAGAAAGTATGTGTTGCGGTTGGTGGAGGGGAGGGGCCCTTTGAAGTCCTCGGCGTTCAAAGGGCAGGAGGCCTTCACCAGGCGCGCGCGGTCTGGCCGGTAGAAGTGCAGTTTACACTCCGCGCAGACCTGGCAGTCTCTGGTGACAGCCCTGACTTCCTCGATGGAGTAGTGCAGATTGCAGGCCTTTATGAAGTGATAAAAGCAGGTGACCCCTGGGTGACAGAGATCGCCGTGCAGGGTCCGGAGTCGGTCCACTTGTGCGCTGGACATGTACCTTGGGATAGGGCATCGGGGGACTCGTTGAGCTTACCGGGGCGATACAAAATCTCGTAATTGTAGGTGGAGAGCTCGATCCTCCACCTCAAGATCTTATCATTTTTGATCTTACCCCGCTGTGTGTTGTTAAACATGAAGGCAACCGACCGTTGGTCAGTGAGGAGAGTGAATCTCCTGCTTGCCAGGTAATGCCTCCAATGTCGCACAGCTTCAACGATAGGCAGCACGGTAGCCTTGTGGATAGCACAATTTGCTTCACAGCTCCAGGGTCCCAGGTTCGATTCCAGCTTGGGTCACTGTCTGTGCGGAGCCTGCACATCCTCCCCGTGTGTGCGTGGGTTTCCTCCGGGTGCTCCGGTTTCCTCCCACAGTCCAAAGATGTGCAGGTTAGGTGGATTGGCCATGATAAATTGCCCTTAGTGTACAAAATTGCACTTAGTGTTGGGTGGGGTTACTGGGTTATGGGGTTACTGGGTTATGGGGATAGGGTGGCGGTGTTGACTTTGGGTAGGGTGCTCTTTCCAAGAGCCGGTGCAGACTCGATGGGCCGAATGGCCTCCTTCTGCACTGTAAATTCTATGATTCTATGATAGCTTGGGCCTCCTTTTCGACAGAGGAGTGCCGCATTTCAGAGGCATGCAGGGTGCGGGAATAGAATGCCACGGGCCTGCCTGCCAGGTTGAGGGTGGCAGCCAGAGCGACATCTGATGCATCGCTCTCGACTTGGAAGGGGAGCATCTCATCGACCGCGTACATCGCGGCCTTGGCAATGTCAGTCTTGATACGGTTGAAGGCCTGGTGAGCCTTGGCCGTCAGGGGAAAAACTGAGGAGTGGATGAGTGGGCGGGCCTTGTCCGCAGATTTAGGGACCCACTGGGCGTAGTACGAGAAGAACCCCAGGCATCGTTTGAGGGCCTTGGGGCAGGGGGAAGGGGGAGTTCCATGAGGGGGCGCATGCGATCGGGGTCAGGCCCTAGAACTCCGTTCTGAACCACATAGCCGAGGTTGGCTAATCGGTTCATGCTGAACACGCACTTCTCCTTGTTGTAGGTTAGGTTGAGGAGTTTGGCGGTGTGGAGGAATTTGGAAAGGTTAGCATCATGGCCCTGCTGGTCGTGGCCGCAGATGGTGACGTTATCCAGGTACGGGGAAAGTGGCCCGCAGTCAGTACCGGTCAACCATTCGGTCCATCTCCCGTTGGAAGACCGAGACCCCGTTAGTGACGCCGAAGGGAACCCTAAGGAAGTGGTAAAGGCGGCCGTCCGCTTCAAACGCGGTGTACGGGCGGTCCGCCTTGCGAATGGGGAGCTGGTGGTAGGCAGATTTCAGGTCCACTGTCGATAAGACCCGGTACTGTGCAATCTGATTGACCATATCAGATATGCGTGGGAGGGGGTACGCGTCGAGCTGCGTGTACCGATTGATGGTCGACTGTAGTCAACGACCATCCTGTTTTTCTCCCCAGTTTTAACCACTACCACTTGGGCTCTCCAGGGGCTGTTTCTGGCCTCAACAATACCTTCCCGCAACAGCCGCTGGACCTCAGACCTGATGAAGGTCCTGTCCTGGGCGCTGTACCGTCTGCTCCTGGTGGCGACGGGTTTGCAATCCGGGGTGAGTTTCGCAAACAAGGAAGGCGGGTCGACCTTAAGGGTCGTGAGGCCGCATACAGTAAGGTGGGGTATAGGGCCGGCAAATTTCAGGGTTAGGCTCTGGAGGTTGCACTGGAAGTCCAGGCCGAGTAGCAAGGCAGCGCAGAGGTTGGGGAGGACGTAGAGCCGGAAGCCACTGAACTCTACGCCCTGGAAGGTGAGGATGGCGGCGCAATATACCCGGATCGCCACGGAGTGGGATCCGGAGGCCAGGGAGATTCTCTGGGTGATGGGGTGTACCGTGAGAGAGCACCGCCTTACCGTTTCAGGGTGGATGAAGCTCTCAGTGCTCCCAGAGTCCAGAAGGCAGCATATCTTGTGCCCGTCGACCTTCACTGTCGTTGACGCGGTCGCGAGGTTGTGCAGTCGGGACTGGTCGATCATGATGGAAGCCAGATGTGGCTGGTCGGCGGCGGTTCCAGGCGATGAGCGGCCTGATGAGGTGCCCAATGAGCAGGGGTCCTGAGGCGGGGACGATGGCGGCGCCCACGGGCCGAAGGTGTCCTGAGGCAGGCAAGATGGCGCCGCCCACGGGCCGCACGTGTTGTGAGGGGAGCAAGATGGCGGCGCCCACGGGCCGCACGTGGTCTGAGGCGAGGAAGATGGCAGCGCTCGCGGGTCGCACATGGGGGGTGCCGGGACAATAGCGGCGACCGAGCGGGCCTGGCACACTGCAGCAAAATGTCCTTTCTTCCCGCAGGCCTTGCAGAGCGCGCTCCGTGCCTATGCAGCGCTGTTGGGGTTGTTTTGAGTGTCCGCAGAAGTAGCACTTGGGTCCCCCGGGGTTGGTTGGCTGCTGCGCGGCGCAGGCTTGGGGTTGGCTGGGGGAGGTCACTGATGGGGTCCATGGTGAGGTGTTCGCTGGCGGGGTCCACGATGCTCAGGAGGGGTGGGCCGTGCGGTCGGTGGCGTACGCCTGTATATTGCGTGAGGCGACTGTGAGCGAGAGCGCTAGTTTCTTGGTATCCTCGAGTGATATTGTAGGCCTCGTCAAAAAGAAAAAGGAGGCATTTGTCAGGGCTAAAAGGCTGGGAACAGAGGAAGCCTACGTGGAATATAAGGAAAGTAGGAAGGAACTTAAGCAAGGAGTCAGGAGGGCTAGAAGGGGTCACGAAAAGTCATTGGCAAATAGGGTTAAGGAAAATCCCAAGGCTTTTTACACGTACATAAAAAGCAAGAGGGTAGCCAGGGAAAGGGTTGGCCCACTGAAGGATAGGCAAGGGAATCTATGTGTGGAGCCAGAGGAAATGGGCGAGGTACTAAATGAATACTTTGCATCAGTATTCACCAAAGAGAAGGAATTGGTAGATGTTGAGTCTGGAGAAGTGGGTGTAGATAGCCTTGGTCACATTGTGATCCAAAAAGACGAGGTGTTGGGTGTCTTAAAAAATATTAAGGTAGATAAGTCCCCAGGGCCTGATGGGATCTACCCCAGAATACTGAAGGAGGCTGGAGAGGAAATTGCTGAGGCCTTGACAGAAATCTTTGGATCCTCGCTGTCTTCAGGGGATGTCCCGGAGGACTGGAGAATAGCCAATGTTGTTCCTCTGTTTAAGAAAGGTAGCAAGGATAATCCCGGGAACTACAGGCCGGTGAGCCTTACTTCAGTGGTAGGGAAATTACTGGAGAGAATTCTTCGAGACAGGATCTACTCCCATTTGGAAGCAAATGGACGTATTAGTGAGAGGCAGCACGGTTTTGTGAAGGGGAGGCCGTGTCTCACTAACTTAATAGAGTTTTTCGAGGAGGTCACTAAGATGATTGATGCAGGTAGGGCAGTAGATGTTGTCTATATGGACTTCAGTAAGGCCTTTGACAAGGTCCCTCATGGTAGACTAGTACAAAAGGTGAAGTCACACGGGATCAGGGATGAGCTGGCAAGGTGGATACAGAACTGGCTAGGCCATAGAAGGCAGAGAGTAGCAATGGAGGGATGCTTTTCTAATTGGAGGGATGTGACCAGTGGTGTTCCACAGGGATCAGTGCTGGGACCTTTGCTCTTTGTAGTATATATAAATGATTTGGAGGAAAATGTGACTTGTCTGATTAGTAAGTTTGCAGACGGCACAAAGGTTGGTGGAATTGCGGATAGCGATGAGGACTGTCGGAGGATACAGCAGGATTTAGATTGTCTGGAGACTTGGGCGGAGAGATGGCAGATGGAGTTTAATGCGGACAAATGTGAGGTAATGCATTTTGGAAGGTCTAATGCAGGTAGGGAATATACAGTGAATGGTAGAACCCTCAAGAGTATTGAAAGTCAAAGAGATCTAGGAGTACAGGTCCACAGGTCATTGAAAGGGGCAACACAGGTGGAGAAGGTAGTCAAGAAGGCATATGGCATGCTTGCCTTCATTGGCCGGGGCATTGAGTATAAGAATTGGCAAGTCATGTTGCAGCTGTATAGAACCTTAGTTAGGCCACACTTGGAGTATAGTGTTCAATTCTGGTCGCCACACTACCAGAAGGATGTGGAGGCTTTAGAGAGGGTGCAGAAGAGATTTACCAGAATGTTGCCTGGTATGGAGGGCATTAGCTATGAGGAGCGGTTGAATAAACTCGGTTTGTTCTCACTGGAACGAAGGAGGTTGAGGGGAGACCTGATAGAGGTATACAAAATTATGAGGGGCATAGACAGAGTGGATAGTCAGAGGCTTTTCCCCAGGGTAGAGGGGTCAATTACTAGGGGGCATAGGTTTAAGGTGAGAGGGGCAAGGTTTAGAGTAGATGTACGAGGCAAGTTTTTTACGCAGAGGGTAGTGGGTGCCTGGAACTCGCTACCGGAGGAGGTAGTGGAAGCAGGGACGATAGGGACATTTAAGGGGCATCTTGACAAATATATGAATAGGATGGGAATAGAAGGATACGGACCCAGGAAGTGTAGAAGATTGTAGTTTAGTCGGGCAGCATGGTCGGCACGGGCTTGGAGGGCCGAAGGGCCTGTTCCTGTGCTGTACATTTCTTTCTTCTTTGTTCTTTGTTGTCGAGGGTAGCCCCTTCCACGAGGCGCTGGCGGATGTAGGCCGACCCTATGCCTGTAACAAACGCGTCTCTAACTAGCAGGTCAGAATGTTCAGTGGCCGAAACGGCCTGGCAATCACATTCTCTCACCAGGACGTGCAGGGCACGCCAGAAGTCTTCCACAGACTCACCTCGTGGATAGGAGGTGCCTGGCGTAGATTTTGTTGGTCTGCTGAGTGTAGTTCTCCTTCAGTAGCGCCATGGCCTCAGCGGAGGTCAGTGCGTCCCGGATGAGGGGAAAGATATCGGAGCTCAGCCGCGTGTAAAGGATCTGGAGCTTCTGTGCGTCTGAGGGTGGGTCTATCGCAGGTCCAATGTATGCTTCAAAGTAAGCTAGCCAATGTGCGAAGGTCGACTGCTTGAGGGTGCAGCTGCAGGCGATCAGGCTTGATGCGGAGATCCATCGTTGTAAAATCTCTGCGTAATAAATTGATGCACTATCAATTAAAACAAGACGAGAGTAGAGAGTAATCAAGGCTTTATTATGCAGAGATGTGGAGCCTCCCGCAGTTGCTGCTGAAATGGCTGCAGCTCGGAGAGCCCACACATTTATACTCCACCTACTGGGCGGAGCCAGCAGGCAGGGATCTACCCCCGTACCTGTAGTACAGGGGCCTTACCATAATACCCTCGTATGCAGTATATATAATACAACAGTGGTGACTACCACAGCCTGATTTTAAGAAGAGTTGCAAGGCAGGAGAGCTGGAGTCAGAATGCAATCAGCACACGGATGCAGAAAGAAAGAGATGCAAAAGCAAATTTGCAGAAGACACAAAGCTGGGTGGGAGGGTGAGCTGTGAGCTGTGAGGAGGATATTATTATATTGCTTGAGTGTATTTTGGAAATGTTGGGTGAGTGGCAGATGCATGTGAGGTTATCCACTTTGGTGGCAAAAACAGGAAGGCAGATGATTATCTGAATGGCTATAAATTGAGAGGGAAACAAGATCTGGGTGTCCTAGTAGACCAGTCGCTGAAGGTAAGCATGCAGGTGCAGCAAGCGGTAAAGAAGGCAAATGGTATGTTGACCTTCATAGCAAGAGGATTCGAGCACAGGTGCAGGGATTTGTTGCTGAAATTATACAGGGCCTTGGTGAGGCCTCACCAGGAATATTGTGGGCAGCTTTGGTCTCCTTATCTGAGGGAGGATGTTCTTGCTGTAGAGGGAGTTCAGGGTAAGGTTTACCAGGCTGATTCCTGGGATGGCAGAACTGAGATGTGAGGAGAGATTGAGTCAGTTAGGAGTATTTTCGCTAGAGGTCTGAAGAATGAGGGGGGATTTCATAGAAACCTATACATTTCTAACATTCCTGATGATGAGGATGTCCAGAACCACGTTTCATAGTCTAAGCATGCAGGGTAAATCTTTTAGGACTGAGAGGAGGAGAAATCTCTTTACCCAGACAGTGCCACAGAAAATAGTTGAGGCCGAAACATTTTGGGTACAATATAATGGAAAAATTAGCAAGTGTCATTTTGGGCGCGATTGGCGGCATGTGTTTTGATGTCCGCGTTGCCAAGATTGCGGCCCGTTTTTAACGGCCGTTAGTTCCGGAAATGTGCCCCCACGAGCTTCTCACCATTACTGGCTGTCTGGTCATCCAATTCGACAGATGAACACCTCCGCATCTCGCCGCTAACAAGGGGGAGCTGCTTTTAAGCACTCCCTTTCGACTCACTCCCGTCAACACACAAGCATGGCAGCCCGCAGGCCTGCTCCTCGCTTGGCGATGCCAACCTGGCCAGGCTTATCGGTGCAGTGAACGTGAGATGGGACATCTAGTTCCCTCAAGGGGGTCAGAAGACAAGCAGCAGAGTCATCAATACCACCTGGGAGACAGTGACAGCAGCTGTCAATGTGGACAGCTCGGTCAGGAGAACTAGTGTCCAATGTCGGAAGAAGACCAACAGCTTCCATCGAGCTGCAAGGCGAAGTTAACACCCCTTTCCTGGCATCAGTTCCACTTGCCACCCCTCCAATTCCCAACCCCTCCCCACAAATCATTCATGTCCAGTTGCGGTGCCCACCCATACCATCTGCCATAGAACCCCCTGATTCAACAAGCGCACGGCTCACAAAGCCCTCTTTCTGTCCCCGCAGGAGACGATAGCCGATAATAAGCGGGAAATGGCCAATATGGGAGGCGGAGCACCAGAGATCAGAGTCCTCACCCCCAATGAGGAACATGTCCTGGAGGTCATGGGGTTGACTGAGGAGAGAATAGTCACCAAAAGCGAGGCTGGTCTGCACTGCAGAGGTGAGGATGCACTGCCCCTTCACCCAGATGACCTGTCTCAAGTTAGTTGTTCATATCAGATAAATCATACTCCCCTCTCACTGATCACATGTCCATTCTCTTGCAGAATCTCCATCTGATGGGGCCAGGTTATCCATCCCCCCCCCACCCCCCACCCCCCCGCTCCACCCAAGAGACCATCTCGGAGGACAGCTCCGTGGAGACCACCATCGAGGCGTCACAGCTGTCCCTCAGTGCAGAGACACACACACCTTGGTGGAGGACATTAGTAGACAAGCTTCTGGGGCACAATCTGGTGAGCACCACACAGTTGCTGATGCACATCAGGTGGAGTCAGAGGTCTGCTGTATCCCAGGACACAGCTGAGTCCCAGTCAGATGCCAAGCCTCTGGACAAGGTTATCCCAGAGCTGATACAGATGCTAGGACATGGCCGTGACATTCAGTAGGGGCATGTCTGCGACATTCCAATGAGTGCAAAGCCGATTGGAGGAGTACCAAAGGCTACGGGTGCAGGAAATGATGCCGACAATACGTGACACCGAGGCCAACATTACTATTGTGACGAACGCAGTGGAAAGGCTGGAGCACAAGGTCAGCACCTTGAGTGGTGGTGTCCAAGGCATGTATCAGTCTGTGACAACCATGGCTGAGGACTTCGGCATCATATCCCAGTCACGAAGGGTACATGTCCCACATGCAGGTGAACATTGCCAAGGCACTGCAGAGCGAGGATCAGTCACTGAGCAGCTTCGGCGAGTGTATCAACACCATGGTGCAGAAAATGGGGAGTCGCCACGACTGGCAGAGCCAGATGATGCAGAGAGCTCTGGAGCTCACTCCAGTTGTCCCTCCATCCCATGGAGACCCCCAGGGCCCTATGGGCACAATCAGGGAGGAGGATGCGTTGGAGGCCAACCCAGGGCCGGCAACTAAGGAGACGACGGCGGTCTCCAGTTCGACCGAATGGCCCCCTCCTGACACCGACGCTTCTCAAGGGCAGTGGGCAGAACAGAGTGGCATGCCGAAGCCAGTGATATTGGTAAGTTGACCGGGGCCCTTGGCTCCAGGCCCTCCAGAGGACGTCCATCAAGGGCATCAAGGGCCACAGGGTGCGAAAACAGCAGGTTGCCTCCACCTCTGATGTGCATCCTGGAGACACAGTTAGACATAGCAATAGACCATGTAAGATCGAGAAGATTGAGCATCAGTGAAGGGGCACTGTGGGTGGGGGGGGTGGGGGGGGAAGGGGGTGCAATCACAATCTGGAGCTAGGGGAAACACAAATGTCCAATATTCTCTGTTAAAACATATTACACTTGATACATGTGAATCCTCTGTCACATTAACCTTCACCCCCTGTTGTCTTCAGCTTTCCGTCAAGACGCCCGGGATTTCCGAGTGTCCCAGGGTGTAGCTGCCATGCATGCTCCTTGGGAAGCGTGCACACACGTGCATGATCCGGTGGTCGTGGTTGATGTGTTGGGTGTTCTGGATCACATACAGGTCACCAACACTTGAAGTAGTGCAACATTATTTTATTAAAAGGTTAACTATTTAAACATACTTGAACTGTGGGTAAATACGATACCAGCTTTAACTAAAGTCCTTTGCCTTGTCCTAACCAGTTGATGCACTCAGCACATGGTGAATGTCTGTGTTGCAGGCTGTGAGCTCTGTGCTCCGAGCTAGCTGCTACTCGAATGAGCGGGAACTCTGATGTGCCCTGTCGTTATAGTGCGTGTGCTCTCACTGGTGATTGGCTGTGGTGTTGTGTATGTTGATTGGTCCCACTGTGTGTCCATCAGTGTGTGTCTGCACCATGATATACTGGTGTATATTATGACAGTGGTTGCTCACAAGTAAAACATTCAGGGAGTGAAACATATTCCTATTAATGAATGGTACGCCTGATGACACATGGCGACATGCATGCCATCAATTATCCTCTGGACCTGGGGCATCCCGGCGATGATGGAGAATCCTGCAGCCCGGACATCTTGGTAAGCCTGGTCCAGCTCAAATTTGGTAGACAGAACATCCGTGACCTCACGGATGCAGTTGTGGACTGTAGCTTGTGAAATGACACACAAATTCCTGCTTGAGCCCTGGAATGAGGCAGTTGCATAAAGGTTCAGGACTGTGCTGATCTTCACGCCCCCCAGAAGCAGGTGTCCTCCTCCTCCATGGGATGCCAAGTCCACGAGGACATGGCACAGGTACCGCACTGTCTCTTTGTTGAGACGGAGTCTCCTGCGGTACATGCTATCTGTCCTCTCCTCCAAAGACTATCGGCATCTGTACACCTTGGACCTTCGCTTGCATCCCGTTCTGGGCTCCTCCTCGGCATGATGGGCTACCAGATCTTCAGGGTATGTGGGGCCCCCAGCACATGGGGTGCTGCCTCCAGCCTGCGCGACGCTGCTGCCTTCTACGGCATCTGGACGCCTGGGCTGCCAAGCAGCACCACCGACACCATCATCCATTTTGGTAACTGTAAGGAATTGGAGAAGGAGATAGACCGACGATTAGTTGGGGCTTCCACCCCAGGACCCGCAAATCCGCCAAGTCTCCCCCAACCTTACATGTCCCGCCTTCTCTCAGAGTGCCGTCCACCAAGGCAGTTGTGCTGGAAAACCACACTCATCCCTGGCCATATCTCAGGTCAGCCTTGGAGTGGCAGCACAGATTTTGTGCCAAGTCCTGGAGTGCGGGCTTGAACCTACAAACGTCTGACTCAGGGGTAAGGTGCTACCACTCTTGTCGTAGCTGGCACAAGCAAGTAGGCCTTCGTTGAGGTGCAAGCTAGGTCTGTCTAATTTTGATATGATCCCAAAACAACATGCTCAAAGAACAGAGTTGAGTGAACCCTTCAGGAAGATCTGCAGGTACTCAAGTCATCAAGGTTGAGCATCTCGCCCAGCACTGTCAACCAAGTCAGGAGGAGTAGAGATGTCACCAAGAGCTGATTTTTCTTACAAGGGTACCCTATAAGCTAATACCCGATCAGGTTAGTTAATCCTGTTTGGAAAGGTAGATGATTTTTATTTAAAATAAAGGGTTGATTTTGGATCTTCATAGAATGAATCAAATAGGTTATCTTTACAATGTGTTAACAGCATGAATAACAACATACAGTTTTACGCAAATTCCATGCAAATCCTCATATTTGCTCTACTTGTTTACCCCTGGCAAGAACAAAATAAGAGGCGGATTCTCCGTTGGCCGACGCCAAAATCAGGGTGTGCGATCGGGCGGAGAATAGCTTCTGATGCCAAAATTGTGGTAGGCACGGTTTGACACCGAAATGCGATGCTCCACTTCCTCGAAAATGGCGCGTGCACTTTAAACACTGGCTGCATATCATTAGTGAGCCCACCGGCGATTCTCTGCCGCCGATGGGCCAAGTTCCCGACGCCGTGGTCCATGTGTGCTTTCACAAATCGTGAACCTGGCGTGGTGGCTGCTGAGAGAGAGAGAGGACAAGCAGACAGTGTCCAGCACCGCCATGCTTCGCCGTGAGCCATGCCGCTGGCCGGGAGGGCTTCTACCAAGGCTGCGGGATGGCCAGGAGGTGGGCTATAGGGTCGGAGTGGACGGGTATGCAACACCATTACCGCAGCCAGCAAGGCGGCCATGCAGCTGCGTACACCGCTGACAGCCCGCTGTAAACCTGGTGCCCTGGGTGTCCTCTGGCCCCATTTGACCCATCAGCTGCAAGGACGCTGCAGCACAAACAGTTCTATCTTTTCGGTTGCGATCAGTGTGTCTGTGGGGGGTGTATTGTTTAATCCCGGCTGCAGCTTGTCAGCCCTGTGAGTGTTCATCACGCACACCGCGATTCCTGCACCGTTTTTCTTGGGTTTTGCTGCTGTTCCATGAGGCGATGTTGACAGCCACTCACGAGTAGCGGAATCGGTGCAGTTTGGCGCGATTATTCTGACGTGAAACTCCACGGATTCTCCATTGGCGTCAGCACTTAGCCTCAGAGGTTAAATAAACTCGGTTTGTTCTCAGAGGAACGACGGAGGTTGAGGGGCTTCCTGACAAAATTATGAGGGGCATAGACAGGGTGGATAGTCAGAGACTTTTTCCCAGGGTAGAGGGGCAATTACTCGGGGGCATAGGTTTAAGGTGCGACAGGCAAGGTTTAGAGGAGATGTACGTGGCAAGTTTTTTACACAGAGGGTAGTGGGTGCCTGGAACTCGCTGCCGGAGGAGGTGGTGGAAGCAGGGCCGATAGTGACATTTAAGGGGCATCTTGACAAATACATGAATAGGATGGGAATAGAGGGATACGGACCCCGGAATTGTAGAAGATTTTAGTTTAGATAGGCAGCATGGTCGGCACGGGCTTGGAGGGACGAAGGGACTGTTCCTGTGCTGTACTTTTCTTTGTTCTTTGTTCAGAAACAGAGAATCCAGCCCAGGGTATAGTGAGACTGCAGTGCCCTCCATTGTGTAGTGTGCACTTTGCAATGTTGCTTATACCTCCAGCAGTTGCCCGGAAGGGTCCAGACACATGAAAGTTAAGAACCACAGTTACCTTGACAGCAAGCGATGCGGTCTTTGCCCTGTTTTGGGGGCTGAAGTTGTGACTGCAGCACTTGATGGATTTCACTTGTTACCTCCTTTGTGATCATAGAATTCATAGAATTTACAGTGCAGAAGGATGCCATTCGGCCCATCGAGTCTGCACTGTCCCTTGGAAAGAGCACCCTACTTAAGCCCACACCTCCACCCTATCCCCGTAACCCCACCTAACCTTGTTTTGGACACTAAGGGCAATTTGGCATGGCCAATCCACCTAACCTGCACATCTTTGGACTGTGGGAGGAAACCGGAGCACCCGGAGGAAACCCGCACAGACACAGGGAGAACGTGCAGACTCTGCACAGACAGTGACCCAAGCCGAGAATCGAACCTGGGAGCTGTGAAGCGACACTGCTAACCACTGTGCTACCGTGCCGCCCATCTGATGTGATGATCTATCCTGCCGTGTTCCCTCTGACACCTGTTTGCTGTGCATGGTTGGCCTGTTGTACTGCATGGTCCCTTTACGATTGACACATGACTGCACCAGCGTGCATCTTGAAGGGAATATTACTCGTGCACAGCCTGCTTTGTTCCCAGCACAGCACATTCCTGATTATTTCGTGGCTGCTTCCAGGAAGCACAAGTTACATATGTTGGTCTTGGAAGAAGCTGAGGTCAGAAAATTGCTCCTTTAAAACCTTTAGCAGTGATAGCCTCTTGAAGAGAACTCTTCTCCCCATGCTCCTACTTTCTCTTCCAGCGGTTTACCCTAATCTACAAGGCCTCTCTCCTCATTCTCCCAACAATGTTTAATTCTGCAAGGGAACCCGATCAGGCTACCCATATCTGGAAGCAACCTGTTGACCATAAGATTTTAAACGACCAAGAAAGTACTTTAGCAGCACCCAGACTGCTCCCTGTAAACTCTTCAAACTTTATGCGGGTATAAGAAAGCTCCAAAAACGCACACAAAACGCAACAGCATCCAGAGGATGTAACCCAGCAACCAACCTGTAAGTAGTTAATGACGGTTTCAAAATAATGCTGGTGCTAGCGTTGGGTGGGGAGGTGATTTTTCATGCCATTTAATGTCATGTCTAGCTGTGCAAGGTTAAGACAGGGCATTGGTTAGAGTGTGCAGTTTGAAACTGGCATCAAAACAGTTTTGCCCACGGGTTCGTAATCTGCCTAATCTACACATTGTTAGGTACATGTGAGCAAATCTCTTTATCAAGATGACACCTCCTGTTAGAGCATCGCATGTCACATTTTTCATCTTTACGTGGCCACATAGCACTCAACAAACAGGTGCTGCATGGCCTAACTTAGCCCTCTACATGTACGGCAGGCACTGGAGGTTAGGAAACGTGTATGCATCCAAAACAAAATAGCATTGCAAGGGTTAAGCAGGAGGCAATTTCATTCCTTTTCAAATTATTACAGATGATGCCATCACTGATCATTAGATCAATTGTGAACTATTTGACTCTGCTGCTGAAAGCAGAAAGGAATTTTATGGTATAAGTTTAACCTTCTGCACTTTTACTGTGGATCAAATTAACTATAGTTAATCTTACTCTGCACATTTTACTCATATTCCTTATTGTTCCCAGTCATTAAACATTGGCTGGGTTGTAGACTCAAATGCACCATGTTCCACCCAGTGCATCACCCGAGCAGCCTTTATGTGGGCATGAGCTTTCACGAGTGAATGTCAATAGTCATTTAAGTGCAGAGACATGAAACTCGAATTTATTTATCTGGCCTCCATCTAACTTTAATATGATGGGCTGGATTCTCCGTAGCCCGACGTTGAAATTGTGTTTGGCGATCGGGCGGAGAATGGATTCCCACGCCAAAATCGGGGCCGCCTTAGTTTGACGTCAGTCCACCATGCTCCGGCCCCTCCAAGCTAGCATCATTGTGACGTGTGCTGTGTGCCTTTTCAAGGGTGCTGGCACATCATTGGCCGGCACACCCGCGATGCTCCGCACCGATGGGCCAAGTTCCCGACGGCGCGGGTCATGTGTGGTCCCAGCCATGCGGAAACCCAATGTGCAGACTGCGAACTGTGTCCAGGACCACCACACTCGGCCGGGACCCATGTCGCTGGCCGGCGGGGTTTCTGCTAAGGCTTGGGGGACAGGTGGGGGGGGGCCAGGGGATAGGCTTTAGTGTCGTGGTTGGCGGGTTGGGGTCACGCACGGCCGGCGCCATGTTGTACGGAGCGACCAGTCCAGGTCATCAGCCGTGCGCATGCTCGGCCTGGAACCCGGGTGTTTTTCGCGCGGTCGGCGGGAGTTTCAGTCGGTGCCGTTTCAGTCGCTCACCGGTACTGGAATGGGGAAGGATTTCACACCGATTTTTCAGTCGTGCAAGTCCACACATGTTCTGCTGGCGTCAGCACTTAGTCTTAAAAATGGAGAATCCAGCCCGGTATCTATTTTAGCAGGAGGGGGTCACTAGGGAGTGAAGAAGACTGGGAACGAGTCTCCCCCTTCACTAGCTGAGGGCGATGGTGTCAATTTGACATTGCTGCTGACACTCACTTGATCTCAGCCAGCACAACATAGACCAGGGACCGAACATGTGGATCAACAGCTCACTCGAAGTTCGGGGAATGGTTGTAAGAGCCTCTCCTTCCTTGCTGGTCAATGTTCAGGTGTTGAATCGTGGCTAATGCAGCCGGATGCTGGTAGAGTGTGTTAATTTATTACGGGCAGCACATGCTGCTGCTATTTATTGGAAATAGCATTCTTCCATGAATATTAATTGACACCGTTTAATGGCCAACAACTGAGAAAACGACCATAATACCCAGCAAGTGGAAAATCATCTTCAAGATGCCCCTGGACAAGTTGGAATCAGGTCAAGAAATCTGAACAGCACAAATGAGAAATAGAAGAAGGAACAAGTTGGAAGTTCATGATTATATACATTTGCATTTTAATACAGATAGAGAGAGCAGAAAGGAATCAGAGTGACAATTATCAATGGAAAGTAATTACAGCTCTCAACCCCAGTTAAGCGCAAGGCAGATTTTCATCTTTGCGAATGGAGTAGAGGATCGTTGAAAGTATAGGACAATCATTTGCCTCATGCTTCCCCCCTCAGGACCCCAGTCAACTCCTCCACCCAGTTGACTCCACTTACACCATGTTTGACCCCCTGGCACTAGTCAACGACCCTCATCCCTCGCTTGTCCCCTCAGTGTCAGTCAATTCATCCCACCCTCTGTTTACCCCACCCTCGCCCCAATCAACTCCTTGAGTTCAAGGTCAGTCAAATAGTGCAGCTGGACTCTGCCAACATGCAGTGCACCACCTCTATCAATGTGCCTACCAACAGAAGCAGCAATAGAAATTGTAATTTTTATGCCTCCCACCATGTCAAGTGCAATTGATTGGACTGAGTAAAATGGCCCTTCAATTTGAGGTCTCACTCTATCCCTCAGTCGTGACTCTGCACACCAGGCACTGATGTTACTCAAGCCCCGTGCTTTCCAGACACAAGCAATAGGCAAAGCATTGTATCGTGTGTCCCTGCACCACGCCCAAAAGGAAGGTGGGATCGAACATTGTGGACCAGCTGCTAGGTTATGATAGCTTACTGACAGGTTGACCTGTTCAGAGGAGGGAAGAGCACAGATTTTGTTGCAAGGCTCAGGAAGATCAGATGATAGTGGAAGCTAGTGGCAGAAAGAAAGATGCATTTCTGTCTTGAATTGCCCACTTCATTCATTGCAATCAGAGCACTAGGGAACAAGCTCTCAGAATTCTGAACCTGCCCACCACAGGTTTAAAAATGGCGAACATTAACATTGTCTTTTCTTTTGGTAAATATTTTTATTGCCATTTTCAACATTATGTACATTGACGTTCATGTTTATTTATTGTACAGTGTAATGTTTTTAAAAAGGCTTTGGTCTTATGTCACTTTATTTACAGATTGCTGTTGTCTAGTTCGGCGTGTGTGTGTCTCCCACATCCCCCCCCAGCCCCCCTTTCCCTAGCCGATCCCTGTCTCCCCCACCCACCCCCCTTGCAATCCTCCCGAGTCGATCAGGGGGTGTTCTCCCCCTTCTCCTTTCTCCCCTCCTTTCTCATCTCCCTTTGTCTGCTTCAGCCGTGTTGGGTTTTTTTGTGGATGAATGAGTGGGGTGGGGGGTGGGGAAGTGGTTGCCCCCTCTCCCCCAATGTTTCCCTTTTTGTCCGTCTCAGACACTCTGGCTCCTTTCCTCCCCCCCCCTTTCCCCCTCCTCCCTGCGTTGTGTGTCCCTGGTGTTCCTCCTTGTCTTTTGTTCTTTCCCCTCTCTGATCCTTCCGATTCCCCCCTCTACTGGCTACTGTTGGCCTCAACCAGGTTTTGAAATAGACCAAGAAATTGCCGCCATGCAGTCAGGAAGCCTTCCTCTGGCCCTCGGATGGCTATTTTATCTTCTCCAGGTGGAGGAATTCCGAAACGTCATCTAGCCGCCTGCAGCTGTGGGTGGTGCTGCTGATCGCCAGGGAGACAAAACCTAGGGCATCGGCCCTCTTCCCCATGTGGAGCTCTGGCTGCTCTGATACCTCGAAGTTTGCCACATTTGATTTGATTTGATTTGATTTATCTGGGCATGGCTTCACCCTCACCCCCACAACCTTGGACATTGCCTCGGAGAAGGAACATTAACATTATCAACAGCATCCGTGGAATCTCGGCCATCGAGACGGGACAGAAATGATTGGAACTTCTATTATATACATGGGTCTGAGCTGCATTACAAATCCTTCAGACCAACTAAATATTTCTGTTGTTTTTGGCCCGAGATTGGTTCTTTTCTTAAAAGAAAACACATAGGTGCAGAGATACAGAGCATGTATTTCTGATCATTTGTATTTCAAAGGCCTCCCAGGTAAGGACCCAAACAGTTCCACACACACCATTCTTCAGATACTTGGTAACAACAATTCATCAACATAAAACAGTTGTCTTCTGTATTAATTGGGATGTGCGATGTGAAGGATTGGAAATAATTTCTTCCCCCGGCCCCATTAAAACCGTGAGCCATTTCCTCCTCTCGCCGACCTCCGCCATCCCAGGTCCTCCCGTGTCTGAGGTGGCAACACTGATTGTCCCAGAATACTATGGCACTGATAGCTGGCCATCAAAGTTAGAGTGGTCCAAACCTCTCTAACCCCGGGATGCTAGGTGATGGTGAGGCACAAGGTTTCCAGCGTCAGTGCTCCATCCAGGACAGTAACCTGCTTAATGTTCGACCATTTTTTTGCTAAATGAAATCTAATTATGTGCCATACAAACAAACTTTCCCCTTGGTTTTGGTTTTGATGGATACCAGGCAATTACCTCACACTGCATCTATTTATGACACCACCTGATAATAAACTTACTCCTGACAGGCGGCACAGTGGTTAGCACTGCTGCCTCATGGCGCCAAGATCCCAGGTTGAATCCTAGCCCTGGGTCACTATCTGTGTGGAGTTTGCACATTCTCCCCATGTCTGCCTGGGTTTCGCCCCCACAACCCAAAAGATGTGCAGGGTAGGTGGATTGACCATGCTAAATTGCCACTTAATTGCGAAAAAAATAACAATTGGATACTCTAAATTTATTTTTAAAAAACTTATTCCACACATACCACCAAATAAACAGATTAGTTCAAGACCCCTCTGCTATGTCGCAAGATTAAAGCTCAGTAAAGTGATGCAAGAAGTTATCAACAGTGCTATCAAGCTGCGCTTGCTCAGCAATAACCTGCTCACTGACGCTCATTTTGGGTTCCGCCAGGGTCACTCAGCTCCTGACCTCATTACAGCCTTGGTTAAAACATGGGCAAAAGAACTGAATGCCAGAGATGAGGTGAGAGTGACTGCCCTTGACATCAAGGCAGCATTTGATCAATTATGGCATCAAGGAGCCCTAGCAAAACTGGAGTCAATGGAAATCAGGGGAAAACTCTCCGCTCGTTGGAGTCATACCTGGAACAAAGGAAGATGGTTGTGGTGGCTGGAGGTCAATCATCACAGCTCCAGGACATCAGTGCAGGAGTTCCTCAGGGTAATGGCCTAGGCCCGACCATCTTCAGCTGTTCCATCAGTGACATCCCTTCCATCATAAGGTCAGAAGTGGGGATGTTCAGCATCATTTGCGACTCCTCAGATAACAAAGCAGTCCATGTCCAAATGCAGCAAGACCTGGACAATATCCAGGCTTGGGCTGACAAGTGGCAAGGTACATCTGCACCAGACAAGTGCCAGGCAATGGCCATCGCCTATAAGCGAGGATCTAACCATTGCCCCTTGACATTCAATGGCATTACCATAGCTGAAACCAACATCCTGGGTATTACCATTGATCAGAAACTGAACTGGACTAGCCATATTAATACTGTGACTATCAGGGCAGGTCAAAGGCTAGGAATCCTACGGCGAGTAACTCAGCTCCTGATCCCCCCAAAGCCTGTCCACCATCTACAAGGCACAAGTCAGGAATGTAATGGAATCCTCTCCATTTGCCTGGATGAGTGCATCTCCAACAAAACTCAAGAAGCCCGACACCAACCAGCACAACGCAGCCCACTTGATTGCTTTCCCTGCCATAAACATTCAATCCCTCCACCACCGGTGAACAGTGGCAGCCGTGTTTACCATCTACAAGATGCACTGCCGTAACTCACCAAGGTTCCTTAGACAACATCTTCCAAATCCACGACCACTACCATCTAGAAGGACAACAGTAGTAGATACCTGGTAACCCCACCGCCTGGAGGTTCCCCTCCAAGTCACTCACCACCCTGACTTGTAAATATTTTGTCGTTCCTTCGCTGTTGCCGGGACAAAATGCTGGTACTCCCTCCCTAACAGCACAGTGGGTGTACCTACACATGAAAGACTGCAGCGGTTCAAGAAGGCAACTCATCACCACTACCTTCTGAAGGGCAAATAGGGATGGGCAATAAATGCCGGCCTAACCAGCGATGCCCAAGTCTTGTAAATGAATCAAAAGAAAAATACAAATTTTTGGTAGGTTTTGTAACAAATGTGCCAGAAGTCCCATTCTAGTTTCCCAAAATTCCATCATCAACTTCACTACTACATGCATGTCACCTTTCTTGAGTCGGCCATACTTCAGGAAGCCTCATCAAATGATTACCGTCTTCCGACCAGCCCACTGCCACACCTCTACCATTGGTTGCCTGGCATGTCCATCCTGACATGCCTTGCTTCACCAATTGGAAAGTAAACAGGCTCTTCATTACCCAATCGGATGATTCTTAGCTGCCATTCAAACAACCAATAACCCTCCCCCCAACTCCCTGGTGGCGCTGCTAAGCAATGAAGAGCTGCCAGCCGCTGATTGGCTAGCACCTCTTGGCAGGTGGGATTTCTGCCCCTGGGGTCTCTCCAGTTAGCGGGTGAGATCCATATATAGAATCTCATAGAATCGCCACAGCGCAGAAGGAGGCCATCTGCACCAACTCTCAAAAAGAAAACCCCACCTAGGCCCATTCCCCCACCGTATACCTGTGACCCCCACCTAACCTGTACATCCCTGGACATTAAGGAACAATTCTTATCATGGCCAGTCCACCTAACCTGCACAACTTTGGACTGTGGAAGGAAACTGGAGCATCCAGAGGAAATACACGCAGATACAGGGAGAATATGCAAACTGCACACAGTCACCCGAGGTTGATATTGAACCCGGGCCCCTTTGCCACCTTGCCACTGATCCCCACTGGTTAGATTAAATTCTGCCCTCCACATCCAATATTTGTATAACAAGGCAAGAAAAAAATGTGAAGAGCATGTTTATTTTTAAATGAAAGCACATTGTTTTGGAGGCCCCTATGACTTTTCTTCCAGGTTCTTCATAGCAGTTACCTGGTATTTAACTCTTGGAGACTCCAGGGCAACCCAGGAGGGCTGACATTCTGTCACCTCCCCAATCGCTAGCAGAACAGAAATATTGTTGTTTTGAGGTAGGAGTCTCAAAGGCCCTCGATACACATTCTTCCCACGTCATGGATTTTAGGAATGGAGCTGAAAATTCCATCAGTATTCTGTGACTGCACTTTCACCTGAAAGGAACTGAATTGTAAAAGGATGCTATAACGCCTCACACCATATTGCATTACTAATTGGTATTTAAGTGCTTGCCCATACTATTACAGACCTGCCAGTATTTAATCCGTCTTGCAATAAAATTCTGCTGCACTTAATTAAGGAAACAATGAGGTACACTCGTATGATCTAAAAAGTGTAGCATTTCTGTTTAAGGCAATTAATCAGGAATAATATCTGAAATGATGGCAAATGTTTGAGGCAGAACAGAGAGACTCTTGAACACATGATATAAGGCAGAGTCCAGAACAAGCTGCTGCATATAATAATCAGGTGGTTTGCTTGTAGATTTTAGCATGTCCAGCTTTAACCTCCCGCTCCGTCCCATTATAAATATTCAGGCAATGCGACCTAGTCCCTACTCGAGTCAGCTTGGGATAATTGATTACTCAATCACTCACTCAAAAAACCAACAGAACTAACTGGGAGAGCTTGGTAGTTCAGGTTGCTGCTCCAGCCAAGTGGCAAGAAGTAGACTGGCACACAGTAAGTAGTTGGTTGTAAAGATACCAACAGGACAGATCAACCCAACAGCACATATTCGCACGGGGACACACACGCGCACACAAAATTAATTGAGAACTGGCCCCAGACAACTTAGAAGAGTAACATACTCGACTGAGAATGTTTTGCGATAAGCTGAATGAATCCCGTGCATTATTAAAATGGGGCGGCATGGTAGCACAGTGGTTAGCACTGCTGCCTCACGGCACCAGGGACCCAGGTTCAATTCCGGCCTTGAGTGATTGTCGGTCGGGGGTTTACACATTCTCCCCGTGTCTGCGTGGGTTTCCTCCGGGTGCTCCAGTGTGCTCCCACAGTTCAAAGATGCGCAGGTAAGGTGGATTGGCCAGGCTAAATTACCCCTTGGCCATGCTAAATTACCCCTCAGTGTACAAAGATGTGCAGGTTACATGGGGTAAGGGAATAGGGTGGGACATGCGCCAAGGTAGGGTGCTCTTTCAGAGGTTCGGTGCAGACTAGCTGGGCTGTATGTCCTCCTGTCGGGATTCTATAGATAGGTTCTAGGGACATGATTAGAAAGCTTACAAGAACCCCTATTTTCAGATCATTAAATTATTCCTCATCTATGAACAACAGTGTGTGCTTGAACTGATTGTAGTGTTTCTAAAACCAACAGGCTTCTTACTCATTTGCCTTTTCGCAAATGATAAATCCATTTGTAATGTTGCAATGCAGGTAATGATGCATGTAAATTTCTCCAGTCCGTCACAGAACCTTCATTCTATTTAGAAGAGAGGGCAATTAGGAAAATGAGGGTGAGGAGGTGTGGTGTCCAGTTTGCAAAAGATAACTACAGACTTTACGAGGGGTACTGCACCCCCCCCCCCCTTTCCAGTTGGAGATCCTGGGCGCGATTGAACTGGAAAAAAATCTATGTCCAGTTTTGGACGTGTTTAGTGAAGTGTTTCTCAGCAGTGCCGGGAAACATCCCGCTATTCAATGGCACTTTACCGTTCTCTTTGGCCTCGGGGAGCTTCTCTCTGCCAAGGCTGAACTTGAGTCATTCCCTCCTGGCGAGCCCAGCAGGAAAGGCCCCTCACAGGTCGGGGTGACATTTTGTCTGGCAGCCCTGAACTCCACCCCCCCCCCCCCGATCAAACCCCCCACCCCACACTCCCGTTTTCTAACCCCCAACTTTGGGGAGGCCCTCTGGAACTGTTCGGGTCAAAATCCCTGATGGAGGCTGGTCAGCTCCAGCTGTTGTTGTTCGACAGGCTGCCCCCTGCTAGTATGTTGTGCATCGGCTGATGGTTCTGTTCGTGCGATGAAACAGACGGGCACTGCGCAAAGTTGCCTGCCCGCAACCACATTCTTCTCCGTTTCCTTCTGTTGTTTTGCCACCTCCTGAAACCTCGACTCACAAGACCACCAGTCAGGCTTCAATCCCGCCCATCAAGATGCTGTCGTCCCCTCCACCACCTCTCCGGCAGTCGACCAGGATTAGACGCAAGCCACAGAGACTGGACTTATGAACATTTGTTCTGTTTGCTCTGTTCTGTGTTCTCGCATTAGACAGCTGTTTTCACATGTACATATGTTCACATCCACTGCATGTACATATGTTAATATTGGCCTATTCTTGTAAATACGTTCACATATGTCATCCAAACATAAAAAAAAGGGGAGATGTCATGATATGCAGACACACACATAATGAAATACAGACAAGCAGCTAATGGACATAGAGAACAGGACATGACCAATAAGCAGGCAAGACACTCAGGGGTGGGATCTGACTATAAAAGACAGGAGGCACTCACACTCCGCCTCTTTCCACTGATGAACATCTAGAGAGTCAGTCAAGGGTGCTGTTACAATCTCACACCTCCACCACGTGGCTAAGCGCTAGTCTGGTTCAGTCAGACAGAGTAAGTTAGCAGAGAATCAAACTCACAGAGAACTGTGCTAACTGTGGTTATCCTGATGTTATCCTGCGGTTATCCTGAACTGTGGTTCAATCCTGATTGAACTAACTTCAAGGTCTGGAGTATCTTTCTGATCTAAGCTGCATCCAGTTGCAGCCAGTGTTAGACCAGTGTATCTAACACGACACCCCCCACAAGCCATTTCCTCCATCAAGAGAGAGTTCACCACTGCAACGGAAATGCACAAGGATCCTAAAGCGATGTACCACAGATCCCACAGTGGAGGTTCCCGTGAACGGACTTGGTCGAGTTTGCGAGCTGCCTGGAAGGAAAAGAGCTACATGATCACTGTGGGAACTCAAGGCCTTTGCCATCATTCCCAAGGCCTAACACCGCCAACAACACAACAGCATCAGGAAAGGTGCTCAGTCGGCCACACCACCTGTAATTTCCATGGTCACCACTTGTGATCCACAGTCTTCCAATTTGCACTAATTAAATAATGGATATTGCAAAGTCAGCAAAATGCTCTGCCTCAATTTAACATTTTAATCAGGGGGTAAACATTTCACCCATCCTATGAAAGTTTTACCCATTCATTATAATCATCTACTTGCAAAAGGTCAAGACAGCCTTCAATCTCATCCCAGAGTGGGACTTGAACCCTCGACCTTCTGATCCAGAGGTGAAAGTGCTGTCTACTGAAGAAGGTGGAGAATAGTGACAGCAACTTGACAAAGCCCATTGCAGATCTTGGGCCGAAATCTATAATCACGGCCTTCTGGCTAAGTCTGCATTGTCACTATTTTGACTGTAGTGCTGCCAGCTGTGACACAGCCTGATGAGCTGCCTCAAGACTTACACACGAGAAGTGGCAAATTCATCTGAATGTAATTGCCACATGTGGTAGTATGTATTGGGGGTCATGTGGGACTGGAAGCCCTAATGTCATTGGCTGACAGATCCCGGGTCCTGGTTGGCCGTTGACCTCTAGCTCCGCCCTGAAGGCGGAGTATAAGAAGCCGGAGTCCTCCCCCGCAGGCCAGTCTACTATTGAGCTGCGGGGGAACAGACACGCTTAATAAAGCCTCATCGACTTCACTCTATTCGTCTCACGGAGTCTTTGTGCGCTACAATTTATTAAGCGTGCCGAAAAAGGACTATGGAGCTCAGGATCATTCCGGAATGCCTGAGGATCAGCCCCCACGCAGTGAACGCGGCAGCAGCCTTCAAGCACTGGCAGACTTGTTTCGAGGCCTACCGCAGAACGGCCACCGGCCGGGTCACAGAAGACCAAAAACTACAGGTCCTGCACTCGAGGGTGAGCACGGAGATCTTCTCCCTCATCGAAGACTCGGAGGATTTCCAGACGGTGTTCGCAGCACTGAAAAGTCTCTATGTCCGCCGAGTTAACCAAATCTACGCTCGCTACCAGCTCGCGATGAGACGGCAAGGTCCCGGAGAATCGATGGACGAATTCTACGCCGCGCTGCTGATTTTGGGACGAGCCTGCAGCTGCCCTTCGGTGAACGCAAATGAACACACGGACATGTTAATGCGCGATGCTTTTGTGGCAGGTATGAATTCCTCCCAAATCCGCCAAAGACTTCTAGAAAGAGAGTCGCTAGGACTCTCAGAGGCCCGGGCCCTAGCAGCCTCCCTAGACGTGGCCGCGCGTAATACCCGCGCCTACGGCCCCGACCGCGCGGCAGCCCATTGGGCTCCATACGTACCCGTCGCGACAAACCCACCCCCCCCCCCCGGACACCCCACAGGCTTGCGCAGTCCAAACGCCGAGTCGCACCGGGGCGCCCGCTGTTATTTCTGCGGCCAGGCGAAACACCCCCGACAGCGCTGCCCGGCCCGCGCAGCTATCTGCAAGAGCTGCGGGAAAAAGGGCCATTACGCGGTTGTGTGCCGGTCCTGCGAGGTCGCCGCTGTCCCGGGAGAACAGGGAGCCCTGCACGCCGCTTACGCTCCCCAACCCCCCTCCCCGCACCCCATGTACGACCCGCCGGCGCTACCGCTTTGGGTCCCGGCCACCACTCTCCACGGAGAAGAGGGAGTTTTGCGCGTCCTTAACGCCCCCCTAACCCCCACCCCGCGCCCCACGTCTGACCCGCCGGCGCCACCAACTTGGGTCCTGACCACCGCTGTCCCCGGTGAGGGAGCTCCGCGCGGTCCTAGCGCTCCCCAGCCCCCCCAGCGCCCCATGTGCAACCCGCAGACGCCGCCATTTTGGGTCCCGGCCACCACGAGGGGAGGAAGGGCGCCGCCATCTTGGACCGCCCCAGACCTGTACGACGCGTGGGGGCGGCCATTTTGTCCACCCCCGCCGCCATCTTGTGACCCCCCAGCCACGTGCGATGTATGAGGGCGGCCATTTTGTCCATCCCCGACGCCATCTTGGACGGCAACAACGGACCCCACTCCACTACTACAACCACGTCTCGCTTCAATTACGCTCGATCAAGCTCGGCCCCGGACACTCCAGACGACGACGACAACGGTGCTAATAAACGGCCACGAGACGCCATGCCTAGTCGACTCCGGGAGCACGGAGAGCTTTATCCACACCGACATGGTAAGATGCTGTTCCTTGACCACCTATCCCAGCGCACAAAAGATTTCCCTAGCTGCAGGATCCCACTCCGTACAGATCCAAGGATTCTGCATAGTTACCCGAACGGTGCAGGGGAGGGAGTTCAAAAACTACAAACTAAACGTCCTTCCCCAACTCTGTGCCCCCACCTTGCTGGGATTAGATTTCCAATGCATTCTACAGAGCCTTACGTTCAAATTCGGCAGCCCAATACCCCCACTCACTATCTGCGGCCTCGCAACCCTCAAGGTGCAACCCCCGTCCTTGTTTGCGAACCTCACCCCGGATTGCAAACCCGTCGCCACTAGGAGCAGACGGTACAGCGCCCAGGACCGGACCTTCATTCGGTCCGAAGTCCAGCGGCTACTAAAGGAGGGCATAATCCAGGCCAGCAATAGTCCCTGGAGAGCGCAGGTGGTAGTAGTGAAGACAGGGGAGAAACAAAGGATGGTCATAGACTATAGCCAGACCATCAACAGGTACACACAACTAGACGCGTACCCTCTCCCCCGCATATCCGATATGGTCAATCGGATTGCCCAATATAAAGTCTTCTCCACCGTGGACCTCAAGTCCGCCTACCATCAGCTCCCCATCCGCCCAAGTGACCGCAAGTACACAGCCTTCGAGGCGGACGGGCGATTATACCATTTCCTAAGGGTCCCTTTTGGCGTCACAAACGGGGTCTCGGTCTTCCAACGGGAGATGGACCGAATGGTTGATCAACATGGGTTGCGGGCCACGTTCCCGTATCTCGACAATGTAACCATCTGCGGCCACGACCAGCAGGACCACGACGCCAACCTCCAAAATTCCTCCAGACCGCCAAAGCCTTGAACCTCACGTACAAGGAGGACAAGTGCGTTTTTAGCACCAATCGGCTAGCCATTCTGGGCTACGTAGTGCGCAATGGGATAATAGGCCCCGACCCCGAACGTATGCGCGCCCTCATGGAATTTCCCCTCCCGCACTGCCCAAAAGCCCTGAAACGCTGCCTGGGGTTCTTTTCATACTCCGCCCAGTGGGTCCCCCAGTACGCAGACAAGGCCCGCCCCCTAATACAGACCACGACCTTCCCTCTGTCGACAGAGGCTTGCCAGGCCTTCAGCCGCATCAAAGCGGATATCGCAAAGGCCACGATACGCGCCATCGACGAGTCCCTCCCCTTCCAGGTCGAGAGCGACGCCTCCGACGTAGCTCTAGCGGCCACCCTTAACCAAGCGGGCAGACCCGTGGCCTTTTTCTCACGGACCCTCCACGCCTCAGAAATCCGCCACTCCTCAGTGGAAAAGGAAGCCCAAGCCATAGTGGAAGCTGTGCGACATTGGAGGCATTACCTGGCCGGCAGGAGATTCACTCTCCTCACGGACCAACGGTCGGTAGCCTTCATGTTCGATAATGCACAGCGGGGCAAAATCAAAAACGACAAGATCTTAAGGTGGAGGATCGAGCTCTCCACCTTCAACTATGAGATCTTGTATCGTCCCGGAAAGCTGAACGAGCCGTCCGATGCCCTATCCCGCGGCACATGTGCCAACGCACAAATTAACCGCCTCCAAACCCTCCACGAGGACCTCTGCCACCCGGGGGTCACTCGGTTTTTCCACTTCATCAAGTCCCGCAATCTCCCATACTCTTTAGAGGAGGTCCGTACAGTCACAAGGGACTGCCACATCTGCGCAGAATGCAAACCGCATTTTTTCAGGCCGGATGGAGCGCACCTGATTAAAGCTTCTCGCCACTTTGAACGCCTCAGTCTCGATTTCAAAGGGCCCCTCCCCTCCACCGACCGCAACGCATATTTTCTTAATGTGGTGGACGAATACTCCCGCTTCCCTTTTGCCATTCCCTGCTCTGACATGACCGCAACCACAGTCATTAAAGCCCTGAACAGCATCTTCACACTGTTCGGTTACCCCGCATACGTCCACAGCGACAGGGGGTCCTCTTTCGTGAGTGACGAGCTGCGCCAGTTCCTGCTCAGTAAGGGCATAGCCTCAAGCAGGACGACCAGCTACAACCCCCGGGGGAACGGGCAAGTAGAGAGGGAGAACGGCACGGTCTGGAAGGCCGTCCTACTGGCCCTACGGTCCAGGGACCTCCCTGTTTCACGGTGGCAGGAGGTCCTCCCGGATGCTCTCCACTCCATCCGGTCGTTATTATGTACGAGCACTAATCTAACGCCTCATGAGCGTCTCCTTGTCTACCCTAGGAGGTCCTCCTCTGGAACGTCGCTGCCGACCTGGCTGGCGGCCCCAGGACCCATCTTGCTCCGAAAGCATGTGCGGGCACATAAGGCGGACCCGTTGGTCGAAAGGGTTCACCTCCTCCACGCGAACCCGCAATACGCTTACGTGGAGTACCCCGACGGCCGACAGGACACGGT
Source organism: Scyliorhinus torazame (assembly GCF_047496885.1). Lineage (NCBI taxonomy): Eukaryota > Metazoa > Chordata > Chondrichthyes > Carcharhiniformes > Scyliorhinidae > Scyliorhinus > Scyliorhinus torazame. The sequence goes on from NC_092712.1 coordinate 297,550,033, forward strand.
CTCCCTGCGGGATCTGGCGCCCGCCAGCAATACACACACACCCCCGACACCATTCACCCAACCCCCCCCCCCCTTCCTGCCACCGCCGCACCCCGCGACCGCCCCCTTCCCAGGAGGATCGGTTCCCCTCCCCTCAGGCCCGGCCAAGAATAAAGCCCAAGCTGAAACCGTAAGGCTCCCGGAGACGACAACACCGATACAAGCACCACCACCACCACCGGGGCCGAGGCGATCGACACGGACGACCAGACCGCCCGACCGACTCGTGGCGTCGATCTAAATCAAAATATGGACTTTTCACAAGAACATTTTGCTTTTCTCCCTATACCCTCTGTAAATAGTTGAAACAGGACAAAATTGTACAATACTGTATTGCCATGTGAATGTTTTTTTTCCTCCCAGGACCAGCCCTGTAAACCCTTACCACCATACGAAGCATCACCCCGCCGGGTTCATTTTTGACAAGGGGTGAATGTGGTAGTATGTATTGGGGGTCATGTGGGACTGGAAGCCCTAATGTCATTGGCTGACAGATCCCGGGTCCTGGTTGGCCGTTGACCTCTAGCTCCGCCCTGAAGGCGGAGTATAAGAAGCCGGAGTCCTCCCCCGCAGGCCAGTCTACTATTGACCTGCGGGGGAACAGACACGCTTAATAAAGCCTCATCGACTTCACTCTATTCGTCTCACGGAGTCTTTGTGCGCTACACCACATTAAATTGTTTGAAGGTCCACATTGCTGATTCATTGACAATAAAAATGAGAAAAGAGTCCTATTGACTTGCATTTGCACATTGAACGTGAAGAATTGAAAGTGCTGCAAACTAGCTAGAATTGGTGAGTGTTTGAAATCTGAGATTAAATACCATTGACATTTTGAGCTGTAGTTTGTTCTTGCAAATTTTCTCCATTAATCTCTTTGTTTTTCTGCTCAAAATAATGGGTGGGAAATCAGGCTTCTGATTAACCAGAGTTAAATGAGGATAACAAGTACAATCACATCCCCTTATGACAAATCTCAGCTGAGTTGAACAAATATTCCCTTTTGACCGTGGGTGGCATTGATCAGTTGGAGACAAACCTTGAATAATTCAGGATGCTCATTGATGTCCCTGCTTCCAAAAAAAGGCTGGAACGTTCTGCTGGCTGTCAGACAAAAGAGTAATTAGTCCGGGCAAATTTGCTGTCACACTATTCCTGTTCATCTAGTGACTGAAAATCTGCATTGAAAATATGGAACCGCTACAGCCTGTATTCCCCCTGCGCTAAGACTGGAAGCTAAGACAGTCATAGATCAAACTTAATATCTCCTTTTACCAGAACCTCCAAGATTACCATTTGGTGCAGAAATAGGCTTAAATAAAGGGTAACTTTATGTTTTGTCCACTCTCTTCACATTTAGTTTCATAACTGGACCAGTAGCTTTGCAAGAGGCTTGTCCACTTGCTCACATGTCTTTCTGTCCAGCTGTCTTTCTAACCACTCTCTTTCTGTTTCCCCTTTCTGTCAGCTGTCTTTCTGCCCACCCGGCTTTCTATCTACCCATCTTTCTATCTACTTGTCTTTCTATCTACCCGTCTTTCTATCTATCCATCTTTCTGTCTACCTATCCTTCTGTCGAATTGTCTGTCTGTCGACCTGTTTTTCTGCCCACCTGTCTTTCTATCTGCCTGTCCACTAGTCTAGATGTGTGTTTGCACACTAGCCTTTCTGTTTTGCTGACCACCAGTCTACCTGTCTTTTAAGGACCCACCTTCCTGATGAAAGGTCATCAACCTGAAAGGTCAGCTTTGTTTCTATCTCCCCTAATGAGTATTTCCAGCATTTTTTGTTTCCATGTCTTTCTAATGGCTAGTCTGCCAATCTCTCTGTGCTTTCTTCAAAAGAAAGAAAAAGCAATATCGAAGAGTAGGTGGCAGGAGTCTATTGATTGCTGTGACCTTAATGTGAATATATGCAGCTATGTTGACAGGTATAATTGTGTAAACAGTCAAGGAAACTGTCCCAAGTTGCAACTTTCTCATTAAGCAATCATGACATTCAACTTCAATTCTAGGATTGATAAATTTAAGGATTTAACTCACAGCAAGGAAAGACACACTTTGTTTTAGTTCAAGATTCAAATCCTCTTCTAATATGATGAATCAAAACTTCAACCGTCTGATGTTTATCCCTTGTGGCTGCATGCAAAATTCACTCTTAAGAGGAAGAACACATTGCCGTAAGTGAAGGTTTTATTGATGCTTGAGTAGAGTGAATGATTTTAGTTTTAGATCTGCCGTCACATTGCCTTTGCATTTTCACAACAATAAAAAATTTTGATTGCAGGCTGTGCGCTGAGATTCCCTTCACTGACAAGAAGGCATTGATGTACCTGCCCCTTATACCAGCAGAGAATTTGAACCTGGGCTGAATTTTCAATCCAGTTTGGCCAAATTTGGCAATGCCTACATTAACAAAACTATCAGCAACAGCTTGCAGTTGTATGCCGTGTGCTAAGAGAACAGCTCATGGCAAATGCTAGAGTGTTCCAAAACCCAGAAGGAAACTTTGGATACCTGGGGCGGAATTCTTTGCAATCGGCGCGATATCCGCCGACCGGCGCCAAAGACAGCGCGAATCAGTCCGGCATCGTGCCGCCCCAAAGGTGCGGAATCCTCCGCATCTTGAGCAGCCGAGCCCTAACCTTGAGGGGCTAGGCCCGCGCCGGACTGATTTCCACCCCGCCAGCTGGCGGGAAAGGCCTTTGGTGCCCCGCCAGCTGGCGCAAAACTGACTTTTCCGGGCGGCGCATGAGCGGGAGCGTCAGCGGCCGCTCACGGCATCCCCGCGCATGCACAGTGGAGGGGGTCTCTTCCGCCTCCGCCGTGGTGGAGACCATGGCGAAGGCGGAAGGAAAAGAGTGCCCCCACGGCACAGGCCTGCCCGCGGATTGGTGGGCCCCGATCGCGGCCAGGCCACCGTGGGGGCACCCCCCGGGGCCAGATCGCCCCGCGCCCCCCCCCCAGGACCCCAGAGCCCGCCCGCGCTGCCTTGTCCCGCCGGTAAAAGAGGTGGTTTAATCCACGCCGGCGAGACAGGCATTCCAGCAGCAGGACTTTAGCCCATCCGGGCCGGAGAATCGCCGGGGGGGGGGGGGCGCCCGCCAACCGGCGCGGCGCGAATCCCGCCCCCGCCGAATATCCGGTGCCAGAGAATTATTTGCTACATTCCCCCAATGGAGAATCCCGCCCAAGGTCTCAATTTGCAATTTGGTTTAATATGAGGAAAGCTGTGAAGACCAGTTAAGGATGCCTCAGTCTCTTTTGATTTTAAACAAAATAAATGTTTCCTGAAAAGTCAACTAAACATACATTTAACTACATTAATGGCTATAGACAATATAGTTCAATTTATCCAGTTCCGAAGCCCTCAATTTTTCTAACCGCAGACCTAAATCTTCCCAAACAACATCCCATAGGTTTTAAAAACAATAAGCAAAATCCAGCAATTGTTACCATACAAGCACCTATATCTTTTGGGGTTGCTTCTGATTAAGGATAAAGACAATTGTTTTTTCAAAACAGCCTTTCTCCAGGCACACCCTGTCAGTGAATGCTGCTTCCTGCTGTGTGGGCTGTGGACTCAAAACAGCATCTTTGCATAGGGTGAATTTGTCTCTGATATACTATCTTTCCTTTTGATCTTACCTTATTTGAACTAACCTTCTCAAAAGTTACTCTTAATTACCTTTAATACATGAACTCAGCTTTGAGAATATGAATGTGATATTCACCTGCATCTTCTCTTTTGAGCTTTCACCATCCCTCATTGTTACCAACTTTCCCAACATAAACATTTGTTCATATCATGGCGAAACTAATCAGCATGTCAAAGCTTTAGTTCCATCAATACGGACAGTCTGTCTTTTTTTCCAATTTCCATTTCAAAAATAGTCTGTTTCTCCTTTGAACACACAACTACCAAAACACACTCCCAATTTTTGGATTTCTTATTTTCCCAATTTAATCATGGGGCGTCATTCTCCGACCCCCCGCCGGGTTGGAGAATCGCCGGGGGCTGCCGTGAATCCCGTCCCCGCCGGTTGCCAAAGTCTCCGGCACCGGATATTCGGCGGGGGCGGGAATCGGGCCGCACCAGTTGGCGGGCCCCCCCCCGCTCGATTCTCTGGCCCGGATGGGCAGAAGTCCCACCGATAAATTGCCTGTCCCGCCGGCGTAATTTAAAGTACCTATTTACCGGCGGGACAAGGCGGCGTGGACGGGCTCCGGGGTCCTGGGGCGATCTGACCCCGGGGGTGCCCCCACGGTGGCCTGGTCCGCGATCGGGGCCCACCGATCCGCGGGTGGGCCTGTGCCGTTGGGGCACTCTTTCCCTTCCGCCTCCGCCACGGTCTCCACGATGGCGGAGGCAGAAGAGACTCCCTCCACTGCGCATGCGCGGGAAACTTTCAGCGGCCGCTGACGCTCCCGCGCATGCGCCGCCCCGACATGTCATTTCCGCGCCAGCTGGCGGGGCAACAAAGGCCGTTTCCGCCAGCTAGCGGGGCGGAAATTCCTCCGGTGTCGGCCTAGCCCCTCAATGTTGGGGCTCGGCCCCCAAAGATGCGGAGCATTCCGCACCTTTGGGGCAGCGCGATGCCCGTCTGATTGGCGCCGTTTTGGGCACCAGTCGGCAGACATCGCGCCGTTTGGGGAGAATTTCGCACCCGATGTCCGAACACAGGTCATAATTATATAACGCCTTGGGCTTATTTACAGACAAAAGAGAGCACTCACTTATAAGGGATTGAGTAAATGTATTGTGGGTTAATTTTTTAAGATTGGGCACATGAGGACACTTCGGGATTGATAGGTTATTGATTTATTGATTCATTGATTTATGAAAAAGTCACTGTTTCAGATAATGAATAGGGTCACGAATGCAGAAATTTAGACATTGTTTCAATGAATGTTTCATACAATGAATAGACCATTGTATTCCAGTGCATTTAGCGATAAGAATGTAGCAAATAATTAGCTACAGCAAGGTTGAAGGCTAGTCGTGACGTGAGAATCCCATTCTCGTAAGATAGCGCACGGAGACACTGAATTAATTTTGATGGGCATTAGTAAATCTTACGAAATGACCAATGTTTGATAAATAAATCATCCTCTACGTAACAGACATGTATTTGAACAAATCAGGAGGTGTCGGCTGAGAATTAGAAACAATGAGAGGAAATGAGGTGTCATGTGAGAGTACCTTTAAGAAATGGGCGTTTATAAAATAGCTGTAGTGGATGTACCTTTAAGGAATGGGTGTTTATCAGTGATGTTAGAGTGTGGGTGGAGCTGGGCTGTCTGTCAGCTTTTATTTTCGCTTTGGGTTCACAGCTACAGGGTGTGTTTAGTTTTGTTTAAGATTTGGAGAAGCTGCAGTCACAGCAAGATTTGTGTGAATCTCTGCAAGCTAAAGAATGTTCATTTGGTGATTTCAAAGTGGTAACTGCTCTCAGTAGAGAAGTTAAACCTGATGTCTCTCTGTAAAAAGAGGTCTTTTTTGTCTTATGGATGTTGCAAGGAAAGATTAAGAGTTACTTATAAAGTACTGTATTCTTTGGGGCATTTATTGGTGTTGATAGTTGTTAAGATGTTTACTGTGGGTTTGTAAAGTATTAACTGGTTTCATAAATAAACATTGTTTTAATTTAAAAGTACTGTAGATCTCTGTTGCATCACTCCTGCAGAGTAGGCCCGTGTGCTCCCCATAACCACAATCTATTGAAAGTTGTGGGTCAGGTGAACTCCATGATACACTTCGGGGTTCTCTAAACCCTGGCCCATAACAGACGGATTAGACCATCGATAAGGATTCCCTTAAAAGTAAGACCTCGTGGCATGAGGACGGCACCATAGCACAAGTGGATCGCACTGTGACTTCACAGCGCAAGGGTCCCAGGTTCGATTTCCCTGCCAGGTCACTGTCTGTGTGGAGTCTGGACATTCTCCCCGTGCCTGCGTGGGTTTCCTCCGGGTGCTTTGGTTTCCTCCCACAGTCCAAAGATGTGGAGGTAAGATGGATTGGCCATGGTAAATTGCCCTTAGTGACCAAAAAAATGGTTAGGAGTGTTTATTGGGTTATGGGGATAGGGTGGCAGTGAGGGCTTAAGTGGGTTGGTGCAGACTCGATGGGCCAAATGGCCTCCTCCTGCACTGCATGTTCTATGTTTTATGTGGTCAAGGGTTCCATTTATGCTTTCCTGAATTCTTAAACTGCCTATCGATTTACTTTCTTTTAACGTAATTTATTTGTACTTTTCTTCTGCATTGTATTTAATGCTTTTCGCTATGTTCTGACCAGTTTATGCATTATTTGATCTACAGTCATAAACCTTGAATGCACATCAGAGGTGTCTGTGTGCTCTGCTCAAGGCAAAAGTAACTAAGACTGGATTGCGTAACACATTTCCCTGCTAATGATATCATGCTGGTTTCCGTTAAAGGCATATTACAACGTCCCACTTCCTTTTTAAAGATACTTCCTCCCTTCCAAAGAAGTATGACTATTTACAATGTATGTTTATGTTCAGGAGAGGCAGTGGGGTAGTGGTATTGTTGCTGGCTAATAATCCAGAAACCCAGGACAAGATCTGGGTTCGAATCCCACCATGGCAGATGGTGAAACTTTCAATTGAATATAAACTCTGAAATTGAAAGTCCAATGGTTACCATGACACTCTCAGCAATTTTAAAAGCCCATCTGGTTCACTGATGTTCGTTATGGAAGGAAATCTGTGGTGCATGTACCTCCAGAATCACACCAAGATGGCTGACTCATAAGATGGCCCTAAAAGGCAGTTAGGGATGGGCAACAAATGCTGGCCAAGCCAGCGATGAAACATTGCATAACTGATGTATCTATGAGTTTCTAAAGTGCAGAGGTAATCTGCTGGTATGCCTAGATCTTATAATAGTCATCGTGTCCAAAGGTTTCTTTAACTGCTCACAGTGATTTGTGCATCTTCATCTCAAAGTGCACATCATCGTCATTTTCTGGTTCGTCAATCAACTCAGGTCTATGTTTCTGACAGGCCACTTTTACTTAAGGTACCTGTTGTGCATGGCCAGCTTAGATAAGTGCACAGCTCTTTGTAGTTGTTTCAGCTTTTGCTCCGGTGCAATGTTGCCGCCCTTTCTGCCACACACCTTGGAGAATTGATTGAAAGCCGGACATTTATTGGTGCTTGCAGAAATCCACACCTTTCACACGTCTTGCTAGTTTTGGGTGTTCTAGTAATTGCGTCAACAATTGGGGTTATGCTCAGGATGTGTAAGTTATGCATACCTGTGAGGATGACTTCATATTCATGTCCGACCTTGAATAGGTCTTCGATGTTATATGCTTAGGGCTTGTCTAGCAGATCCTTCTGGAATATCTCCAGGGACGTGGGTGTGATCAGCAATTCAGCAACTCTGGTTGCTAATTCTGCATTGAAAAATCACAGTACGTACTCTTTTCCCTGCATCAACTGACAATGTGCGCTATGGATTCTGTCGTCCGATGTCAAAATGACATGAACTCCAGTTGATGAATATGGAAGTTTAACCTGATTCAAAACGGATCTTCCAATGTGGTCCTAATATTTTGGGGATGGTTTAGTTCTTTTTCTTTTAATCCTGACGAGTTCAGACTATGTAGACCTTCATTCCCAATTGCTAAGTGAACTTTACTGCCTTGCTTGTATGTTTTAGATATATCTAAATCGTAATATTAATATTACAAATCTTTATTAGTGTCACAAGTAGGCTTACATTAGCACTGCAATGAAGTTACTGTGAAAATCCCCTAATCGCCACACTCCGGCGCATGTTCGCACAAACATTGACCCAAGCCGGGAATCGAACCCGGGTCCCTGGTGCTGTGAAGCAACAGTGCTAACCTCTGTGCTACCGTGCTGTCCATGGAACCCTAGCTTTGTATGTACACAGAAATACATAGTTATTAAACTGGAAGTTATCAGAGCTGCGTGGGTGTTCTGCTCAAAGTAAAAGTGAAATTAAGACTGGATCACATGACATATTCCCCTTCTAGTGATGCCATGTTGATATCCCTTGAAGATCTAGTACAACGTTGTATAGTGTCTTTGTAAGTTCCAGTGTCACTCAGTAGCAGCTCTTTCATCTCTGAATGGGATAGTTGTGGGTTGAAGTCCCGCTCCATGGTCTTGAACTCATAATCCAAACCAGCGCTCCTGTTGCAGTACCGAGGGAGTGCCACACAGTCAGAGGGGCAGTACTGAGACAGTGCTATTTATCAGAAGTTCTACCATTCATATGTGATGTAAAAGATCCGATGGTACCATTCGAAGAAGAACAGGTTGATTTCTTGTGTTGTGGAAAATATTTATCCCTCAATTCACTTAAAAAAAACAGATTACCCGGTCACTGCATGTGGGAGCTTTCTATGCATTAATTGGCTATGAAACATATTGGGATGTCCTGAGATTGTGAAAGGATGAATGGAAATTCCTATCCAAGCCTTGGACCCCACCATTTCCTATTCTGGTCCAATGTTAGGCAGTCATAATTATTAGAGTATTAATTTCAGAGAACAGCCATTCACCAAGGTTGACCACAGTATGTTTAAACCGTCCAAGAAGAGTGGAGAATGGTGTTAATTCACTATTTTCAAGCTGGCAAAATAGTGAATAACTCCACCACCTGAGTTGGATGGAAGGAACTCACCTTATGACAGCTAACAACGGATTGTATTCAGATAGTAGCTGAGTATTTTCATTTTACCCAGCTTGGCATCCCTAAGATAGACATAACGGAAAACCTGTTTCACCCCATTATTCACTCAGCAACGTAAAAGGTCAGTTTGCGCAAGGACTAGATTTTCTCCTCCGTGATCATCCATACGGAATCTCATGCTCAGTGATGCAGTTCGACGGACTATGGCATGCTCTTGGCCTCTGTGATCCCAACAGAGCAATTCACATGGGCCAAGGTGTTTTACTTGTTTTTGTGGGAGGTGGATATGCTATGAACTGCTCGTTTTAAAAGTGTATTAACTGAGGAAATATCTCAGCCTGCCAGGAAACCACGGTTACCTGCTGTCAAAAACGTCCTCCAGAAGCAATACGTCGGGAAAATTGAATGGAAATAGCTTCCATTTGCAAGATGCTAATATATTGAATTCCAGACAGCCAATTCCTCGATAAAGTCCCAGGTGGTAGAAAGCTCTGAGAAAACCAATTTGTAAAATATGTCATCAACTCAATTGAACACATACTGGTAAGTCGAGACATTCATAGAATGATACAACCAAGAAGGAGATCATTCCCTGTTATGGCTCCCAAATAAATTTGCCACTTGGCTCACATTCTTGTTCTTTCCCAATAACCAAAGAAGTGTTTCCTGCAAGTATCCATTGTCTTTTGAATTTGCTTCTTCTATCCCTTCAGCAATGCATTCCAATTCGCAACAACTTGTGTAAAGAAAGTTCTTGGACGTGATCTACCGGCCGCGTTGTGTCCCAAAGGAGGTGAAGCCGGTAGATGCCAGGAGATCCTTCTTCCGGGATTTACCCAGCTTGCCACGCCTCGCGAAATCTAATGGGATCTCGGGAGATGACGTGATCTGAACACTGCCCATTGTGGGCAGGATCTGTATTTGGCAAATCTGAATATTAGAGCAAGACAGCGAGACTGACTCTAAAATGGAGCGCGCCTGATCGACCGAGGCCCTGGGATCTAACCACTTTGCCTCAAAGACCGCAGCGAGCGCTGTTCAGTGTTGGTCTCTGTCATAATATCCACTTATGTATATAATGAGATGCAGGCAGGCAGTGATTAACACATAGGATGACCAGTAAGCATACAACACAGCACAGCCAATCACCAGACAGGACACTACCACTATAAAGCCAGAGGGCACTAACTCTCTCGGGACCCAGCTACCGAGACAGTCAGAGTCCACGAGCTAGCAAGCACAAACACCATGCGGGAGCTAGTAAGTCTGGTCAGGCTACTACAAGGTCACTAGTCAGATCAGTATAGTGTCGACCCACAGCTGAATATGTACAGCAGTTCATTAGTTGAATAAAACAGTGTTGGATCTTCTCCTGTGTTAGACGTCTGTTTCTAACTTTCCTGCATCAAGTGCAGTCCACTTCGAACCAACCTGCCTAACACATCATGGCACCAGAGTGATATTGATCTTGACGGACCTACCTCGAGTGAATCAGCATCAACCAGCAAGCAGCCATCCAGTGAAATGGAAAAGATCCAGCCCCCTCCGCAACTCCGCATCTCTGGCAACCTCTCTGCCAACTGGAAAATCTTCAAGCAAAAGTTCCTTTTGTACATCGAGGCCTCTGACCTCGAGGCAGCATAGGATGCCAGGAAGATCGCGCTATTTCTCTCCACTGCGGGGGACCACGCCATCCATATCTGCAATTTGTTTACGTTCGCCGACAGGGAAGACAAAACAAAATTCAAAACAGTCCGGCTGAAGTTCGACAACCACTGCGACATTGAGGTGAATGAGAGCTTTGAACGGTACATTTTCCAGCAGAGGCTTCAGGGTAAGGTTGAAACTTTTCAGTCCTTCTTGGCCCATCTCCGCATCCTAGCGCAGTCATGTAACTATGACTTGACGGCTGATTCCATGATCCAGGATCAGATTATTTTCGGGGTCCACTCCGACACCCTGCGGCAGCAGCTCCTTAAAATCAAACAGTTGACCCTCTCTGTCGCTATCAAGACATGCGTTGTCCATGAGCATGCTAAGAATCGTTACTCCCACATCAGGGCGGCAGAAACTGCAAAGCTGGCCTCCCACGAGGCAGAACGTGTTTAGGCCATTGCACAGGTGCAGGGCCTGAGCATCAAGAAGAGTGGCCGTTTCACGCGCTTTTCTCAGATTCCTGCGCATGCGCGCCATGGCCGAGTGGACGACGAGACCGAAAACCCAACTGTGCAGGTGCGTACGTCGGCCAACCTCACTGCGCATGTGCGATGGTGCACGGATCGCGCTGACGTCAGCGTCATGACGTGTCCAAATTGTGGCTCCGCCCACTTAAAGCAGCAATGTCCGCCAAGAGGACGCCGATGTCTCCAGTGTGGCAAGCTTGGCCACCACGCAGCCCTCTGCAGCTCTGCTCCACCGCTCAGCAGCCAGCGATCCCAGCTGCGGCGCAGAAGTATCCGCTCAGTACAACAAGGCATGCCAGATTCTGATCCCGACAGCCCAACGGACCCTGGTGCTGACTGCCTCAAGTCTCCATATCGGGTGGGCATCATGACCACACATGAGCTGGCCTCCACCACACTTGCGCAACGCCTCTCGATCCTCAGTGTGGATCCCGATGACGAGTGGTGTGCTGTCCTCACAGTTAACAAGGCTCGCATCTGATTTAAACTGGACACCGGCGCGTCTGCGAACCTCACCTCACAATCCGACCTCGACACCATCCGGGCCTGACCAAGCATTCTACCACTGGCCAGCCAGCTCCTTGACTACAATGGCAATGCCATAGCTGCCAGTGGTTTGTGTCAACTAGGGGTATCCAACAAGGCGATCAAGGCAATGTTACGATTTGAAATCGTCAGGCCTCACAGGGCATCCCTGCTCGGTGCTCGCGTCTGCAAGCTCTTGAACCTGGTTCAGCGAGTCCACGCCATGTCATCGTTACCGGCGACGGCCTCGCCCGATGGAAATTTGCAAACCGACATAGACGACATTATCACGCAGTACCACAGTGCATTCGATGGGATGGGCACGCTCCCGTACCGATACAAAATACTGCTCAAGCCGAACGCCACCCCTGTAATCCATGCACCACGCCGGGTGCCGGCACCCGTCAAGGATTGTCTGAAAAAGCAACTACAGGACCTCCAAGACCAGAGCATCATCTCGAAGGTCACGGACACAACAGACTGGGTCAGCTCCATGGTATGCAGAAAGAAGCCATCAGGGGAGCTCCACATTTGCATTGATCCCAAGGATCTAAACCGCAACATCATGCGGGAGCACGACCCGATCCCGAAGCGTGAAGAGTGAACCAGTGAGATGGCTCATGCCAAATTCTTCACTCAGCTGGACGCCTCCCGCGTTTTTTTGCAAATACAGCTGGACGCGTATAGTCGCAAGCTGTGCACATTCAACACCCCGTTCGGCCGCTACTGTTACAACCGCATGCCTTTCGGGATCATATCTGCCTCCAAAGTGTTTCATCGCATCATAGAGCAGATGATGGAGGGCATTGAGGGGGTACGAGTATACATGTGATCATCTGGTCCACAACGCCCCAGGAACACATCGCTCGCCTCAAGCAGGTCTTCCAGCGAATTCATGAACATGGTCTCCAACTCAACAGGGCCAAGTGCTCATTTGGTCAATCTGATATAAAGTTTCTCGGCGACCACATCTCGCGGCAGGATGTGCGGTCAGACACCGACAAGGTCTTAGCGATCAACGCCATGAAGACCCCAGAGGACAAGAAGGCGGTCCTCCGCTTCCTCGGGGTGGTCAACTTTCTCGGGAAATTCATTCCCAATATGGTATCCCACACCATGGCCCTCCGCCATCTCGTCAAGAAGTCAACGGAATTCCAGTGGCTGTCCACACATGAAGCGGAATGGCGTGAGCTGAAGGCAAAGCTCACCACAGCCCCGGTTCTAGCGTTCTTCGACCCAACCAAGGAAACCAAGATATCAACTGATGCAAGCCAGGACGGCATTGGGGCGGTGCTCCTCCAGCGAGTTGACTCCTCGTCCTGGGCTCCAGTGGCTCATGGTAATGAGCGACAACGGTCCATGCTTTTACAGCCAAGAATGGTCTGATTTTTCACAGTCCTACAACTTCCGTCACGTTACCTCCAGTCCCCACTACCCGCAATGAAACGGGAAGGCCGAGAAAGGGGTCCATCTTGTCAAGCAGTTGCTGTGCAAAGCTGCAGACTCAGGCTCCGACTTCAACCTGGCGATGCTGGCATATAGGGCAACCTCACTGTCCACTGGGTTGTCTCCAGCGCAGATGCTCATGAATCGCACTCTGAGGACCACAGTTCCAGCCATCCATGTTCCAGACTTTGATCACCTCAATACTATAAAAAGTGCAGCAGTCCCGGGCCCAACAGAAGGCCACATATGATGCTCATGCCACGGATTTACCTGAGCTGGCTCCAGCCGATCATGTTCGCGTCCAGTTGCCTGAGGGTGATTGGTCAGCCACAGCCGTTGTTGTCAAACAAGTTGCCCCGAGATCTTTCATTGTTCGCATGGCTGATGGCTCCCTGCTACGGCGCAACAGACGGGCATTGCGAAGAATTCCACGCGCACCACCTGACCGCAGTGCTCCACCGGCTATCATGCTTCCTCCGGACGTACCCTGCCACGAGGCCACCGATCTGCCACCGGGCCACGCGACCACCGCAATGGCAGCGATCCCACCTCTCCACGTGCAGGCGGCTCCTAATCCACCTCTGCGGCGATCAACAAGAATTTGTCGCCCGCCACAAAGACTGAATCTGTAGACTTAACTTTTGGAAATTTTTGTGACTGAATCCATCGACTTAACTCTTGCAAATATTTCTTAGTTTGCCATGTATCTGCACTATCGGCACCTTCCCATGTATATACGTTTGTTCAATCACCGTTTGTATATAGTCAGGTATATATATATGCATACCACAGTATTTGTTTAACTCAAAAAAAAAGGGGGGGAGATGTCATAATATCCACTCATGTATATAATGAGATGCAGACAGGCAGTGATTGTCACACAGGATGACCAGTAAGCATACAACACAGCACAGCCAATCACCAGACAGGACGCTACCACTATAAAGCCAGAGGGCACTAGGTTTCCCGCTCTCTCGGGACCCAGCTACTGAGACAGTCAGAATCCACGAGCTAGCAAGCACAAACACCATGCAGTAGCTCGTAAGTCTGGTCAGGCTACTACAAGGTCACGAGTCAGATCAGCATAGTGTCGACCCACAGCTGAATATGTCCAGCAGTTCATCTAGTTGAATAAAACAGTGTTGGATCTTCTCCTGTGTTAGACGTCTGTTTCTAACTTCCCTGCATCAAGTGCAGTCCACTTCGAACCAACCTGCCTAACACATCAGTCTCCACGAATAGGGACCAGACAGAATGGCATTTGGACGGGGGAGGGCGGGGGGTGAGGGGGGGGGGGTTCCGAGTGGATCGGAGGCCTCCAGGTAGTTTTCTGTCTGGGCAGGGTGGCACCCTGGCACTGCCACCTGGGTGCCAGCCTGGCACTGCCATGGTGCCCAAGTGGCACTGCTAGCTGGCAAGGGCATTGTCAGGTTGGCAGTGCTAAACTGCCAGGCAGGCATATTTGCCATGCCTGGGGATGCCCTATCCTTCTGAGGGAGAGGGCGGAGCAAGGGACCCAAGGCCCCCCTTTGGTGAGTTGTGGCTTTGGGGGGTCACATGGGTGGGCTTAAGAAATCAGGCTGCCATTTTTAAATGCTGTCCGATCTCCCCCTGTACTGAGGGCAAGCGGAACTCCTCAGTTCAGGAAATGGGACTATGTGCGGCCTTGGCGGGGCGTTCCCTGCTGAGGCCCCGGATGGCAACAAAGCCTCGTTTGATCGCGTGGTGTTTCTCAGCGCTGTGAGCACTGGGAAACACCCGGCTAAACGCACTCCACACGGGACACTTTTGTAATTTTCTGAGACAATAATATTGATAATAATCTTTATTGTTGTCACATGTAGGCTTACAGTAATATTGCTATGAAATTACTGTGAAAATCCCCGAGTCGCTACACTGTGGCGTCTTTACGGGTACGCTGAGGGAGAATTCAGAATGTCTAAATTACCTAACAGCACGTCTTTCGGGACTCATCACTTATTTCTATCACCTACCTATTTTTCCAATTACTTTAAATCCATGCTCTCTGGTTATTGATCCTTCTGTCAATAGAATCAATGAGCCCAATTCAGTTTTCGGGCACGTTTAGTGGCGTGTTTCTCTACAGCTGCATCATTTGCCATTTTCAAAGGCCTGCCCTGATCTTTTGACCCCCCCTCCCCTCAGTGACCCCATCACGGCCTCCGGACCACCCCCACTCCATCCAACTTACCTCTTGCGAAGTTCTCGAGTCCCCCTGAACTCACCTCTTATGGGCAAGGCACCCCGGACCCGAGCCCTGGCATGGCCAACCTGGCACCTGGGCCCCTTGGCACTGCCAGCCTGGAACCCTGGCAATTCCCCTGTCGGCCTTGCAGTGTCACCTGGGAATCCTGGCAGTGCCAGGATGGTACTTCCAGGGTGCCCAAGTGGCAGTGCCAATGTGCCCCAGTCTCATCCTGGGTTCCAGGGTACCACCCTGGCCAGAGCAGTGACCACCTTGGGGTCTCTAATTGCCTGGGAAATCCCCCCAGGTGCCGTTGCACCTGGTCCACGTTTGAATGGATTGGTGCTAAGCGGCACCCTGGCTAGGCCACCTAGGCGCAGCCAATAGGTCAAGGGCACGGGGAGAATTCGGTGCAGGCATATTTAAATGAGCCTAATTCAATGAAGATTATGAACACTCCATCCGTGGTCAATAAGTCTTGGCTTTGGACTTGAACCTAGAGGTTCTGGACCAGATGCAAGGAATGTTACCTTTGTGCCAGAAGGCCTCCTGTCTAATTTCTTGAGTCTCTCTACATTACTAAAATCCCTTCTCCTGGGTACAATTCTGCTATATCTTCATTGCAACCTCCTCACATCCTTTCGAAAGTATAGTGTTCCAGACTTGGGCATAGTCCTCTCGCTGAGATCTGACCAGTGCTTTATAAAGGATAACATAACTTCCTTGCTCTTGGTACCTTGGGGAGCCATTTTAACTTCGAAGATGAGTGTTTAGGAGTGTGACTGATGGTGGAAGCGGGCAGATGGATAGCTGGCGCATGGCGAGGGGAAAGTTAAAAAGCATTGAGATGGGAAGCTGAGTCCTGGTGGTTTCCACGTTTAGCAGCAGTACTTTGTGTGTGTGGGCAGTGGATTGGCAATCTAAGCATGTTAGTGGCACATTCAGATCTATCTTAGAATAGAAGAATTCTCATAGTGCAGAAGGAGGCCATTCGACCTATTTAATCTACACCAACCCCCTGAAAGGACACCCCACCCAGGCCCAGCAACAGAGGACTAAGCTGCATGCACACCACAAACAGGAGCAGCAACAGCCTTCTCCTTGCTAGATCTGCCTCTTGATAGGAGAGAGGGATTGAGCAGAAAAGTGTATTTCCCAGGAGGGTGTGCTACAGAGGATCAGCTTCCCATGTATTTCTGAATGCCAGTTTCTCAGGGGGCTTTGGGACCTCAGGTCAAGTGCTGACAGGCATCTGCAGCCTGCTGAAAGGAAGCCTTCCGTCAAGTGTACCTGGTGGCAACACTTTACCAGTGGCTATTGTGGTGGTATGTATTAGGGGTAATACGGTACACCATGTGTCGACAGGCTATTGGTGGAGGGATGCCAGGTCCTGATAGGATCTGCCACCTTCTGGACTCCACCCAGAAATGCTGGTATAAGAACCCAGCTTTTCCCTCCATTTCCCTCAGCAGCTGCATCCTGTAACCACGCTGCTGGGGATAAAGTTCTGCTTAATAAAGCCTTCAATTGACATAACCTCAACCTGCCTCGCGTCATATTGACGGTGCTACAATTTATTAAGCAGAATTTAAATTGAAGAAAACGACATGGGAACATGGAGCTCCGAATCACCCCGGAGTGCCTGCGCATCGCACCCCAAGCAGCTAACTCGACATCTATTTTCAAGCACTGGCTGGCATGCTTTGAGGGCTACCTCCGAACGGCCCCCGGCACACCGACAGATGAACAAAAGATGCAGGTCCTCTATTCCAGGGTGAGTCCTGACGTCTACTCCCTTATCGAGGACGAGGACGGTTTCACCGGTGCCATCGCCGCGCTGAAGGATATCTACATCCGACCCGCCAACAAGGTTTTTGCTCGCTACCAGCTCGCCACACGATGGCAATTTCCGGGCGAATCGCTGGACGAGTTTTATAACGCCCTGGAGATCCTGGGTCAAAACTGCAACTGCCCGGCGGTAACAACGAGTGAACACACAAAGCTCCTGGTCCGCGATGCGTCTGTGGCAGGTTTGGCCTCTTCCCAGATCCGCCAGAGGCTTCTGGAGAAAGAATCTCTGGGACTTACAGGAGCTCGGACCCTGGTGGCATCCCTCGATGTGGCCTCGCGTATCGCCCGCGCCTACACCCCCGACTGCACTACAGCCACTTGGGCTCCATGGACCCCCGCTGCGGTCGACTCTCCGACACCCCCCCCACCCCGCAAACCTGCGCGGCCAAAACACCAGACCAACCGGGGGGGCCCCGCTGCTATTTTTGCGGCCAGCCGAAACACCCTCGGCAGCGCTGCCCGGCCCGCGCGGCTACCTGCAAAAGCTGCGGGAAGAAGGGCCACTACGCAATGGTGTGCAAGTCCCGCGGGGTCGCCGCTATCTCTGGGGAAGAAACGGGACCACAGACCCAGTCCCCCCAGCGATCCACGTGTGACCAACGGACGCCGCCATTTTGGACCCCGGACGCCACGAGGGAGAGATGGGCGCCGCCATTTTGTCCACCCCCGACCGCGCTCGATCCGTAGACGCCGCCATCTTGGCTGAAGGACCCCGACACTGACGGCCACATACTGCCTGATTACGATGCTCAACTTCAACAACCACGTCTGTCTTCGACGACCCTCGACCAGTCGCGACCCCGGACGCTCCAGACTGCAACCACTACAGTCCTAGTGAATGGCTACGAGACGCCGTGTCTTATCGACTCTGAGAGCACGGAGAGCTTCATTCATCCGGACACGGTAAGGCGCTGTTCCCTCGTAATTCGGCCAAGCACCCGGAAAATTTTCCTGGCGGCGGGATCCCACTCTGTTCAGATCACGGGATTCTGCATCGCTAACCTAACGGTGCAGGGGAGGGAGTTCCGAAATTACCGGCTGTATGTCCTCCCTCATCTCTGTGCGCCCACACTCCTAGGGTTGGACTTCCAATGCAACCTCCAGAGTTTAACATTTAAATTTGGCGGCCCTATACCCTCAGTGACTGTCTGCGGCCTCGCGACCCTCAAGGTTGAACCGCCTTCCTTGTTTGCGAACCTCACCCCGGATTGCAAACCCGTCGCCACAAGGAACAGACGGTACAGCGCCCAGGACCGAGCATTTATCCGGTCCGAAGTCCAGAGGCTGCTGAAGGAAGGCATCATCCAGGCTAGCAGCAGTCCTTGGAGAGCCCAGGTGGTAGTCGCTAAGACCGGGGAGAAACAGAGGATGGTCATCGACTATAGTCAGACCATCAACAGGTAGACTCAGCTAGATGCGTACCCTCTCCCCCGCATATCCGACATGGTCAATCGGATTGCACAATACAAGGTCTTTTCCACCGTGGACCTCAAGTCCGCCTACCACCAGCTCCCCATCCGTCCCGGTGACCGCAACTATACTGCCTTCGAAGCAGACGGGCGGTTATACCACTTTTTAAGGGTTCCATTCGGCGTCACGAACGGAGTCTCGTTCTTCCAACGAGCGATGGACCGAATGGTTGACCAGCACGGTTTACGGGCCACGTTCCCGTATCTCGACAACGTCACCATCTGCGGCCACGACCAGCAGGACCACGACGCCAATCTCCAAAAATTCCTCCAGACCGCTCACGCCCTGAACCTCACTTACAACAATGAAAAATGCGTGTTCCGCACCGATCGTCTAGCCATCCTGGGCTACGTAGTGCGTAATGGAGTGATAGACCCCGACCCTGAACGCATGTGCCCCCTCATGGAGTTCCCTCTCCCCCACTGTGCCAAAGCCCTGAAACGTTGCCTGGGCTTCTTTTCTTATTACGCCCAGTGGGTTCCACAATACGCCGACAAGGCCCGTGCGCTAATCCAGTCCACTACTTTTCCCCTGTCGACAGAGGCATGCCAGGCCTTTAGCCGCATCAAAGCGGATATCGCAAAGGCCACGATGCGCGCCATCGACGAGTCCCTCCCCTTCCAGGTCGAGAGCGACGCATCGGATGTAGCTCTGGCGGCCACCCTCAACCAAGCGGGCAGACCCGTGGCCTTCTTCTCACGAACCCTCCACGCTTCAGAAATCCGCCACTCCTCAGTGGAAAAGGAGGCACAAGCAATAGTGGAAGCTGTGCGACACTGGAGGCATTACCTGGCCGGTAGGAGATTCACTCTCCTCACTGACCAATGGTCGGTTGCCTTCATGTTCGATAATGCACAGCGGGGCAAGATCAAGAACGACAAGATCTTGCGGTGGAGGATCAAACTCTCCACCTTCAATTATGAGATCTTGTATCGTCCCGGAAAGCTGAACGAGCCATCCGATGCCCTATCTCGCGGCACATGTGCCAATGTATAAGTGGACTGTCTACAAGCCCTCCACGAGGACCTCTGCCACCCGGGGGTCACTCGTTTCTACCACTTCCTTAAGGCCCGCAACCTCCCTTACTCCGTCGAGGACGTCTGAACAGTCACCAGAAACTGCCAGATCTGCGTGAGTGCAAACCGCACTTTTTCAGGCCAGATAGAGCGCACCTGGTTAAGGCCTCTCGACCCTTTGAACGCATCAGTTTGGATTTCAAAGGCCCCCTCCCCCTCCCCTCCCCCGATCGCAATGCGTACATCCTGAACGTCATTGACGAATACTCCCATTTCCCTTTCGCCATCCCCTGCCCCGACATGACAGCGTCCACGGTCATTAAAGCCCTCGGTACCATTTTTACACTGTTCGGTTTCCCCGACTATATCCATAGCGACAGGGAGTCCTCCTTTATGAGTGACGAACTGCGTCAATTCCTGCTCACCAGGGGCATAGCCCCGAGCAGGACGACCAGTTACAACCCCCGGGGGAACGGGCAGGTCGAAAGGGAGAATGGAACGGTCTGGAAGGCCGTCTTGCTGGTCCTCTGGTCTAGGAGTCTCCCAATTTCCCGCTGGCAGGAAGTCCTCCCAGATGCCCTTCACTCTATCCGGTCCCTGCTGTGCACCACCACGAATCAAACGCCTCACGAGCGCCTCCTCCTCTTTCCTAGGAAGTCCTCCTCTGGAACGCCACTTCCGACCTGGCTAGCAGCTCCGGGACCCATTCTGCTCCGGAAACATGTGCGGGCGCACTGGCTGTATGACGTTGCTCTTCCTCTGAAGAGGCTCTGTGCAAAGCACCATTGCCTTCATGCACATGGCATCATACCAATCACCCAGGAACCATAAGAACTTACATTT
The DNA here is from genome assembly GCF_047496885.1 of Scyliorhinus torazame. Lineage (NCBI taxonomy): Eukaryota > Metazoa > Chordata > Chondrichthyes > Carcharhiniformes > Scyliorhinidae > Scyliorhinus > Scyliorhinus torazame. The sequence goes on from NC_092712.1 coordinate 297,570,305, forward strand.
CATTAAGGTGCGGCTGGTATGTAATCACTAAAAGATGAGTATGTAGGGATGTGTAGAATTTCCAGGAAGCTGCCATGACTACATTCTGTGGCAGTTCACCTTTCCTCATCACTTTGCGACTTGAAGAAGACTTTCTGGCTGGCTGCCAGACCCATGGATGTCTACTTAAATCATGGCATTGGCACCCCTGAGGGATCCAAGCAATAAGGAACAAGACCACCAGATTGATGGCCATAGTTACTGCCAGATGTTATTCAGCATGCAATTGGCATGCTAAAGATGCACCACAGGTATCTCACCAGATCCAGCAATGGCCTTCAGCATGCATCAGATAAGATATGAAGAATGGACATCGTGTGCTGTGTTATGTCATAGTACATCACAGCAGCAAGGTTTGAACGTTCAAGTGGAGTGAGGTGCAGAGCACAGCACCTCAGAGGAAGAGGAACATGATATGGTCAGTGCGTCAGCAACAGTGAATGTTGCCAGGTGAGATGTCTTCATAGAGGCAAAGTTCAGTTTGGTTACACCAATGAACTCAAATGGTCGCCACGTGCTAAGCCAACTTTTCCCAAGCTCAAAGCAATTGTCCAGTCAACCAAGCATCCTTTTCACCACCACCCATTGCTGGATATTAAAAGTCTCGACTTACCATTTCTCCCAAGTACAAAGTCTTACAACACCAGGTTAAAGTCCAACAGGTTTGTTTCGATGTCAATAGCTTTCGGAGCGCTGCTCCTTCCTCAGGTGAATGAAGAGGTATGTTCCAAAAACATATATATAGACAAATTCAAAGATGCCAAACAATGCTTGGAATGCGACCATTAGCAGGTGATTAAATCTTTACAGATCCAGAGATGGGGTAACCCCAGGTTAAAGAGGTGTGAATTGTATCAAGCCAGGACAGTTGGTAGGATTTTGCAGGCCAGATGGTGGGGGATGAATGTAATGCGACATGAATCCCAGGTCCCGGTTGAGGCCGCACTCATGTGTGCGGAACTTGGCTATAAGTTTCTGCTCGGCGATTCTGCGTTGTCGAGCGTCCTGAAGGCCGCCTTGGAGAACGCTTCCCCGGAGATCAGAGGCTGAATGCCCTTGACTGCTGAAGTGTTCCCCGACTGGAAGGGAACATTCCTGCCTGGTGATTGTTGCGCGATGTCCGTTCATTCGTTGTCGCAGCGTCTGCATGGTCTCGCCAATGTACCACGCTTCGGGACATCCTTTCCTGCAGCGTATGAGGTAGACAACGTTGGCCGAGTCGCACGAGTATGTACCGCGTACCTGGTGGGTGGTGTTCTCACGTGTAATGGTGGTATCCATGTCGATGATCTGGCACGTCTTGCAGAGATTGCCATGGCAGGGTTGTGCGGTGTCGTGGTCACTGTTCTGAAGGCTGGGAAGTTTGCTGCAAACAATGGTTTGTTTAAGGTTGCGCGGTTGTTTGAAGGCAAGTAGTGGGGAGATGCGGCCTCCAACGCCGGCATCTCCACATCATTTCTCCCAAGGCAGCCGGCAAAAATAAGCAAGCTGAAAAAGTGATACCAACAAATAATATCTGCTTGACATGACCCCCTCCACTAATTTTTTTCTTCCAAAATGCTTAACTTCAGGCTTCTCTGTATTGGGTTCCATCTCCCTTGTGTTTGACTATTCACGCAGCTCTCCCACCTGTCAGCTCTTTATTTCCAAAAAGTGAAAGCAAAAAATTGCACATCTGAAATGAATCAAAATCAATTTGTTCAGCTGAGCTGCCTAAACTGCTGGAGTTTGAAATTATTTTGTGGGAAATTAGTCTGCCGGCACTGAATATATTCATCTGAAGTTGTTTCCGTTACGTCGTCTGAGACATTTGCCCGTTAACCGTGAATGGGTTAATGTCGCTAATAAAATAAAAGAGGCAGCCATTTCAGGCAAGCCCGTTAAGGACTCTTCTGCGAGTGCCCGACAGCTTACTTTCAAGACACAAGTTTCTCTGAAAATTCCTGACATCTTTAGTTGTCATTTTCATTCAGTCAGTGCCTGCAATTGCTTGCATCAGTGTAGACAATTGGCGCAATTGCACGGCACCAGGGCTTAAATGTGCACAAATAAACACTTCAATCATTAACTACTGAGCCTGATGTCTCGAGTCTTGCATTATGTGAGGAACCATCTTGGTTTAATGATTCTACTGAGAGCAGACTGATTAGCTAATGATGGAATCGTGTTGATAAAGAATATGGAGCAGAAAAGATAATCTGTCCCATAAACCCAATTAAATAGATTTTAATGCACACAATTACTCTCAGTGATGTCGGCAAGAGATAGCTTTCCATGTCTGTCTGTATGTGTGAAGTAAACTAACCTCTGTATGGCAATATATATTGTCACGCTCCAGTAATTTGTAAGGCTTCAAAAACCATACAAAACCACAGAGAAGGGCAGCACGGTGGTGCAGTGGTTAGCACTGCTGCCTCACAGCAGTGATAAGGGCAGCACAGTGGTGCAGTGGTTAGCACTGCTGCCTCACGGCGGCGAGAAGGGCAAGCGCGGTGGCGCAGTGGTTAGCACTGCTGCCTCACAACGGCGAGAACCCAGCTTTCGATCCGAGTCACGGTCCGTGTGGAGTTTGCGCATTCTCCCCGTGTCTGCATGGGTCTTACCCCCACAACTCAAAGCGGCGTGCAGGCTAGGTGAATTGTCCATGCTAAATTGCCCATTAATTGGGGGGAGAAAAGAATTAAGTAGTCTAACTTTATTTTTTGAAAGCACAAAGAAAGGTCATTATTACACCCAATTGAGCAGATCAATGATTGTAATACAGGATTTAAATATGCCATAAACACACATATAATACAGAACAATAAAAACAAAGCTAATGTGAATAGTTGTTTGAAATGTAAAAAACTGAGTATTACCGAAAAAATACATTTTGGTAAAGCTTTCTGTCTTGAACTCATTAGGACAAGATCGACAAAGTTTCAACAAAATATCCCGGTATTTCCGCTCATATTTTCACTGGGTGGGTACGGTGATGGATGCAGAAAATCTTGCAAGATGTCCAAATCGTGTTTCACACCAGTGTAAAAGCATGATGCGATTGTCCTCTCCCCCCGCCGGTGACACAGTGAGATTACTGACGTTCAACTTAGTGAACATTATTTCCATATATTAATATCTCACTATCAGGCCTATCTATGCCTGAATCATTCCTCCCCCACCCACCCCATAAGAAAGCCCATTCATGTTGAAGTGAGGGCACACCAGCATGAACCACGACTGGTCTTCCAAGGAGTGTACCTGTCGAGCAGACTTTCCAGAGGAGCTCAGGTGAATGGATCGCTTTGAGAGGGAGCAGGGCAGTGGTACAATCCGCCACTGACCCCAACATTGACCAGGCACCATCCCCTTTAAGCTACGCCTTTAATGATGGCACCAGGATCTTCAAAGAAGTAAGTTCCTGGTGGGACAATCTCTGACTGAGCCCACCCTGTGAGCATGACATCATAAGAATACAAGAACATAAGAACTAGGAGCAGGAGTAGGCCACCTGGCCCCTCGAGCCTGCTCCGCCATTCAATGAGATCATGGCTGATCTTTTGTTAGCTCAGCTCCACTTTCCGGCCCTTAATCCCTTTATTCTTCAAAAAACTATCTATCTTTATCTTTAAAACATTTAATGAAGGAGCCTCAACTGCTTCACTGGGCAAAGAATTCCATAGACTCACAACCCTGGGGTGAAGAAGTTCCTCCTAAGCTCAGTCCTAAATCTACTTCCCCTTATTTTGAGGCTATGCCCCCTAGTTCTGCTTTCACCCGCCAGTGGAAACAACCTACCCACATCTATCCTATCTATTCCCTTCATAATTTTATATGTTTCTATAAGATCCCCCCCGCATCCTTCTAAATTCCAACGAGTAAAGTCCCAGTTTACTCAACCTCGCCTCGTAATCCAACCCCTTCAGTTCTGGGATTAATCCAGTGAACCTCCTCTGCACACCCTCCAGTGCCAGTACATCCTTTCTCAGGTAAGGAGACCAAAACTGAACACAATACTCCAGGTGTGGCCTCACTAACACCTTATACAATTGCAGCAGAACCTCCCTAGTCTTAAACTCCATCCCTCTAGCAATGAAGGACAAAACTCCATTTGCCTTCTTAATCACCTGTTGCACCTATAAACCAACTTTTTGCGACTCATGCACTAGCACACCCAGTTCTCTCTGCACAGCAGCATGTTTTAATATTTTATCATTTAAACAATAATCCCTTTTGCTATTATTCCTACCAAAATGGACAACCTCACATTTGTCAACATTGTATTCCATCTGCCAGACCCTAGCCCATTCACTTAATCTATCCAAATCTCTCTACAGACTTCCGGTATCCTCTGCACCTTTTGCTTTACCACTCATCTTAATGTCGTCTGCAAACTTGGACACATTGCACTTGGTCCCCAACTCCAAATCATCTATGTAAATTGTGAACAATTGTGGGTCCAACACTGATCCTTGAGGGACACCACTAGCTACTGATTGCCAACCAGAGAAACACCCATTAATCCCCACTCTTTGCTTTCTATTAATTAACCAATCCTCTATCCATGCTACTACTTTACCCTTAATGCCATGCATCTTTATCTTATGCAGCAACCTTTTGTGTGGCACCTTGTCAAAAGCTTTCTGGAAATCCAGATATACTACATCCATTGGCTCCCCATTATCTACCGCACTGGTAATGTCCTCAAAAAATTCCACTAAATTAGTTAGGCACGACCTGCCCTTTAAGAACCCATGCTGTGCCTGCCCAATGGGACAATTTCCATCCAGATGCCTCGCTATTTCTTCCTTGATGATAGATTCCAGCATCTTCCCTACTACCGAAGTTGAGCTAACTGGCCTATAATTACCCGCTTTCTGCTACCTCCTTGTTTAAATAGTGGTGTCACGTTTGCTCATTTCCAATCTGCCGGGACTACCCGAGAGTCTAGTGAATTTTGGTAAATTATCACTAGTGCATTTGCAATTTCCCTAGCCATCTTTTAGGATGCACTCCATCAGGGCCAGGAGACTTGTCTACCTTTAGCCCCATTAGCTTGCCCATCACTACCTCCTTAGTGATAACAATCATCTCAAGGTCCTCACCTGTCATAGCCTCATTTCCATCAGTCACTGGCATGTTATTTGTGTCTTCCACTGTGAAGACCGACCCAAAAAACCTGTTCAGTTCCTCAGCCATTTCCTCATCTCCCATTATTAAATCTCCCTTCACATCATCTAAAGGACCAATATTTGCCTCAGCCACTCTTTTTTGTTTTATATATTTGTAGAAACTTTTACTATCTGTTTTTTATATTCTGAGCAAGTTTACTCTCATAATCTATCTTACTCTTATTTATAGCTTTTTTAGTAGCTTTCTGTTGGCCCCTAAAGATTTCCCAGTCCTCGGGCGCGATTCTCCCAAAGGGAGACAAAGTCCCGACGCCGGAGTGAAAACTGGAGTGTTTCCTTGGCTGGGCCTTGGCGCCACGTAAAAAGCGGCGCCGCGTAAATGATGCGGCCGGCGTCACGTAAACCAAGTCACCCGCGCATGGACGGTTGCCATCCTCCCCGAGGCCGCCCCACAAGAAGATGGTGGGTTGATCTTGTGGTGCGGCGGAGGAAAGGAGGTCCTCCTTTAGAGATGTCGGCCCGCCGATCGGTGATCCCGATCGCGGGCCAGACCGCATCGGAGGCTCGCCCCCCGGTGAAGGAACCCCCCCCCCCCCACAAGCCACCCCCCCTCCCCAAGCGTTCCCGCACAGTTCCCGCCGGAAGCGACCAGGTCGGAGCGGCCGCTCGACCCAGCCGGGCCGGAGAATAGCGGGGGTACCGGAGAATCACCGTTGTAAGTGTCTCGGGTGATTCTCTGGCTGGCGCGGCGCAGAACTCAACGGGGCCGTTCTCGCCGGTTGGGAGAATGGTGGGACAGCATCGGACCGGCGTTGCGCAATATAATGGCGCGGGCCACCGATTCTCCCAACCAGCATGGCCTCAGAGAATCGCACCCCTCTAGTCTCCCATTAATCTTTGCCACTTGGTATGCTTCTTCCTTCAATTTGATACTCTCCCTTATTTCCTTAGATATCCACGGTCGATTTTCCCTCTTTCTTCCGTCCTTCCTTTTTGTTGGTATAAACCTTTGCTGAGCACTGTGAAACATCTCTTGGAAGGTTCCTTGTAAGGTTTTCTACTTTTCCTCAACTGTTTCACTATAAAGTCTTTGCTACCAGTCTATCATGGGAATCGCCCTTTGCTGTTTGTTTTTTTACAAGTCTGGGCTATGTGGCAGAGAAAGCCACCATTGGTGGTGACGGCTTCAAAACCACTTTTCCCGCTTACAATTCGCCTTTGCCGATATTTGGGAATATTCTGCCCAATGTATTTTTTCAGAAGTACTCAAAACTAATGTTAAACACATACAGTATATTGAAATACATTCACTATGGGGAAGTGAATTAAAGGAGAGCAAGAAATAGACTTTATTAGAGGTGAAAATATTCACAAGTAGGCCTATATGAGTGAGTAAAGAAGCAGTTTATTATATCAGACCTGGGAGAAAGATTTGGACTCTCCGCAGTCTCGCATTGGGTTAATATACAGATTCAAGAGGCGGAATTAGTTGCATTCTCATTTACATACAATCAATCAATTATATTCGCATCACAATTCATTACATGCAATCAATCAATTTTCTTAGCATCCCAGTTAAAAACATATATGGTTAAAGTGGGTGTTGTCTCACCAGCTCCTGACTTCATGCAAAAGTCACTCAAGACTAACATAAGGATATGTCCTGTCTGCAGCTGGGGACCTTGAGCTATTAAGGATACATTGTGCTCCATGTTCTGTGAAGCTGTTATCAGCAGCTGTTGAAATACTCCCTATACATACCCACGCTTGGTTCTCATGAGGTAGTTTACACAGTTTGCAACTTATTGTTCAGGAATGTGGCTTGGTCAGCCATTTTGTATCTTTAGTATTGCTATCTTAGCTAACAGCCATTTTGTGTCCTTTCTGATATGAACAAGCATTGTGTATACACTATCTATTCCTACAAATTGCCTCTTCCAAACAGGCATCTAAGCTAATGAGTACCTTTTGTCTCAGCAGAACTATTCAAAAGTAATGTAGGAGCAAAAATGTAGTTACAGAGCCACCTATAATTTATATCATAGTCCAGTATCAGAAAATGTCCCCCAACAACTTATACAACGTTACCCAGGTGAAATCTGAATTTCAAAAAAGAAGAGCATTTCTATCTATATAACATATATCTGCATACAATTTTCTGTCAACTTTGCCCATGTTTATAATGGAAAGTGTCTAGTAAAGTTGATGCACTATAATTAAAACCTTTCAGCAATTGGGTCATTGGAACATCTTCACTGGCAGGAGGATGTAGCTAAATGGTTGGGTTTTCTAACGGAGATGCGATTCAGTTCATGAAACGTTGAACTTCGGTTTTTATTTGCTGGAAACGCAATTTTCCTCTGCCTTCCCAATCCCATGTCATATTCCTGATCACCTTTTGGTGGGACAGGGAGGCCTTGGGTGTAAAATGCACCTCTCCCCCATTGTGAGGACATCAGGAAAATTCCTCCTGCATACTATTTTCATCTGTTGACGTGGGTTTTGAAAGCCCTAAAAAACATACCAGGTGGGATTCTCTGGTCCCCCAACTGAGGGTTTCTCAGCGGAGCGCATTTGCTGCTGGTGAAATTCTCTACTCGTGTGGCTTTTCAATGGGATTTCAAAATGAAGCCACCCCACCCCGCTGGGAAACACACGGGCAAGGTGCACACCTGGCAGGAAAAGAGAATCCCAACAGCTGGAGAATTCCGGCCATCTTCTTGGGCAGTCCATGACTAGTTGGAAACCTGCTGAAGGCATGGAAACATACTGAAAGGTATCTGCACAATGTTTTGTCACCTTAAGTTATAATTTAGATGCTGTATTGTACTGTAATTATGTTGTGATTAATCCGTGGGATCTGCCCTGCAAAATTAAATTGACCCTTTATTATGTAAGTGTTGTGACGTCGTTGCTTCTCATCCCACGTTAAGTGATGCACAGGGCAGATTTTCACCTATTTTCAGAGCTAGTTTTTCCTGGAACTGGTCACTAGGCCGTCGCCAGAGGCAAATAACTTGAGGGGCACCACTTTGCATGGTGGACAAGGTATCTTTCCTGCTCTTTACTACTGGCCATGTGTTGGAAGGATTTTGTAGTTTAATAATCAACCTGTTTGGCCGTGTTCTGTGGTGGGGTAGGTCCTGGCAGTGGGATGCAAATCCAGAGATTTTGGTTCAGAAGCAGGGATGCCACCCACTGCGATAGCGTTGCCATGTATTACAGTACCTATTACTTTGGTGAAAGCACCACAATGCGTTAAAATATAAAAGCAAATGCTGTCAGCTACTGGTGTCATGCTTTATGCTTTGATTTAAGTTGACTGACAGCTCTGGCTGTTCGTAAAACTGTTTTTGGAAATTGAAAATACTCACTCTACCTGTTGCCCTTCCATTGATTGACAGACACTCTACCTTGAAATAGGAAAGGGATAGCATATGTACAGCCAGTTTCAAGCAATGTAGGTAGAATAGTATTTTAGGACTGCTGTAGCCATTATGAATGCTTGGCTGGGTTTCAAAAGCTGTAAATCGCTTACGCTCACCAAGTGCTAGTGAAACCTTCAAAACGTTATAATAACAGAATATACCTTTGATGAGGTTTCTGATTTGTCTACAAACACAACAGGCACTTAAAGGATTATACTCTGTTTGCAAAGAACTAGCTTTAAGCACAGGAGTAGCTTATTTTCTTTCCAATTCAGGGTTGAATTAGATTGTTAGAATTTTTAAAAATAGATTATAAAATAACTCCCATTGCTAAAACAAGGTTCCTAAGGACTGTACATAGTATGTACTGGATGAATGGCTATGGAGGCTATCTGTCGGAATAGAAGTGGCATGCATGTAATGATGATCTGCAGGGGGCATGGAGTGGTATGGTTGGGGTATAAATTGCGAGATTTATGGGACCTTTAAATGATGTTTGGAGCTGGGTTTCTGTGTTGGAGAACTGAGGTGGGCCTTTTATCTGGCTTGGTTCCCCACCTCATGCATTTCACCGCAGCTTTCAAACTGGACTGAATACCCGACAACCGTGTAAAAAAACAAAAATCCCAGGGAAAGGTACACATGGGTCGTGTGTGCATTTCAGTGCGTCCAAAAATGCACAGGTTGGGGTTTCACTTAGCCTACATATAAATTCAGGCGATGGTAAGTCATACTTACATAGGCATTTTCCAATATAAATGTGTATGTAAACATTTATTATACAATGTTGACAAGAAACATGTGCAGATATAAGAAATTTACTCGATAGATATTGACTGCAATGAAAGTGCAGATTTTACCTCAACCTATAATGCATGACTCTTGCATTTACATTTTGTATTTAGGTGCAGGATTGCACAGGAAAATTGGCATGGAAACAGGCCATTCGGCCCAACCAGTTCATGCCAGCATTCATGCGCCACTTGAGCCTGCTCCCATCTTTCCTCATCTTAACTCTATCCTCATAATTCTCTATTCCCTTCTCTCTTATCCCTGTGTAGACTCTCCTTAAATACATCTATATTAGTCTTTCAACCATTCTCTATGGTACAATCTCACCACTCTTTGGATGCAGAAGTTTCCTTTGAATTCCCTATTGGATGTCTTGGTTACTATTCTATGTTGATGGCCTCTGGTTATGCTCTTTCCCACAAGTGGAAGCATCTTCTCTGTATCCACTTTATCAAAACACTCATAATGTTAACCACCTCCAGGAGCTCATCGCTCATCCATTTTGAAGAGAAGAGACTCAGCCTGTACATCCTTTCCTGATAGCTGTACCCTTACATTTCTGCTATCATCCTTGTAAATCTTCTTTGCAATATTGCAAGTGTCTCTATATCTTTGTTTTACGATATGACACCAAGAGCTGCATATGATACTTTAACTTTAGCTTTAGTTTTTTTGCCGTATGTGGCTTCAACTTTAGAAATCCGCAATGTGCCCTTGTTATTTTACCCAGTGTAGTTCCCGAATTGATGAGCAGTCAAGAAGATTTTAACCTCCTACCTTCACATTAAACACTTTGAGAGAACAATGTATAAAGTGTGTGCACATGAGCATTCATGTCTGTTCTTTTTTAAATCAATTGACCTTTGCAACATATTGGAGCTTCAGATACATCACAGTCGAACTCTAGTGTTTACCAGCTTTGAAATGTGCACTCAGTCCCAACCTTGTCAATAATGTTAATAATTTATTAAACCACAAGCTATAATGGAAACTTGCCAGGGTTATTTATGCTGTGCATTATGTTGGCTAGGTCAGCTGCTCAGCAAATGAAATAAATTGGCAAAAGGACAGATTAGGAATATTCATCAATTCAATGGCAGTTTCTCACATTGCTTGTGATGGGCATTTCTTTAGCCTTGGTCCAATGGTGCATGCTTCAATTAAATTAATCTTCTGCAATTTAAAGGAAGCTATTAATTCCGATTGTTTGAACGCTATAAGAATATTATTGGAAGAAACAATCAACATGAGGACTCTTTGCATTCAATGAATTTTATTAACAGTAACTCACCAAGGCTCCTGAGACAGCGCCTTCCAAACCCACGACCACGATCATCTAAAAGGACAAGGGCAGCAGGCACATGGAACACCCCCATCTGGATGTTCCCCTCTAACCACTCACTATCTTGACTTGGAAATATAATCGCTGTTCCTTCGCTGTCGCTGGGTGAAAATCCTTGAACTCCCTCCCTAACAGCACTGTGGATGTATCTACACCACCTGGAGTGCAGCAGTTGAAGAAGGCAGCTCACCACCACCTTCTCAAGGGCAAGTAGGGATGGGAAATAAATGGACTTGATTGCATAATGACAATTGTATTTGGAAATAATCGTAAGTTGGTTAGTCCTAATTGCTATGATTCTTGATGCTGCGCAAGTAGAACTCTATAATGCTAAAGTCAATGCTGCAGGTTCTCCATCATTCCAGTAGTGAAGGTTGTTGATCAGCAACATTATTGTTCTTGTTGGCACATGTTCCAAGCATGATTTAGATTGCAAAATGAACATTTCCAGCTTCAGGATCATCGAATCGAGAACTGCCATTATCTGTAGCTTCACCTCACCACACTTTATTCACATTTGTTGAACCAAAATACAAGGCCAAGAATGTTCCACTATTGAGACCCCCTAAAGCGCTACCTCCTTCACCCCAGAAGCGGAAATTCAGGACAAGGTCGACCTCCCACATCTCTCTCTGTATTGGTGTCATGCACAGTATAAGCCATGTCTTATTCACAACTTTAAATGCGGACAGTCTCATATGGAAACTTCTGGAACTGCCTTTATTTATTTAAAAATGGACAATGACGAACAGTTAAGATGGCTGCCAAGGGGTTCAGGTGACCATTGCAACTTCAACCCAGACTGTCAAAATTCCAGAAAGCCTTGAATGGAATCAGACTGGTTGGGGGTCTCACCCTTGTCTGGACTTGCCTGGAGAGTGTTGTGTTATGTACTCTAGGATAACACAGGCTGCAACTGGATGCAGCTTTAACCAAAAGATATTCCAGACCTTGAAGTTAGTTCAATCTGATTTATTGAACCAGTAGCACAGTTAGCACAGTTCTCTATGTGTTCGACTCTCTGCCAACCTAAGTGTGGTTACTCTGTCTAACTGAACCAGACTAGCTCTTAGCCACGTGCTGGAGGTGTGATACTGTACATAAACCATGACTCACTCTGCAGATGTTCATCAGTCAAAAGAGACGCGGTGTGAGTGCCTTGTGCCTTTTATAGTGAGATACCACCCCTGAGTGTCTTGCCTGCTCATTGGTAATGTTCTGTTTTCTGTGTTCATTAGCTGCCTGTCTGTGCCTGCCTGTATATCATTATCTGCATGTCTGCCTATCATGACATCTCCCCCTTTTTTTGTTTTTATGTTTTGTGGGAACATACTTAGATGTGGTGGCATATATTAACATATTTACAAGTGGTGGCATATGTGAAAGTATCTACATGTGAAGACAGCTGTCGAATGTAAGGAAACAGAACATACCAAACAAAACAAATGTTCATAAGTCCAGTCTCTGGGGCTTGCGTCTGATCCTTGTTGACCGCTGGAGAGGTGGTGGTGAGGACGACAGCGCCTTGACAGGTGGGATGGAAGCCTGACTGGTGGCCTCGTAGTTCAAGGTATCAGGAGGTGGCAAAACAACGGACGGAAATGGAGAAGAAACCGGTTGCGGGCAGGCAACTTTGTGCAGTGCCCGTCTGTTTTTCCGCACAACAGAACCATCAGCCATACATACAACATACGAGTGGGATGCAGCCTGTCGAACAACGACAGCTGGAGCAGACTAGCCACCATCCGGTATCTTGATCCTGACAGTGTCTTCCGGGGATAACACGGGCAAATCGGTGGCATGAGCATCATAGCCCTGATTTTGCTGGTTTCGTAGCTGCTGCATCTTCTGCTGCACCGGGAGATATTCCAGTTTGGGCAAGTGTATGGCTGTAAGTGTCGTCCGCAGGTCCCTGTTCATCAGGAGTTGAGCCGGCGTCATGACAGTGACGTCCTGTATGCAAGCAGCGCGAGGTAGATGTCAGAAGCAGAATCCGTGGCCTTGCAGATGAGCTGTTTCACAATGTGCACCCCTTTTTCAATCTTCCCATTGGACTGCGGATAGTGTGGGCTGGAAGTGACATGTTTGAAATGGTGTGACTTGGCAAACATAGACCACTGGTGGCTGTTGAAGCACGGACCATTGTCACTCATGACAGTGAGTAGGATATCATGCCTGGAGAATGTTTCCTTACAGGCCTTGATGACGGTCCGAGATGTGAGGTCCGAGAGCTTCACGACTTCAGGGTAATTGGAGAAATAGTCAATTATTAACATGTAGTCACAACCATTCACACGAAAGAGGTCGATGCCAACCTTGGACCACGGGGAGGTCTCGATTTCATGCTGCTGGAGCGTCTCCTTGCTCTGTGCTGGCTGGAAGCGTTGACAGGTCGCACAGTTAAGGACCATGTTCGAGATGTCCTGGTTGATACCGGGCCAGTAGACAACCTGCCTGGCTCTGCGTCTGCACTTCTCGATGTCCAGGTGTCCCTCATGGATTTGGGGGAACACCAAGCTCTGGAGACTGAGTGGAATGACAATCCGGTCCAGCTTGAGGAGGATACCATCAATCACCGTCAGGTCGTCCTTTACATTGTAAAATTGAGGGCACTGCCCTTTCTGCCAGCCATTGGTGAGGTGGTGCATGACACGCTGCAAGAGGGGTCTCACGCATACGAACCACCTTCACATCAGATGCCGGGAGGGTGCTAGCACACAGCTGCACCTGTGATTCAATCTGCCAGATGATTTCCAGCGGTTCACTAGGCAATGTGGTGGAGCGGGACAATGCATCAGCGATGATGAGCTCCTTGCCAGGCGTGTACACTAAGTCAAAGTCGTACCTTCTGAGTTTGAGGGGGATGCGCTGCAACCGAGGCGTCATGTCGTTCAGGTCCTTGTGGATAATGTGGACCAGAGGCCTATGATCCGTCTCAACAGTAAATGTCGGCAGGCCGTAGACATAGTTGTGAAACTTGAGAATGCCAGTGAGAAGACCCAGGCATTCCTTCTCTATTTGCACATACCTTGTTTCGGTGGGCGTCATGGCCCTCGATTGGTACGCTACCGGTGCCCAGGATGAAGTGTTATCGCGTTGAAGCAGCACCGCACCGATGCCATCCTGTCTCGCATCTGTCGAGATCTTCGTCTCACTGTCTGGGTCGGAAAATGCCAAGACAGGTGCAGTGGTGAGCTTGGCTTTCAACTCCAATCACTCTGCCTAATGTGCTGCCTTCCACACAAAGGCAGTGGACTTTTTTACCAGGTTTCGTAGGGCCGTGGTGTGTGAGGCCAGGTTTGGGATGAACTTGCCCAGAAAATCGACCATGCCCAGGAAGCGCAGCACCGCCTTCTTGTCTTCAGGGACCTTCATGGCTTCGATGGCCTTGACTTTGTCTGTGTCCGGGCGCACGCCCAGCTGAGAGATCTGGTCACCTAGGAACTTGAGTGTCGACATGCCAAAGCAACATTTGGACCTCTTCAGCTTTAGGCCATTGGCATGGACACGGCAGAATACCTGCTGGAGACGAGAAACATGCTCTTCAGGGGTTCTGGACCATATGATGATGTTGTTCACGTACACACGAACCCCTTCAATACCCTCCATCATCTGCTCCATGATGCGATGGAAGATCTCCGATGCCGAGACAATGCCAAACGGCATACGATTATAGCAGTATCTGCCAAACGGTATGTTGAAGGTGCAGAGCCTTCTGCTGGACTCATCCAGCTGGATTTGCCAAAATCCATGTGACTCATCTAACTTGGTGAAAAAAATGTGCGTGTGCCATCTCACTGGTGAGTTCCTCCCGCTTCGGGATGGGGTAGTGTTCACGCATTATATTCTTATTGAGATCCTTGGGATCAATGCAGATGCACAGGTCTCCCGAAGGCTTTCTAACACATACCATCGAGCTGACCCAGTCAGTCGGTTCGGCTACCTTGGAAATGATGCCCTGTTGCTGAAGATCCTTGAGCTGTGCCTTCAGGCGCTCCCTCAGTGGAGCTGGGACCCAGCGTGGTGCATGGACCACTGGCTTGGCATCAGGTCGTAGCAGAATCTTGTATCGATATGGCAGCGTGCCCATTCCGTGGAACACATCCGGATACTGAGCGAGGATGTCGTCAATGCCGGCCTGAAGATCCACATTGGAGGATGTTGTTGTGTAAACCCGCTGCACGAGGTTCAGTTACTTGCAGGCCTGCGCGGCAAGTAGGGATTCCCTGTCTGGCTTGACAATTTCAAAATGTAACCGTGCATGGGTGCTCCGGTTGGAGACGAGTAGATGGCAGGATCCCAGTGCCGTGATGGCATTTCCGTTGTAGTCCAGGAGCCTGCAGGCTGCTCGAAGGACCTTGGGGGGGCTTCTTGATGTGTTTGAAATCTGCCTGTGAGAGGAGGTTGGCAGAAGCACCTGTGTCCAGCTTAAACTGTGTGGAGTAGTAGTTGACCTGATTCGCTGCAACGCCATTCATCCGCAGAATTCACAGCGAGGATGGATTGAATTTGTGATGAGTTGGATGTGGCATATTCACATTTGGTAATGATGCACACACAGTAGGCAGAGTCCAGGCATTCTTCCTCTGGATCCGTTGTGCTGCCAGGATCAGAATCCTGTAATCGTTGTTGCACACTCTGAACGCGCCGTCGTCTGAATTGGGAACGCTGGCCCCTGACTGGTGGTGCAGACCTGCACAAGGCTGCATAGTGTCCAGGCTTCCTGCAGTTTAAACATCGCCTGCCTCTTGCAGGGCAGTGTTTCTTTAAGTGGGCGTTGCCGCAGTTCGAGTACGTCATGACAGCGGCGTCCTGACGTTCCGCGCGCCATCACACATGCGCAGTGCGGGTGTCGGCCGCTTCGTTATCCCGTTCACATCGCGCATGCGTGGGACCCCGGGAAAAGCACGCGAAATGGCCGCTTTCATCAATGCTGAGGCACTGCATCCGGGAGATGGCCTGCACACTCTCTGCCTCGTGGGAGGCAAGTTTCTCATTTTCAGCCGATTTGTACTGGGCATCGCGATTTTTGGCGTGCTCATGCACTGTGCATGTTTAAATCGTGACTGGCAGGGTCATATACTTGATTTTCAATAGCTGCTCTCTCAGAGGATCAGAGTGAACTCAAAAAACGATTTGTTCTCTGATCATAGAGTCAGCAATATCACCAAAGTTGCAGGACTGCGCTAGCAGGCGGTGGTTAGTTAAGAAGGAATTGAAAGATTCATCTTTACCTTGTAGACGCTGTTTGAATATGTAGCGCTCGAAGATTTCATTGGTGTCCACTTCACAGTGACTGTCAAACTTGTCCAGGATGGTCTGAAACTTTGTTTTGTCCTGGTTTTAAGTGAAGTGAAAAGAGTTGAAGAGTTCCATGGCTTGATCCCCCGCAGTTGAGAGGAGAAGCGCGATCTTCCTTGCATCAGACGCACCCACGAGGTCTTAAGCTTCGATGTACAGCAGAAACTTTTGCGTGAATGTCTGCCAGTTGGCACTGAGATTGCCGGAGGTCCTGAGCTGGAGAGGAGCCTGAATCTTCTCCATGGTGCCGGGATACATTCGCTGGTCGTCACGGAACGGACTGAGGTAAACCACCTAGATTAAGCAGTTTCCTGGTAGCATGTCATGTTATATACTCTGGGATAACACAGGCTGCAACTGGATGCAGCTTTAACCAGAAGATACTCCAGACCTTGAAGTTAGTTCAATCTGATTTATTGAACCAATAACACAGTTAGCACAGTTCTCTTTGAGTTCGACTCTCTGCTAACCTAAGTGTGGTTACTCTGTCTGACTGAACCAGACTAGCTCTTAGCCACGTGTTGGAGGTCTGATACTGTACATACACCCTGACTCACTATGTAGATGTTCATCAGTCGAAAGAGATGGGTATGAGTGCCTCGTGTCTTTTCTAGTGAGATACCACCCCTGAGTGTCCTGCCTGCTCATTGGTCATGTCCTGTTCTCGGTGTTCATGAGCTGCCTGTCTATGCCTGTCTGTATATCATTATCTGCATGTCTGCATATCATGACAGAGAGCACTCCTTTGTGTAGCATTGTCAATGTTTGGAGCTTACTCTAAAGCAGAGTCAATGGACACCTAGACTCAATGTCACCACGTTTGCAAATAACAAAGGAAAACTAATCAGACCAATTATCCACAAGTTAAGTGTGAAAGACCACCACTTATCTTTTATTATGTATCACTGGTTATTGACCATGTGACTGAAACTGGCTCTCTCATACTTAAATCCTTTAATCCCATAATTCAGAAGAGATCTTGGGCAGTCTGCAGTATAACACTAACAAAACAATAGCTACAGTGAAAAGATGCTCTACCATTGCCTTTTAAGAACTGAGAGGCTTAAAGGTCATTTAAAAAGTCCCCTAGCCCCATTCCAAACCTTCAAGTTCACCTGCAAAAGAGTGGACCATCTGATACAATCACCATGAGTGCCTGACTTCATGACCTGCTGAACCTTCTTTGAAGTACATTTGCGTTCAACTGAGTTACAATTTCTGAGTTGGAAAAGCTTGCTTCTTCACTGGACTTGCAAAGGCACGTAAACTGTTCACTATTGTTTTGATTTATCTTTGTGGAAGCACAATATCTTATTTCATGATATTTCCTTGAATGTGTGGTCAGTGACTGATGCAGTATTTAAATCTTTTGCGGTGAGTTTGTGAACAAAAAATCCTCTTTGTTTAAACACCCAAAAGTCTGCTGCTGGTAACTCTAAGTTGACCACATACTGATGGAGGTTTAGAACCACCTACCTCTTCAGAAATAAACCACAGAGATTGTGGATAGAGGAGAAGGAAATTGGGGGTTTCAGTTTATCCCTCTTCCCCTGTCTCTAACAATTGTTCATGTCTACAGAGAAGGAATCAAAGCTCAAAACAAAATTGCTGATCCCAGTTAAGAACACAGGAACAGGAGGAGGCCATATAGCTCCTTGAGCCTGTTCTACCATTGATTGAGATATCAGCTGATCTGTGATCTAACTCCACATATTCTGACCCATATCTTTTATTACCTTCAGATAACAAACATCCTATTCTACTATGTTCTATTAAGGGAATTCTATGTTCTATTAAGGGAATTCTATGTTCTATTAAGGGAATAGTGTAGATGGGCTTTAAAGTGGTTTCACAGGTCGGCGCAACATCGAGGGCCGAAGGGCCTGGACTGCGCTGTAATGTTCTATATTCTATGTCTATCAATCATAGTTTTGAAATGAACAACTGATCGAGTTTCAATTGCCATTCCTGCAAGATTTGGCTCTAATTTTCTTGACTGTGCCCTGAGTCCTAGACTCTCCAACGAGTGGAAATAATTTAATCTAGCATATCTCCTTCCCTTAATCTATTAAATGGTACAATCAAATCACCCATTAATTTCCTAAATTCCAGGAACTCCATCCCTAGTTTTGGCAATCTCATTTTGTAATCGAACCCTTTGAGACCAGGAGCTGGATTTTACCATTGTTACCAGGGTGAGGGAGGAGGGACTGAAATGGAGTGTTCTGCTCACTGCTGCCCCCGGCATCTTCGCTTGTCCAAATAAGCATCAGTTGGCTAATCGGAGGCCATCCAGTGGCAAGAAGGCCTAATTATTGGTGCAAACATTGGAAGGGGGCAGATTGGTGGGGGATTTCAATATCCAATTGGTATGACAGGCAGAGAGGCAGAGGTGTAATGCTACAAACAGGACGTTGGTCACGGCTACAATTTAAAGACCCCATGATCTCTGAATGTTGCTTTATTTTTTTACTGAAGGCTCAAAGTAGCTCAAAAATGATTTACATAAACATGCAGACACTGTCATTTTCAGCCATGGTGGCAGGTCTTTTCTCCTGTCCTTCCACCCATATCTACCCATAAAGCACTCCCAAATCTTCTCACAGCTAATTTTTCAAGAATGCAGCAGGCAATGAAAATGTTCAGATGATTTTTTTTTTTTTTTTTTTAAATAATATTTTATTGAAAATTTTTGGTCAACCAACACAGTACATTGTGCATCCTTTACACAACATTATAACAATACAGATAATAATGACCTTTTTTATTTAAACAAGAACAAAAGAAAACAACAACAAATAAATAAATATTAAATAACAAAAATAAAAACTAGCCCTAATTGGCAACTGCCTTGTCTCAGGCCACCCCCCCCCCCCCCCCCCCACCCCCCACCCCCCAAGTTCTGGGCTGCTGCTGCTGCCTTCTTTGTTCTCCCCTATCTATCTTTCCGCAAGATATTCGACGAACGGTTGCCACCGCCTTGTAAACCCTTGAGCCGACCCCCTTAGGACGAACTTAATCCGCTCTAACTTTATGAACCCCGCCATATCATTTATCCAGGTCTCCACCCCCGGGGGCTTGGCTTCTTTCCACATTAGCAATATTCTGCGCCGGGCTACTAGGGACGCAAAGGCCAAAACATCGGCCTCTTTCGCCTCCTGCACTCCCGGCTCTTGTGCAACCCCAAATATAGCCAACCCCCAGCTTGGTTCGACCCGGACTCCTACTACTTTCGAAAGCACCTTTGTCACCCCCATCCAAAACCCCTGTAGTGCCGGGCATGACCAAAACATATGGGTATGATTCGCTGGGCTTCTCGAGCACCTCGCACACCTATCCTCCACCCCCAAAAATTTACTGAGCCGTGTTCCAGTCATATGTGCCCTGTGTAATACCTTAAACTGAATCAGGCTTAGCCTGGCGCACGAGGACGACGAGTTTACCCTGTTTAGGGCATCTGCCCACATCCCCTCCTCAATCTCCTCCCCTAGCTCTTCTTCCCATTTCCCTTTTAGTTCGTCCATCATAGTCTCCCCTTCGTCTCTCAATTCCCTATATATATCCGACACCTTACCGTCCCCCACCCATTTCTTTGAGATGACTCTGTCCTGCACCTCTTGTGTCGGGAGCTGCGGGAATTCCCTCACCTGCTGCCTCGCAAAAGCCCTCAATTGCATGTACCTGAATGCATTCCCTTGGGGCAACCCATATTTCTCGGTCAGCGCTCCCAGACTCGCAAACTTCCCATCCACAAATAGATCTTTCAATTGCGTTATACCTGCTCTTTGCCACATTCCATATCCCCCATCCATTCCCCCCGGGGCAAACCTATGGTTGTTTCTTATCGGGGACCCCCCCAGTGCTCCGGTCTTTCCCCTATGTCGTCTCCACTGTCCCCAAATCTTCAGTGTAGCTACCACCACCGGGCTCGTGGTATAGTTCCTTGGTGAGAACGGCAATGGGGCTGTCACCATAGCCTGCAGGCTGGTCCCCCTACAGGACGCCCTCTCTAATCTCTTCCACGCCGCTCCTTCCTCCTCTCCCATCCACTTACTCACCATTGAAATATTAGCGGCCCAATAATACTCACTTAGGCTCGGTAGTGCCAGCCCCCCCCTATCCCTACTACGCTGTAAGAATCCCTTCCTCACTCTCGGAGTCTTCCCGGCCCAAACAAAACCCATAATACTCTTTTCTATCCTTTTGAAAAAAGCCTTCGTGATCACCACCGGGAGACACTGAAACACAAAAAGGAATCTCGGGAGGACCACCATCTTAACTGCCTGCACCCTCCCTGCCATTGACAATGCTACCATGTCCCATCTCTTGAAATCTTCCTCCATCTGTTCCACCAACCGCGTCAAATTTAGCCTGTGCAATGTGCCCCAATTCTTAGCTATCTGGATCCCCAGGTAACGAAAGTCTCTTGTTACCTTCCTCAACGGTAGGTCTTCTATTTCTCTACTCTGCTCCCCTGGATGCACCACAAACAGCTCACTCTTTCCCATGTTCAATTTATACCCTGAAAAATCCCCAAACTCCCCAAGTATCCGCATTATTTCTGGCATCCCCTCCGCTGGATCCGCCACATATAGTAGCAGATCATCCGCATATAAAGATACCCGGTGTTCTTCTCCTCCCCTAAGTATTCCCCTCCATCCCTTGGAACCTCTCAGCGCTATCGCCAGGGGCTCAATCGCCAGTGCAAACAGTAATGGGGACAGAGGACATCCCTGCCTTGTCCCTCTGTGGAGCCGAAAATATGCCGATCCCCGTCCATTCGTGACCACACTCGCCACTGGGGCCCTATACAACAGCTGCACCCATCTAACATACCCCTCTCCGAACCCAAATCTCCTCAACACCTCCCACAGATAATCCCACTCCACTCTATCAAATGCTTTCTCGGCATCCATCGCCACTACTATCTCCGTTTCACCCTCTGGTGGGGCCATCATCATTACGCCTAACAACCTCCGTATGTTCGTGTTCAGCTGTCTCCCCTTCACAAACCCAGTTTGGTCTTCATGAACCACCCCCGGGACACATTCCTCTATTCTCATTGCCATTACCTTGGCCAAGACCTTGGCATCTACATTGAGGAGGGAGATTGGTCTGTAGGACCCGCATTGTAGCGGATCCTTTTCCTTCTTTAAAAGAAGCGATATCGTTGCTTCTGACATAGTCGGGGGCAGTTGTCCCCTTTCCTTTGCCTCGTTGAAGGTCCTCGTCAGTAGCGGGGCGAGCAAGTCCAAATATTTTCTGTAAAATTCAACTGGGAATCCGTCCGGTCCCGGGGCCTTTCCCGTCTGCATGTTCCTAATTCCTTTCACCACTTCTTCTACCGTGATCTGTGCTCCCAATCCCATCCTTTCCTGCTCTTCCACCTTGGGAATTTCCAGCCGATCCAAAAACTCCATCATTCTCTCCCTCCCATCCGGGGGTTGAGCTTCATACAATTTTTTATAAAATGTCTTGAACACTTCATTCACTCTCTCCGCTCCCCGCTCCGTCTCTCCATCTTCGTCTCTCACCCCCCCTATTTCCCTCGCTGCTCCCCTTTTCCTCAATTGGTGTGCCAGCAATCTGCTCGCCTTCTCTCCATATTCATACTGTACACCCTGCGCCTTCCTCCATTGTGCCTCTGCAGTGCCTGTGGTCAGCAAGTCAAATTCCACATGCAGCCTTTGCCTTTCCCTATACAGTCCCTCCTCCGGTGCTTCCGCATACTGTCTGTCCACCCTCAAAAGTTCTTGCAACAACCGCTCCCGTTCCTTACTCTCCTGCTTCCCTTTATGTGTCCTTATTGATATCAGCTCCCCCCTAACCACCGCCTTCAACGCCTCCCAGACCACTCCCACCTGAACCTCCCCATTGTCATTGAGTTCCAAGTACTTTTCAATGCATCCCCTCACCCTTAAGCACACCCCCTCATCCGCCATTAGTCCCATATCCATTCTCCAGGGTGGACGCCCTCTTGTTTCCTCCCCTATCTCCAAGTCTACCCAGTGTGGGGCATGATCCGAAATGGCTATAGCCGTATATTCCGTTCCCCTCACCCTCGGGATCAATGCCCTACCCAACACAAAAAAGTCTATGCGTGAATAGACTTTATGGACATAGGAGAAAAACGAGAACTCCTTACTCCTAGGTCTACTGAATCTCCACGGGTCCACCCCTCCCATCTGCTCCATAAAATCCTTAAGCACCTTGGCTGCTGCCGGCCTCCTACCAGTCCTGGACTTCGACCTATCCAGCCTTGGTTCCAACACCGTGTTAAAGTCTCCCCCCATTATCAGCTTTCCGGTCTCTAGGTCTGGGATGCGTCCTAGCATTCGCCTCATAAAATTGGCATCGTCCCAATTCGGGGCATACACGTTTACCAACACCACCATCTCTCCCTGTAATTTGCCACTCACCATCACGTATCTGCCCCCGTTATCCGCCACTATAGTCTTTGCCTCGAACATTACCCGCTTCCCCACTAATATAGCCACCCCCCTGTTTTTCGCATCCAGCCCCGAATGGAACACCTGCCCTACCCATCCTTTGCGCAACCTAACCTGATCTATCAGTTTCAGGTGCGTTTCCTGTAACATGACCACATCTGCTTTAAGTTTCTTAAGGTGTGCGAGTACTCGTGCCCTCTTTATCGGCCCGTTAAGCCCCCTCACGTTCCACGTGATCAGCCGAGTTGGGGGGCTTCCCCCCCCCCCCCTTGCCGGTTAGCCATCATCTTTTTCCAGCTTCTCGCCCAGTTCCCACGCGGCTGTATTTCTCCCAGACGGTGCCCCCCCGCCCATCCTTTCCCGCACCCACTCCCCCCTTTCCCCAGCAGCAGCAACCCAGTAATTCCCCCCTCCCCCCCCCCCCGCTAGACCCCCCGCTAGCGTAATTACTCCCCCCATGTTGCTCCCAGAAGTCAGCAAACTCTGGCTGACCTCGGCTTCCCCCCGTGATCACGGCTCGCCCCGTGCGGTGCCCCCTCCTTCCTGCTTCTCTATTCCCGCCATAATTATCATAGCGCGGGAACCAAGCCCGCGCCTCTCCCTCGGCCCCGCCTCCCATGGCCAACGCCCCATCTCCTCTCCCTCCCCACCTCCCCCCATCACCACCTGTGGGAGAAAGAAAAGTTACCATACCGCAGGATTAATCATACAATACAATCCCTCTTCGCCTCCCCCCCCCCCCCCCCACTCGTCCCACCACTTTGTCCAAACGTTCATTTTCGTAGTCCAATCATTCCAATTTTTCTTCTACAATAAAAGTCCACGCTTCATCCGCCGTCTCAAAGTAGTGGTGCCTCCCTTGATATGTGACCCACAGTCTTGCCGGTTGCAGCATTCCAAACTTTATCTTTTTTTTGTGAAGTACCGCTTTGGCCCGATTAAAGCTCGCCCTCCTTCTCGCCACCTCCGCACTCCAATCTTGATAGACGCGGATCACCGCGTTCTCCCATTTACTACACCGAGTTTTCTTCGCCCATCTAAGGACCATTTCTCTATCCTTAAAACGGAGAAATCTCACCACTATGGCTCTGGGAGCTTCTCCTGCTCTCGGTCCTCGCACCATAACTCGGTATGCTCCCTCCACCTCCAACGGACCCGTCGGGGCCTCCACTCCCATTAACGAGTGCAGCATCGTGCTCACATATGCCCCGACGTCCGCCCCCTCCACACCTTCAGGAAGGCCAAGAATCCTCAAGTTGTTCCTCCTTGCGTTATTTTCCAGTGCCTCCAACCTCTCCACAGATCGTTTCTGGTGTGCCTCCTGTATCTCCGACTTCACCACCAGGCCCTGTATATCGTTTTCATTCTCAGCTGCTTTCGCCTTCACGACCCGAAGCTCCTGCTCCTGGGTCTTTTGTTCCTCTTTCAGCCCTTCAATCGCCTGTAATATCGGGGCCAACAACTCTTTCTTCATTTCCTTTTTTATCTCCTCCACGCAGCGTTTCAAAAACTCTTGTTGTTCAGGGCCCCATATGAAACTGCCACCTTCCGACGCCATCTTGGTTTCTGCTTGCCTTCCTTGCCGTTGTTCCAAAGGATCCGCTGCAATCCGGCCACTTTCCTCTCCTTTTTCCATCCGTGTCCAGGGGGAACACCCTTCTGGTTTACCGCACGGTGTTTTCAGCCGTTAAAATTGCCGTTGGGGCTCCTATCAAGAGCCCAAAAGTCCGTTTCACAGGGAGCTGCCGAAACGTGCGACTCAGCTGGTCATCGCCGCACCCGGAAGTCATGTTCAGATGATTTGATTGTTAAGAACGTCACCAGCTTATTAGTTAGTAATTTCAAAATGGCAGGCGGGCTTTTTATTTCCATGCCCCCTCGCCTTCTGTAATTCTGGAGCCTGGCCTGATGACATCTTATTGCAAAACCCATGTCATCACACCCTCTTTTGCACGGGGGTGGGGGAGTGGGATGGACCACCAATTTGTGGATGTAAAATCCAGCCCTTGCATCATTCTGGTAATGTACGCTGCACTCTTTAAGCTCTTAAGAGCTTCCTAAGATGTCTTGCCCAGAACTGCCTACATCATATGCCAGGTGTACTCTGACCAGGGCATTATCGCTGAAGCTTGATCTCTTTCCCCTTGTCTTCCATGTCCTTTAACTATCAATGTCAGCATGCCATTAGCCTCTTCGATTATTTTCTCTACTTGATCATCACATGTTAATGCTCTCTACACTTGGACCTCCACTGTTTCCAGCTTTTCTCCATTGAGAAAAAAAACTGTTCTTACATTTTTACGTCCAAAATGAATGACCTCACATTCGCCTACATTGAAATCCAATGATCTCGTCAACTTTGTGGTTAAGTCGACAGTTGCATTGTAAGGCGGAGCGGGGGGGGGGGGGGGGAGTTGAAGTCACAGACGGACACTTTTGAATGTTTGTCCACGTCATAGGAACCACTTGAGGAGCAGTTTGTAATGAACTGTTCAGTTGTATAGTCATTGCAGCCTGTAGTGACTGGGCAGAATACTGATCAAGGTGAATAATAGAAATAGAAAGGTTTGTGATTCTCTGTTGTCTTGCTGCCTACATTATTCATTCAGTCCATGTTCTGCTAAAGTACAATAGAAATAACAGGATTTATGAATTAAGATGAGACCCTGCCCTTTGATTTCCAGTCACAATTACAGATTGAACATATCTAATCCTTACTCCTTGCGTGTTATCATTAGTTTTTGAATTACATTCAACGTGACCGCAACAAAACGTCTGAAACTTTGAGCAAAATATTCTATATTTATTGAATAAATTTAAGGTCACACAGAAAGGCAAAGAAAAATAATAAATTACCTTTCAGCAAAATAGTTATACTGGAGATACCAACCGCAAAGAGTTTGACTGTTGAAGGGCATGAACTATCTGCATATGGCTCTATTGTAGGATGTAGTTTGACTCTGCCAGTGACTGGCAGGTATTGTTTTACATGAACTTAATGTCAGCAGAGATGTCTGCTCGATAATACGACGTAGCAACCATCTGGAATGACTGGTACTGCATGGATGTAGCCTCCCTGTCAGTTTTCAGGTCTTATTGTCACTGTGATTATACTACTTTAACTCGACAGTCAAATGAATTTCACCCTACGAGAAAACGATCTAAAACTATTCTCGACAGCGGTGTTTGGATTGAAGAGACAAAAAAAAAATCAAAGCTGATTCTTTTATGAACATTTTGCTGTCTTGAAGTACGGTACAGTTGAAAGATTTATGACAGTGTGAGAACAAGGCATTGGAATTGGGCTTATTAGCAAAGTATTCGGCTTTGCTAAACCATTGTTCCTTTCTCTGTAGAACGTCAGTTAAGTGAAGAGGTATAAAAACGAAAGGAAAATTATTCTGGATATATTTTGAAAAAGTTCCGTTTTCCCTTGTCAAATGTGGACTAATCCTATACTTTGGTTTGTGAGAAGCACAGAGAAAGTGAGGGTGACACGTTGATCCAAGATACATTTGGCACAGGAGGATGCCATTCAGTCTATGATGCCTGTGCTGGCAGTCTGAAAGAGTGATCCAATTTGTCCCCTTTGTCTGCTGTTTCCTTTTAGTCCTGTGATTCTAAACTTTCTGAAGTATAACTAAGTTTAGTTGTATCAGGTTAGCTCCTCATTAGGTCTTATGGATATTTTCAGATCAATCATTCCAACTACTTTGAAAAGTGTTCTGCAGATGCTACAGTTCACTAACGTTACTGAATAGTTTCTCCTAAAGCCGATGGATAACTTGCATTGTTCTTCCAGTTCCACAAAATAACCAAGTAGGCACAGACCTGTGTTTTCACTACTGCGGCAGGTAGCTCAAGCTGGGAAAGTTCTTGGTTCACCCCAGGTGCTGCGGCAAAAAGACACCCTTATGTCGCGAATTTCACTCCAAGGATCCGGGTATGGAGTACGGTCAGGTCCACCGTATGTGCAGGTGTGCCGAAATACTGAAGCAGCCTGATTACAAGGAGCTTTTCAGTTATCTGGGACTGAATTCCAATTGTGTTATAAGAGTTTAGGCCTATAGTCCTCACCCCTACCCACCTCACAACCCTATCCACCCATTTGAACTCATGTCAACTCATGCCCCCCACTCACCCATCCCATGGTCTCTTCCATCCTAACACCAGCTCATGCCATCTCATACCCCACCAAACCCTGATGGCCCTTTATATCCCGATGCCTACTCACCCAGTAACCACCCTGGGAAGATTTTGGGGGCCATGTGGAGATTTAAAAAAATAAAGTTCTCGAAATCTAACACAGATTGCACTATACAGATTTGCTAGATACAAAAATCCCATTCAAAGTCCATTCAAAGATTTTCAAAATCTGAAATGGTTAATCTCTTATAAAAATAAACACACTTCCATTCAGACCCCACATCAAAGACAGCTAAACATTTAATAACCTATTTAGTTTGCCAATCACTGTGAACTCAGAATGAAAACACTCGCCTACCCTCCACCCCTGTCCACCCTTAATTCTACTGAGACATTTGCAACATTTGGCAATCAATTGAACATTCATAAACAGCCTGAAGGAAAATGTCAACAAGCAGCTATTGAAACTACTAGAACAGAGGCTTTTTCTTATTCTCACTGATATCTACAACCTTTTAAAAATTTTAATTTTAAAGAGAAGGGTAATTGAATAACTTTGCATCATAACAATGAGACAGACCTTCCTTCTACTCCGTAAGGATCTGACTCTCTCTACATGGGATAAATCTCTGGAAGTAGCCAAAATGGGGTCTGTTTGAAATTAGAATTTATATTGCCCTGCTGAGTTCAGGTTTCCCTCATTTCTCTTTCCCCTACTGGCAACAATTAGGGGCGGGATTCTCCATTGGCCATCACCGGAATCGGGAATCGCGATTGAGCGGAGAATAAGTTCCAACGCAAAAATCGCGGAGTGTGTCGATTTGCCGGCATATTGCAGTTCTCCATCACTTCGACAGCAGCATCAATGCGTACCGGAACGCACGCAAGTATAGTAAACAATGTTTGCATGTCATTAGCAGGCCCGACCCGGTATTCTCTGGGGCCTCCGCAATCCTCCTCCTACATTGGACTGGGTTCCCGATGGCACGATTCACTTGTGCTTTCATAAATCGTTAAATCGGATTGTGGCTGCTGAGGGAGAGAGAGAGGAGGTAAGACATAGATCACAGATCATAGAATTTACAGTGCAGAAGGAGGCCATTCAGCCCATCGAGTCTGCACAGGCTCTTGGAAAGAGCAGCCCACTTAAGCCCAAACCTCCACCCTATCTCCGTAACCCCACCTAACCCAAGGGCAATTTAGCATGGCCAATCCCCCCAACCCTGCACAGCTTCAGACTGTGGGAGGAAACCGGAGCACCCGGAGGAAACCCACGCAGACATGGGGAGAACGTGCAGACTCCACACGGAGAGTGACCCAAGCCGGGAATCGAACCTGTGACCCTGGACTGGGAAGCAACTGTGCTAACCACTGTGCAACCATGCTGCCCCATGCTGACATGGAGAGGAGCGACTGCTCGCTGCCAGGCCGGATACTGGCCGGGCTGGCTGGGATGGAGGGGTGGCCCTGCCAGGGCTGGGGGAATGGAGAAACAGGCTGAGTGGCCGAGCTGACACCCACGGGCCTGGGGCAATGCCCAGACATGGACCGCGTCCATCTCACTGCGCACCCACTGACCACCCACCTTGACTCCTGGTTCTACAGAGTGACACTGGCCAGATGTGTGCCTTCACCCCCACACCCCACCTTCCAACACACCCACCACCAAACCACCCGTCCCCCAGCCACCACCCACCAGGGCAACACCCATGGTAGCCCCTATGGGGGCCACAGTGCATACTCCTGGTGAGGGTAGTACCATACAATGGTACCCCTGGCATCAGGGAGTGGGCACCAGTGCCAGAGGCTCCCACGATGCCGGCCACTGACGGGGCCAGGGATGCGGGGTGGCGGGGGGGAGGGACATGCAGGGGCAGAGTCTGCAGTGCCAACTGGGGCCACCACATAGCCACATGCACCATGCTAACATATCTGTCTTTCACTCGCTGCAGACAATGGATATAGGAATTCAACCAGCAATGGTGGCCCCTGGATGGGCCTGACTGCTGCTCGGGTGTCCTGGTTTACGTGGTACCACCCCGTTCTGCCGGCTTCCCACCAGATTCCTCAGGGACAGGAGCGGGGAGCGAAGGCCGAAGGCCTGCAGTGTTCTGGCATCTCCCCTGCGGGAGTCACCGGTGTGGACCCCCTCACCTCCTCAGCCTCTGGGTGCCCGATGGCCCCCGGGCTGCTCCATGGAATGAGGTTGTGAGGGGACCTTACCCCTGAGGCTCCCCCGCCATCTGGCGCTGCAGTCCTGGAGGCCCTGGCTCTGCGCCTGCATCTCCACTATAGATGGGACTGTTCATTCCAGAAGCTCAAGACCCGTCTTGACGGCAGCTTGTTTGCTACTCGGTTCACGGGGAGCTCCAGCTGTGGCACTGGCTGGGGATGGTGACGCCGGATGGACCCGCCCCATTCCCAGCAGTTCCTGTAAGACGCAAGACAAGACGCATGATTAGACCGCAGGCCGGGGGGAGTGGGCATGTGGGTGGGGGTGGGGAGTGAGTGCAGTGTGGGGGTGAGTGCAGTATGGGGGTGAGGGTGGTGTTGGTTTGAGGGTGGTGTGGAGGTGAGGGTGGTGTGGGGGTGAGGGTGGTGTGGGGGGTGGTTGGGGGGGGTTGGCACACATGTCAGGGGAACTGCCACGCAGCAGGTTCCCACTTCCTTTATCCAGGTGTGGCGCCAGTTATGCTGTCGTGAAAGTCCACGAATTCTGAGTTGGCGTCAACAACTAGGGTGGGATTGACCGTTCCCCGACGCTGATTCCGTAATCAGCGATCGGGCGGTGAATCCCGTTTGACGCCGAATTCGGGGCCTGTTTGACGCAAGTTTAGTGCTCCGCCCCCTCTGAAACGGCGTCATCGCGTCGCGTGCCGCACGCCATTGGGACAGCTTTCGCGCATCACCTTAAGGCCCTCCCCAATGTTCCTTTCCCGATGCCCTGAGTTCCTGACCGCGCAGTTGACGTGTGGTCTCAGTGGTCGGGAACCTGGCGTGGCGGCTGTGGACTGTGTCCAGCATCGCCACAGTCGGGCAGGAGTCATGCTGCCGGCCGAGGGCACTTGCTCGAGGGCTTGGTGGACTGGTGGGGGGTGGCCAGGGAGTGACCAGGGGTTGGCCAAGGGGTCACTATCTGGCAGGCCGGGTCCGCGCACGGCCAGATAATTCTTTACAGCGTGACCGCTGCAGGTCATCGCCGTGTGCATGCACGGCCACGGATCCGGCCATTCTCTGACCGTTTATATCATGGGAGCCAGGAGTTTTACACGGCGCGGCTGCTAGCCCCTCACTGGTCACAGGATCGGTGAGGGGGCGGCACCAATTTTTTTCACGTAAAACGCCACAGATCCTCCGCATTTAGGCTGAAAAACTGTGAATCCAGCCCTTAGTCTGAGAAACGGAGTATCCCGTGGGGGATGTGTCAGAAATGGGGACTAGGCTTTCATAGAATTTACAGTGCAGAAGGAGACCATTCGGCCCATCGAGTCTGTACCAGCTCTTGGAAAGAGCACCCTACCCAAGGTCAACACCTCCACTCTATCCCAGTAACCCCACCCAACACTAAGGGCAATTTTGGACACTAAGGGCAATTTATCATGGCCAATCCACCTAACCTGCACATCTTTGGACTGTGGGAGGAAACCGGAGCACCAGGAGGAAACCCATGCACACATGGGGAGGATGTGCAGACTCCGCACAGACATTGACCCAAGCCGGAATCGAACCTGGGACCCTGGAGCTGTGAAGCAATTGTGCTATCCACAATGCTACCGTGCTGCCCTTAAGAACAAATTAATCTACACTATAGCATTCTACGTAATCCATGTGCCTATTCAATAGCTGCTTGAAGGTCCCTAATGTTTCCGACTCAACTACTTCCACAGGCAGTGCATTCCATGCCCCTGCTACTCTGGGTAAAGAACCTATGACATCCCCCCTATATCTTCCACCATTCACCTTAAATTTATGTCCCCTTGTAATGGTTTGTTCCACCCGGGGAAAAAGTCTCTGACTGTCTACTCTATCTATTCCCCTGATCATCTTATAAACCTCTATCAAGTCGCCCCTCATCCTTCTCCGTTCTAATGAGAAAAGGCCTATCACCCTCAACCTTTCCTTGTAAGACCTACTCTCCATTCCAGGCAACATCCTGGTAAATCTCCTTTGCACCTTTTCCAAAGCTTCCACATCCTTCCTAAAATGAGGCGACCAGAACTGTACACAGTACTCCAAATGTGGCCTTACCAAAGTTTTGTACAGCTGCATCATCACCTCACGGCTCTTAAATTCAATCCCTCTGTTAATGAACGCTAGCACACCATAGACCTTCTTCACAGCTCTATCCACTTGAGTGGCAACTTTCAAAGATGTATGAATATAGACCCCAAGATCTCTTTGCTCCTCCACATTACCAAGAACTCTACCATTAATCCTGTATTCCGCATTCATATTTGTCCTTCCAAAATGGACAACCTCACACTTTTCAGGGTTAAACTCCATCTGCCACTTCTCAGCCCAGCTCTGCATCCTATCTATGTCTCGTTGCAGCCGACAACAGCCCTCCTCACTATCCACAACTCCACCAATCTTCGTATCGTCTGCAAATTTACTGACCCACCCTTCAACTCCCTCATCCAAGTCATTACTGAAAATCACAAACAGCAGAGGACCCAGAACTGATCCCTGCGGTACGCCACTGGTAACTGGGATCCAGGCTGAATAACTGGGATCCAGGCTTTCACATCTGGTCGCACCCACCACCACATTTGGAAGGCCAGAGACACAGCCTGAATCTGTCAAAATCTATTTCTGGTAACAAACAGTCATTCTTCTATCCAACTGGACAGAAACTGAAATCTTCATTGTTTCTTAAATCTTCATAATGTCCCTTAAAATTGGGTGGTGGTGAGCTTCCAGAGGTGTCTCCTTTCAGAAGAGGCAGAACTTTTACCTGCACACTCAATTGTATGTAAAAGATCTCCAGCATCATTCAGGAAATAGTAGGATAGTTTTCCCAGTGACCTGACCAATATTTATCCCTCAGTCAACCCCATTAAAGATGAGTGTTGTTATATTGGTGTTTGTGGGAAATTGCTGTCGACATTTTGGCTGCCTACCCGACTTGTCACATTGTTTTGTGGATCGTCAGAAATTTCTCAAATTTGACCCAAGTTTCTTCTCATGCTCCAGAATCTCTAGCATTACCTCTGCACCATAGACACTTGCCCAGATCCAGAAGCACAACCTGAAAACATCTACCAAATGGTGGGTCCACCCCCTAATTCATCTAAAACAGCCTGGAATCAATTATTTGAGCCTGAGTTCATTTTTGTGTCACATGTTAACTTGTGAATGGTTCCAACATTGTCCTAATCCGACTGGATATGATAAGCAATAATGATTCTAATACAGAGCCCTGTGAGGTTCCATTGGTTACTTTACCCTTTGCTGAAAAGATTGCTCAATATAATGTATGTCACTAAATAATAAACCACACCATGTACCAAACTTTCTCTGCACAGGCACTATAAACTGATGTGCACCTTTCTGACATTTTTGCTTTTTAATTCAGCATTTTGTTTTTTTATATTTTTTAATTAACTCAGTTCTGTCCTTCAATTGCTCACAACAACACACAGAATCACACACCCATCCACACCTCCGCACACATAAATACCCACCACACACACACACACACACACACATCCACCCTCCACACATACACACACACAAGCATATCCACCACACACACATACTAGCCTCCCTGATTGTTTCAACTATCTCCTATTTAATACTAAAATAATCACAGTTATCTGCTCGGAGGTCATTCAATTTTTTTTTTTTAAAGGGTAACATTCCCCTTTACTCTCATCTTTTCTTTCCAAAGACACAGAATGTTGAGCTATAGCTCAATGAATGAGGCAGTTCTCCAGGTATTATGTCAATTCTTTATGCCATCCTACTTAATGATTGTATATTGACATGCAATTTAACATTAGGGGAATCACCACGCCAACAGCTATTTGCATAGCGGCTTTAATATAATAAAACATTCCAAGGCACTTTTCAGGAGTATAATCGACTGAGATTTGACACCTGGCCATATAAGGAGATTTTAGAGCAGGTGACCAGAGTTTGGTCAAAGGTGTAGCTTTTAAGAAGCCTCTAGAAAAGAGAGTTAGAGAGATTGGAAAGGTTTCAGGGAGGGAATTCTAAAGTTTGGAGCAAGGGCAGCTGAAAGAAAAGTCGCCAATAGGGGATAATTAAAACCAGGGGTATGCCAGAGGCCAGAACTGGACGAGCACCGTGATGTGGGGGGTTGTTAGATTTGGACAAGGTTAAAGCGAGAAGGAGGGGAGAGGTCATGGAGGGATTCGAAAACAAGAACCACAAACTTTAAATTTGCAGTGCTGCTGGACCAAGAACCAATGCGGATCAAGGAGCTCAGGCGTGACGGATAAATGGGACGTGATGCGCGTTAGGATGCGAGAAGCAGAGCTTTGGATGAGCTGAAGTTTGTGGAGTTCAGGATGGGAGGATGGCAGGAAGGATCAAATCCAATAACCACACACATGTACTTCCCAATTAGCTACAAGACAGTCAATTGGAACAGAATTCGAGCTGATTTTGTTTTGCATCCCTGACCCAGAGATACTGATGTCAGTATTTGCAACCACAGGCTGATATTAACAAACTCCCCACAGATGAAGATCTGAACGCATGGTTTTCCTGGTTTTTATGAACTCAAGATATAGGAGCAGATGTGGACCATGTGGGCCCATTAAAAAGTCTGCCCTGCCAATCAACACAGCCATGGCTGATCTTGGGAATCAAGACCTTATGCTCAGTACCATGACGTCTGTGCCTTAACTTATTGAATCCTTGGCAGCATCAGGTTACAAAGCTTTACCACATGTTATAACGAAGTATGTATGCTGGGGTTGTCACAAAGGGCAGCTTTAATAGTCCTTTGAATTGGTTCGGGTTCTCTACCCCTCAAAACAGATCTACAATTTAACGGTTAGAACAAAAGGATTTTCACCCCACATGTTTTCACATTCTTCTGTCTGTAGGTGACCATGAACTTTACATGAAACTCAGTCCTCAGGGCACCTTAATCTAGTGTACATAACCTTATTCCAAATATCACCATGTCTTTAAACAAAAAAAATTATTTTAATGCTAATTTTAACACATTGGGAATTAGTTAATATCTGATAGCATATCATCATAAATAAATGTTCTCATTATCCATATTCCCATTTTTAAATAATATTAAAACCAATTAATTGTGATAGACAGATTCTATTTGTTCGCATCAGCTATGATGGGATCAAAAGACATTCCACCTCCTGGCCATTCATGATCTTGTACTACATTAGTATTTTCATTCTTAAAGGGCGTGATTCAACCAAAACAAATCTATATCCAGTTTTCGGTGCGTTTAGCAGGGTGTCTTGCGAGACCCGGTTAGATCTCATGAGACGTTTCGAGCATCGCAAATCTCTCGAGAGGCCTCTTCCAGGATTCAATGGCCTCGTTTCAACACCAAGTCCAGTGCGACGAGTCTGCTGATCACTAGCAGTGCCAATCTGGCTTGTGCGCACCCTGGCGGTGCCCCTGTCAGCCTGGTAGTGTCCCTGCCAGCCTGTAAGTGCCACCCTGGCCTCCTGTCAGTGCCACCCTGGTACTGCCAGGGTGCCACTGCCAGGGTGCCAGGTTGGCAGTGCCATGATGCCCAGGTTCTGGAGGGAGAGCTATGTCTGCTATGTACGTACTGTGTACGTTCCCTTGGCCGCAGAAAAATAATTTTCACTGTCCTTCGGTACATGTGACAATAAATAAATCAAATCAAATCAAATCAAAAAAGATATGCACAACTCATGGCCCCATATCCCTGGGTTCAGGAAGGTGGACCAAGGTGGGAAGGGGGAGAAACAGGAATGGTATATAAAACACCTGTCTGTTCCCCAATATGCCCATTCACATTGAATGAGCTATCTCAGAGAATTCAACCCTTATTACGTCGCCGGGAAGCTCACCATGGCTGGGAGGCTTCCAATGACTGTAAGCCTCTGTTTGGGTCGGGCAATCCATCACAGAGGGATAAATTAAATTCACGCAAATAGGTCAATCATTCCATTACAAGCAGACATTCTGAGGTTGAGGATTTTAATTGAGAACTGTCAGGGAGCCACTGCTGCACTTGGCCCTGCGCTGCTATCCCAATGGATGGTAATAAGCCACCAGTGCCACTGGACATTAGAATTGATAACCTTGCCCCAGCCAGGAAAGTGACTCCCATAATTCAGGATGGTATCTGCATCTTCTGGTATGGGTAAAAGGTGGAATTTTGGGTCCAATGTTTCACTCAACATCTCATGCTTTCAGTAGGAGACCGCATACCTGATAAGTTACAAATATTTGCATGTCGTCTGGATCTTACTTTTATTGAACCTCATTAGGAATTATGCTCACCCGTCATAATTTGACAGCATTGAGATTCTTTCCAGAAAAATGTATTGGCCAAAATTTTCAAAAACAATAATGATGAGAAAATCGGTGTGATTCCCGTAGGCGCCGGTGGCACAATCCGGAACATGATCTCATTGAATTTACAGTGCAGAAGGAGGCCATTCAGCCCATCGCATCTGCACCAGCCCTTGGAAAGAGCACCCTACTTGAGCCCCACACCTCCACCCCTTTATCCCCGTAACCCAGTAACCCCACCTAACCTTTTTGGACTCTAAGGGGAATTTAGAATGGCCAATCCACCTAACCTGCACATCTTTGGACTGTGTGAAGAAACCGGAGCATGGGGAGGAAACCCATGCACACTCGAAGAGAACCTGCAGAATCCACACAGACAGTGACCCAAGCCGGGGATCGAACCTGGGACCCTGGAGCTGTGAAGCAACTGTGCTAACTACTGTGCTACCGTGCTGCCCTTGAGCCACTTAGAAAACATTTTTTTCCCCCACGTGAAAAACATCATGCCTGAGGTGTAAAGCATCTGATTTGCCTGCCGTGGGATCATCTGAGCACTTCAATCAGTGGTCGCTGTATTTAAATGGCCCCATAGCACTCACTCTCATGCAAACCAGGAGGATGGTCACTCAAAGACCAGCTTTTCGGAGGCCACAATTTATCCACTGTTTGGCAGGAGTTCGCCAGCAATGGAACCAACACTGTCGGGGAAACGGTCTCAGCACTGGTCAGTGCCAGCAGCCTGATAAAGAGGACAGGGGTTCAATGTTACAAAAAAATTGAATAACCTACTGAGATCTGCACGGGTAATTGTCCCCTGTCTCCCCATGACAGTCTACGCTTCCATCACTCCCACATGCATCCACCTTGCAGGATTCCAGCATCCAACCTCTTGACATCATCCTCCCCCATTGGAGACCAGCCCTCTCTCGGGGCCCATTTGGTTGGCCTCCTTCAGTCTCATAAATCCCTTTCCCCCATCTCATGAGCCCCAGTCTCCCAGATGCCCCCATATCCCCAGGCCACTGACAGCTTCAAACTGTGCACTCATTCTCACTTCTTTGACACACAGGCGGAGGAATCATTCGTGGCTATCAGACCATAAGGCATGGGAGCAGATATTAGGCCACTCGACCCATCAAGTCTGCTCGACCATTCAATCATGGCTGACATGCATCTCATCCCCATTCTCCTGCCTTCTCCCCTGATCCCCTTATTAATTTTGAACATATCTATCTCTGTCTTAAAACTCGAAGTGATTTGGCCTCCACAGCCTTCTGTAGCAAAGGGTTCTATAGATTCACCACCCTCTGGCTGAAGAAATTCCTCCTCATCTCTTTTTTAAAGGATCATCCCTTCAGCGTGAGGCTGTGGCCTCTGGTTCTAGTTTTTCCTACAAGTGGAAACATCCTTTCCACGTTCACTCTAACCAGGCTTTGCAGTATCCTGTAAGTTTCAATAAGATTCCCTCCTCATCCTTCTATACTCAATGAGTACAGACCCAGAGTCCTCAAGCGCTCCTCATATCACAAGCTCTTCATTCCAGGGGTCATTCTTGTGAACTTCCTCTAGACCCTTTCCAAGGCCAGCACATTTTTCCTTAGATACGGGACCCAAAACAGCTCACAATACTCCAAATGGGGTCTGACCAGAGCCTTATTTAGCCTCAGAAGTACCTCCCTGCTCTTGTATTCTAGCCCTCTCGACATGAATGCACACATTGCATTTGCCTTCCCAACTTCTGACTGACCCTGCACGTTAACGTTAAGAGAATCTTGAACTAGGACTCCAAAGTCCCTTTGTGCTTTTGATTTCCTAAGCCTTTTCTCATTTGGAAAATCATCTATTCTCCCACTGTTCCAACCAAAGTGCATAACCTCACCCTTTTCCACATTGTATTCCATCTGCCACCTCTTTGCCTACTCTCCGAGCCTGTCCAAGTCCTATGCAGTCCCATTGCTTGAAAAGGTTTAAAGCTAGAAAGCCTTCCTGTTGCATTACTCAGGGCAGTGAGCAGTAGAACGTCTTTACATTCAGTTTGCCATGTGAAGAGCACAATGCAGAATACCTCTGGGAAAACTTAGACCGCCCAATTTCATTTTTTCCAATTTAGGGGCAATTTAGCATGGCCAATCCATCTACCCTGCACATCTTTGGATTGTGGGGGCGAAACCCACGCAAACACGGGGGAGAATGTGCAAACTCCACACGGACAGTGACCCAGAGCTGGGATCGAACCTGGGACCTTGGCGCCATGAGGCAGTAGTGCTAACCACTATGCCACCGTGTTGCCCAACTCTGGGCTTTTTAGTTCAGACAGGATGAAGGCTTCGGGGCAACACACACAACCTGTGGCTCTCATCACGGGGAGGCCTCCAACCACCCAACCCCACCCATCAGCACGGGGGCAGCACGGTAGCATTGTGGATAGCACAATTGCTTCACAGCTCCAGGGTCCCAGGTTCGATCCCAGCTTGGGTCACTGTCTGTGCGGAGTCTGCACATCCTCCCCGTGTGTGCGTGGGTTTCCTCCGGTTTCCTCCCACAGTCCAAAGATGTGCAGGTTAGGTGGATTGGGCATGATAAATTGCCCTTAGTGTCCAAAATTGCCCTTAGTGTTGGGTGGGGTTACAGGGATAGGGTGGAGGTGTCGACCTTGGGTGGGGTGCTCTTTCCAAGAGCCGGTGCAGACTCGATGGGCCGAATGGCCTCCTTCTGCACTGTAAATTCTATCCCTAACTACCCAAGGCCCTTGAACCCCACCCCTCCACAGCTGGACAGCAGACACTGCCCCCTTGCACACTCCTTCCTCCCTCTCACAGGCCATGGCACTACGTTCCCATTTATAAAAAGCAGTAGTAATTGTACCCATGTGACATCACACTGGTGGACAGGTAGATTCAATGAGGTCTGGAGATTTGACTTTCACCTCGTTAGTGACATCAAAATGTTTTCAAGTTCATTCAAATCAGCTTCTCGCCCTTTCTGGGCATGAGCTTGATTGTGTGATCAGGGAGAGCCCAGGAACATCGCAACCTAAAATTTCTGCAGTGCTCAGCTTGGGAACCCCAGGGGTGAGAGGGTAGGGATTTCCTACCCTACATAGCGTTGGGGGGTAGACCGGGAGGGGAGACATCCCAAATCTGAAGAGGCCTTCTGATTGAAGCATTACCCCCTCAACCAGCTTCCCGCCCGACATGGAGATAAATTTGTTTTTTCTTTTTCCCACTCTACCCTCATACACGCTCCATGAGTAGTGTGGGAAACAGAGAAAACAAATTTATCTCCATATCGACCAACCGTGAAATTGTGTCTGGGTGGGGGCAGGTGGGATCCGGGGGGAGGGTGGGGCGATCCCATCCACACACCTTTACACTCCTCAGGCGCCTCAGAACCTACCTTGGGGGGAGCATAAAATTCTTCCCCAAGTTCTGAAATGGCATCCCTCAATCTCTCTGCCTCCCTTCCTCCTCCCAGATGCTTTCTAAACACTCGGCTAAATTTACATGGAGTAAGGAAGACTCTGTGGGCCTTCAAAAACGGCAGGAGGGTAAAGGATGGAGAAGTCGGGCCACCATTTTCAGTCAGGACCATTTCTGTTGGTGGGGGGAAGGGGGCAAGGTGGATGAATCTGGTGGTTCATTTGAAATTAATGGAGCACATAGTTCCAGAGTACATACTTCCAGTGCACTGAGCAGTTCTATAATACCATAAGGAGTGATTCAAAACAACTGAAGACTGGCAACTACAATGCCTGAGGCCTCAGGACGCAGCAAGAATGATCAGCCACTCAGTACTACTGGATGAAGATGGTTGCAATCACCTCAGCCTGGTACTTTTGCACCTGCTTCATGTTAACTTCATGGAAGATGGGGATGGTCATGGTGCCTCCTGCTAGTTATTTAATTGTCCATGTTCATTCAGGACTGCATGCGGCAGGCCGGCAAGCTCTGAGCTGATCTGTGGGTTGTGGGATCACTTAGCTCTGTCTATCGCATGCTTTGTTTATTCTCTTTCTCTGGATTTAATCAAGCTTTATCTTCAGGATTGTGGTAATTTATATTGACAGATTTAGCAATGCAGTCACGTCAAGGGGTCAGAGTCACTCTCTCAAGAGGAGAACAGCCGTGCTTGCAGTGCTACGAGAAGACATGACAGGAAAGTGGAAAAAAACCCTCTTCTGATGAATAGAACATGAATTTTCATATAAAAATAGATGAACCAGACTGAACTTTGACTTCCAATTTCAGCTGCAATCCATCCCAATTTTCTCTACAAGATAGGTTAAAACAGGATGCAGACTATCACTTTCAAGAATCTTCAGACCCTCACCCTCCTGGGTATAAGAGAGGGGAAGGTACCAATGCTGTTTGCAGACCCTCTTCTGTACGATGACTCCAGTAATCAGTGAAATGTGTTATTTGCCGAGTCTGAAATACTTCAATTCACATGAAAGCCCTCAAAGATTGAAATGAGGTCCCTAAAATCCAATCTTATTCATTCTGGGGTATCTGGAGACTGATGCAATCAAGAGGCCCTTCGATGCATGGATTTACTGTCACATCAAAGCTTGGTATTTGCAATGATGCACTTTCACAGACTTCATTGGAAACACAAAAGATATTTATTAATAATAACTATACAGCAGCCACACAGCTGCCCTTAGTCCCTCACATATCTCCTGCCTCAGAGAGGACTCTACACCCTGAGGTGATTACCCACTCTGACTCCCAGTTGGTTTTCCAAGCCAGGTGAACCTTACTCTGCTGTGTTGGCCTTAAAGGGACAATCACCACAAATCACAATGGCCTTATGATTGTGTAAATCGGTTTGTGATCTGAGCATGTAAGAACAAGCAGCGGAAATTTAATCTCCTGGGTTTTGGGAGGATGGGTTGGTGATGTGGACGAGGGTTCTGATAAATATGTGTGGAGGACTTGGAATTTGGAATAACATCAGCATCATTTGTGTTTCTAGCTCCTTTACAAATGCAAACCGAATTCCAACCAAGACATGGGTATCTATTCCTGTACTCCCAACACACCGATAGCATTCAGTTGGGTGGGATATCTGGTGTAAAAATAAGAGACCCTGTTATTCTATCAATCCTGCTGTGTATGCTTCTGGTATGGATAAAATAGTTTAGGCCCATTAGTATCTACATTAGCTGAGAACAGACACAGGTGCCTTTCTGGGCCATAGGACAGTTCAAGAAGGCAGCTCACCATCACCTTCTTATAAGTTCATAAGGTATAGGAGCAGAATTGGGCTGTTTGACCCATCGAGTCTGCTCCACCATTTGATCATGGCTGATCTCATCCTGGCCTTAACTCCACCATCCTGTCCATTCTCCATAACCCTTCAACCCATTACCAATTAAAAATCTGTCTAACTCCTCCTTAAATTTACTCACTGTCCCAGAATCCACCGCACTCTGGGGTAGCGAATTCCACAGATTCACAACCCTTAGGGAGAAATAGTTTCTCCTCAACTCTGTTTTAATTTTGTTACCTCTTATCCTAAGACTATGAA
Source organism: Scyliorhinus torazame (assembly GCF_047496885.1). Classification (NCBI taxonomy): domain Eukaryota; kingdom Metazoa; phylum Chordata; class Chondrichthyes; order Carcharhiniformes; family Scyliorhinidae; genus Scyliorhinus; species Scyliorhinus torazame. Next base: position 297,610,935 of record NC_092712.1, read on the forward strand.
CTCTCGCTGAGGAGATTGTGGGGGCATTGGTGGTGATCTTTCAGGAATCACTGGAGGCAGGAAGGGTTCCAGAGGATTGGAAAGTGGCTAATGTAACACCCCTGTTTAAGAAGGGAGGGAGACAGAAGACAGGAAATTATAGGCTGGTTAGCCTGACTTCGGTCATTGGTAAGAATTTAGAGTCTGTTATTAAAGATGAGATCGCAGAGTACTTGGAAGTGCATGATAAAACAGGACTGAGTCAGCGTGGCTTTGTCAAAGGGAGGTCATGTCTGACAAATCTGTTAGAGTTCTTTGAGGAGGTCACAAGGAAGTTAGACAAAGTAGAACCAGTGGATGTGATTTATTTAGATTTCCAGAAAGCCTTTGACAAGGTGCCACATAGGAGACTGTTAAATAAGTTAAGATCCCATGGTGTTAAGGGTATGATCCTGGCATGGATAGAGGATTGGCTGACTGGCAAAAGGCAGAAAGGTAGAGAATGGGGATAACGGGGTCTTTTTCAGGATGGCAGCTGGTGACTGGTGGTGTGCCTCAATAGTCTGTGCTGGGACCATATCTTTTCACAATATTGTCATGTGAGTACCTTTAAGAAATGAGTGTTTAAGAAATGTACCTTTAAGAAATGGAGCTGCTCATGTTACTGGAGTGATGTCAGAGTATGGGTGGAGCTGAGCTCCACTTCTGCTTTTTTAGTTTCAGTTTGAGAAAGAGCTTGGGTGTGTCTGTTTTTTTCAGTGAGTTGAATCTGAAGTTAAAGTGAGCTGCACTGCTGTTGATCTCTGCCATCCAAAGACTATCTGGGGAACATTTGGTGAATTCAGAAGAAGTATAAATGTTTTCAGTCTTGAATGTAAAGCCTAATGTGCTCATGTTTGGAGGTTTGTTAAGTCTTTTGGATGTTAAAAGAACAGCATACAGATTACTTACTGTTGTATTCTTTGGGCGGTGTATTTGATTTACTGGTTGCGAAGATGTTCACTGTTTGTTTTAGAAAGGTTAACTTGAGTTCATAGAATAAACATTGTTTTGTTTTAAAAACCACTGGTCCATTTTCTGCGTTACCATACCTGTAGAGTGAGCCGTGTGCTCCCCATACCACAATCTATTAAAAGTTGTGGGTCAGCTGAAATCCACGATACACTTTTGGGATTCTCTAAACCCTGACCCATAACAATATACATCTGGAGAAGAAACTGAAGGCACTGTTGCTAATTTTGCAGATGATACAAAGATCTGTAGAGGGACAGGTAGTATTGAGGAAGCATGGGGGCTGAGGAAGGATTTGGACTGGCTAGGAGAATGGGCAATGAAGTGGCAGATGAAATACAATGTGGTAAAGTGTGAGGTTATGCACTTTGGAAGGATGAATTTAGGCATAGACTATTTTCTAAATGGGGGAAATGCTTCGTACATCAGAAGCACAAAGGGACTTGAAAGTCCTTGTTCACGATTCTCTTAAGATTAATGTGCAGGTTCAGTCGGCAGTTAGGAAGGCAAATGCAATGTTAGCATTCATGTCAAGAGGGCTTGAATACAAGACCAGGGATGTACTTCTGAGGCTGTATAAGGCTCTGATCAGACCCCATTTGGAGTATTGTGAGCAGTTTTGGGCCCCGTAGCTAAGGAAGGATGTGCTGACCTTGGAAAGGGTCCAGAGGAGGTTCACAAGAATGATCCCTGGAATGAAAGAGCTTGTCATATGAGGAACCGTTGAGGACTCTGGGTCTGTACTCGTTAGAGTTTAGAAGGATGAGCGGGGATCTTATTGAAAGTTACAGGATACTGCTAGGCCTGGATAGAGTGGACATGGAGAGGATGCTTCCACTTGTAGGAAAAACTAGAAGCAGAGGACACAATCTCAGACTAAAGAGGCGACCCTTTAAAAAAGAGATGAGGAGGAATTTCTTCAGCCAGAGGGTGGTGAATCTGTGGAACACTTTGCTGCAGAAGGCTGTGGAGGCCAAATCATTGAGTGTCTTTAAGACAGAGGGTGAAATTCTCCCGAAACGGCGCGATGTCTGCCGACTGGCGCCCCAAACGGCGCCAATCAGATGGGCATCGCGCCGCCCCAAAGGTGCGGAATGCTCCGCATCTTTGGGGGCCGAGCCCCAACATTGAGGGGCTAGGCCGACGCCGGAGGAAATTCCGCCCGCCAGCTGGCGGAAACGGCCTTTGTTGCCCCGCCAGCTGGCGCGGAAATGACATCTCCGGGCAGCGCATGCGCAGGAGCGTATGCGGCCGCTGACAGCTTCCCACGCATGCGCAGTGGAGGGACTCTCTTCCGCCTCCGCCATGGTGGAGACCGTGGCGGAGGCGGAAGGGAAAGAGTGCCCCCACGGCACAGGCCCGCCCGCGGATCGGTGGGCCCCGATCGCGGGCCAGGCCACCGTGGGGGCACCCCCCGGGGCCAGATCGCCCCGCGTCCCCCCTAGGACCCCGGAGCCCGCCCACGCCGCCTTGTCCCGCCGTTCTAAAGGTGGTTTAATCCATGCCGGCAGGACAGGCAATTTATCGGCGGGACCTCGGCCCATCCGGGCCGGAGAATCGAGTGGGGGGGCCCGCCAACCGGCGTGGCGCGATTCCCGCCCCTGCCGAATATCCGGTACCGGAGACTTCGGCAACCGGCGGGGGCGGGATTCACGGCAGCCCCCGGCGATTCTCCAACCCGGCAGGGGGTCGGAGAATGACGCCCAGAGATAGGTATGTTCTTGATTAATAAGGGGATCAGGGGTTATGGAGAGAAGGCAGGAGAATGGGGATGAGAAAAATATCAGCCATGATTGAATGGAGCAGACCCGATGTGCCAAGTGGCCTAATTCTGCTTCTATGTCTTATGATCTTATGGTCTTAGTTCCAGAATGCCCCACAAGAGGAAGCATCCGGTCCATGTCTATTTTCTTTTCATAAATTTAGAGTACCCAATTCATTTTTTCCAATGAAGGGGCAATTTAGCGTGGCCAATCCACCTACCCTGCACATCTTTGGGTTGTGGGGGCGAAACCCACGCAAACACGGGGAGAATGTGCAAACTCCGCACGGACAGTGACCCAGAGCCGGGATCGAACCTGGGACCTCGGCGGCGTGAGGCAGCAATGGTCCACGTCTATTTTATCCATACCTTTTATCATCTTGAATACCTCAATTTGATCTCCCCTCATTCTTCTAAACTCTAGAAAGTTTAGGCCTAAACTGTTCAATCTCTCTTCATACGACAAACCTCTCATCTATGGAATCAATCTTGTGAACCTCCCCTGAACTGACTCCAATGCCACTCCATCTTTCTCATAAAGGGGACAAAAGCTGTGCACAATACTCCCGGTGTGTCTCACCAATGCCTTGTATAATTGCAACAACTCTTCCTTACCTGTGTACTCTATCCCTTTATTTATAAATATCAACATTCCATTTGCTTTCTTTATTATCTGCTTTACCTGCATGCTAGTTTTCTGTAACTCATGAATGAGGACCCCAAGATCCCTCTGCATCAGAGCACCCCAAAGCCTCGCCCCATTTAGATAATAAGTTGCTTTCCCATTTTCCTGATGTTACTATGGAAGCACTAGTTAAAAATATAAATGTTACCAGAGTCCCCGAGGACCTACATTGCTCTCCCCTTTGAGAGAACGAGCTGACTGGTGGTGATTTAACCTAAGGGTCACCACGCCTCTGGCTAGGGGCAAGGTTAAGAAGGCGTGGCCTTCATGAATGACCTTAACCGGTACGGGAATTGAACCCATGCTGTACTCGTATCGTAGGGTGGTAGCAGCACTTCCAGGGCTTTCTATCTACTGAAGCCTGCCCCAGCTCTTTGGGCGCCATGGTGGCGCAGTGGTTAGCACTGCTGCCACATGGTGCCGAGGACCCGGATTCGATCCCAGCTCTGGATCACTGTCCATGTGGAGTTTGCACATTCTCCCCGTATCTGCGTGGGTCTCACCCCCCAACCCAAAAAGATGTGCAGGGTAGGTGAATTGACCACGCTAAATTGCCCCTTAATTGGGAAAAAAAGAATTACATACTCTAAATTTAAAGAAAACCCCTGCCCCAAGATTCCAACCTCTGATCCCCAGCTGATTCAGGGCAGCTATGCATTTCTGACCTCTACTCATTAGCTAGCCCCATACCTGAGATTTGGGACAAGGCTACAACAAAGGTAAAGCAGTGAACTCAATTTCTACCCAAGTGCTCATCTGGCTGTGCAATGACAGATTTGCATTGTCTGGTTTTAATTAGTGCAGAATTAATTACTGACTGGCTGTGGACTCTTGAGGTAAACTCCTTCTAAGACAGTTAGCGATATTTTTACAACGTTTCCCCCCTGTACTAAGTGAAACCATGGGAAACCAAGTATTCAACTCAGCGAGGAAATAGAAGGCCTCGCACAGAATTTCAGATTGTTTTTTCTCTATGTATAATTAAGATGATCACACATTGTCCGTAGTCTGATGGTAAATTGTGAAATTCAGGACAGAAACCTACTCGTTAAAACAAAATGTTGGTCTGGGGGCAAAAGTGGAGGATCCAGCCTCAAAGAGCTCGTTGTTAATTACAGCTCATTTGCATAAGTACAGAACTAACTTGTCAGCGCATTGAGGAGACTGTTTAAATACCTTTTGTATTACAATGATTGTAACCTGCACTTTGTGGTATACCTCTTGATAATTCATGAGTCGTTGTTCCAAGAAATATATAAAATAAGAAAATCGGGGATGAAAGCAACTTTTCTGGACATTCTAGTTATTTCAGTAAGCTCATCAATATAATTAACACTTCATTTATCAAAGGTGATCGACTGCCCTTGATAATGCTCCTGGGAGCCTTGCAGTTATGCTTCAGGTTTAGCCTGATGCTGCAGATGTTTCCAGGCCATGCCAGGCACGGTGGCACAGCGGTTAGCACTGTTGCCTCACAGCGCCAGGGAAAGGGTTCAATTCTGGTCTTGGGTGACTGTCTGTGTGGAGTTTGCACTTTCCCCCATGTCTGAATTGTCATGATATTCAAGTGAACATCACAGCACATACACACATACATAATGATAGACAGATCAACGGACCAATTAGCACACACAACACGACAGCCAATCACGGACAAGAGCATACACAGTACAAAACAAGAAACATGACACTTCCTAGGCAGTCCAACAGGAGACGGCTCAGGGCAAGGACTTCCAAGCCAAACACTCAGACAGTCACCATGTGCTGAGTACCAAGTTTGTTATATAAATAGTTTAAAGAAATAAAACTGCGTTGTACCAATCGGAACCGTGTTGGTTCGTCTGTATCTCAGAGCACCCAACACTTCATGGTACCAGAAGTGAATCAAAACCTACCCACAAATCTGCCATCCTGCGCCATGGACACTGTCAACACACCGCAGCCGTTGCAAGTCGCTGGTAACCTTGGCATAAATTGGATGCATTCAAGCAGCGCATCGAAATCTTTATAGAAGCCAAAGAAAAACAGGGCGTCTCGGACAAAAGGAAGATTGCCATCCTCCTCACCACCGCAGGTCAGCACGCCATCCATGTATACAACTCCCTGGTGTTCGCGGAAGGCGAGGACAAATCTAAATATGACACGGTCCTCCTCCAGCTCGACCAACACTTCAACGTTGTGGTCAACGAGAGCTTTGAGAGGTATGTCTTCCAGCAGCGTCTGCAAGGTAAAGATGAGCTCTTTCAGTCATTCCTGACGCATCTCCGCATACTCGCGCAGTCCTGCAGTTTCGATGCCACCTCAGAGTCCATGATCCGGGACCAGATCGTTTTTGGGGTCGCCTCCGGCAGCCTACGCCAGCAGCTTCTAAAAATAAAAGGCCTGACCTTAGCATCTGCAGTTGAAGCCTGTGTCCTGCACGAGAACGCGACTAGCCGCTATGCCCAATTTCAGATGACCGAATCGGCGCAGAGGGGGTCCTAAGCGACCGGATCGGCGAGCCAGGTGCCCCACGAGGCCGAATGGGTCCAGGCGATTGTGTTTCTCCTGGCCCGCGGCCCGGACGATGGCGGCCGTTTCGCGCGCTTTTCGAGGCCTCCCGCGTTTGTGCACGCCAAAACCTACGGCAACACTGAGGGACGTGATGCGCAGGCGCGCTCGACGCAAGAACGAACTGCGCATGCGCAGTGGCGCAACGAATGCCATGACGTCACGACGTGCGGCAACAGTGGAGCTGCACATTTAAAAGGGCAATGTCCCGCAAAAACCCGACAATGCCTATGCTGTGGCAAGGTGGGCCACTACGCTGCTTACTGTCAAGCGGCTCAACCTGTCGATCTTCCGCACCTCCGACAACCTCGCAGGGACGTGCGGACCATTCAACCTCCACATTACGACATCCAAACCGATGACACAGATGACCAAGACGCCTTCCGGGTTGCGGTCATTGATGGGAACCGGGTCAACACAATCAATCCAGATGATGAATGGTGTGCCACCCTGACGGTCAACCGAACACCGATCACTTTCCGCCTGGACACTGGCGCCTCCGCCAACCTCATAGCATGGTCAGCCTTCTACGCCATGAAAGTCAGACCACCAATCCGGCCGTCCCGGTGCAGGATGGTCAACTACAACGGGAACATTATCCCGGCTATGGGATCCTTCCAGCTCCAGGTGACACACAACACACACATGGCCACACTCTTCTTCGAGAGAGTCGGCTCAAGTTCAACGCACAGCTCCAATCGCTCCTCGCCCACAACCAGGAGGCATTCGAGGGCATGGGAACACTGCCATACACCTACCGAATTTGCCTCAAACCGGATGGTCATTCACGCACCTCGCAGGGTTCCTGCGCCACTCAAAGACCGCCTCAAGCAGCAGCTGCAGGATCTCCAGGACCAAGGGGTCCTATCGAGGGTCAGGGAGCCCACGCCATGGGTCAGCTCCATGGTGTGTGTCAAGAAGCCCTCCGGCGAGCTCCGCAACTGTATTGACCCCAAAGACCTCAATAATAATATCATGAGGGAACATTATCCCATACCCAAAAGGGAGGAGATCACCAGTGAAATGGCCCAGGCAAAATATTTACGAAACTGGATGCCTCTAAGGGGATTTGGCAGATCCAACTGGATCCGTCCAGCCGAAAGCTATGCATCTTCAACACCCCTTTCGGCAGGTTCTGCTACAACCGGATGCCATTTGGCATCATCTCGGCATCCGAGGTCTTTCATAGGATCATGGAGCAGATGATGGAAGGCATCGAAGGGATGCGCGTATACGTGGACGACGTCATCATCTGGTCCACCACACCACAGGAGCACATATATCGTCTCCAACGCGTTTTGCACGCATACGGGAAAACGGCCTGAGCCTCAACCGAGCCAAGTGTTCCTTTGGCCAGTCCGAGTTGAAGTTCCTGGGGGACCATATCTCCCGGTCAGTGGTCCGTCCGGATGCAGACAAGGTGAGGGCCATCACAGCCATGCCGCAGCCGGTCAACAAGAAAGCAGTGCTACGCTTCCTTGGAATGGTCAACTTCCTGGGGAAGTCCATTCCCAACCTTGCCTCCCACACGATAGCTCTGCGCCACCTCGTCAAAAAGTCCACAGAGTTCCAGTGGCAACACACACACCAGCTGGAATGGGAGGAGCTCAAACTCAAACTCACCACTGCACCGGTATTGGCGTTCTTTGACACGTCTCGTGCCACCAAAATCTCGACTGATGCCAGCCAGTCCGGCATTGGAGCAGTGCTCCTGCAGCGGGATGACACGGCATCATGGGCCCCAGTTGCCTATGCATCGCGAGCCATGACCCCCACAGAGCAGCGCTACGTGCAGATCGAAAAGGAGTGCCTGGGCTTGCTAACCGGTTTAGACAAGTTCCATGATTATGTATATGGTCTTCCCCGATTCACTGTCGAAACTGACCACCGCCCCCTGGTCAGCATAATAAACAAGGACCTGAACGAGATGACCCCTCGCCTCCAGTGCATTCTACTTAAACTCAGGAGGTACGACTTCCAACTGGTCTACACCCCAGGGAAGGAACTCATCGTTGCGGATGCCCTATCCAGAGCAGTGAGCACGCCGCCAGATGTGGAGGGGTTCATATGTCAGGTCGAGGCACAGGTGGCCTGAACATCGGCAAATCTGCCAGCTGACGACTCCAGTCTGACCCGTATTCGCCGAGAGACTGCGGCCGACCCCCTTCTACAATGTGTGATGCGCCACATGACGGGAGGGTGGCTCAAAGGGCAGTGCCCGCAGTTCTACAATGTCCGAGACGACCTGGCCGTCATTGATGGCGTCCTTCTGATGCAGGACCGGATTGTGATTCCGCACAGCATGCGCAAGCTGGTTTTCGACCAACTACACGAAGGCCACTTGGGGGTCGAGAAGTGCAGACGGAGGGCCCGAGAGGCGGTATACTGGCCGGGCATCGGTGACGATATTGCCAACATGGTGCTCAACTGTCCAACCTGCCAAAGGTTTCAGCCGGCGCAACCTCCTGAAACGTTTCTGCCCCATGAGCTGGTGACGTCCCCATGGGCGAAGGTGGGTGTGGACCTATTTCACGCACTCGGCAGGGACTATGACTACTTCTCCAACTACCCAGAAGTCATACGCCTGCACGATTTGACGTCGTCTGCTGTCATCAGGGCTTGCAAAGACACCTTTGCTCGCCACGGCATTCCGATGACTGTCATGTCGGACCATGGGCCCTGTTTTGCCAGCCAGGAATGGTCATTGTTTGCTGCCTCGTATGGCTTCACACATGTGACGTCCAGCCCTCTGTACCCCCAGTTAAATGGAAAGGCGGAGAAGGGCGTTCACATTGTCAAACGGCTCCTCTGCAAGGCTGCTGCTGCCGGGTCGGACTTCTGCCTCGCCCTGCTGGCCTATCGCTCGGCCCCACTAGCCACTGGTCTCGCACCAGGACAACTGCTGATGGGTCGCGCCCTCAGGACCACTGTGCCTTCCATCCTGGCACCAACACTAGACCATGCTCCAGTACTGCATAGGATGCAACTGCAGCGCGGTCGCCAGAAGAGGTCATATGACACACGGGCAACTGATCTTCCCGCCCTGGCCCCTGGAGACGATGTCCGCATCCACCTACCAGAAGGTGACTGGTCAGCACCTGCCGATGTTCTCCGACGCGTGGCTCCCCGCTTGTTCCTGGTACGCATGCCTGATGGATTTGTGCGTAGGCGCAATCGCCGGGCTCTTCGCCTACTTCCACGCTCGCAACGAGACCTTACACTGACGCCGTGTCCTCCTGTGGTTCCTGATAGCGACTTTGTGGAGCTGCCTGCTACGATGCCCCTTCCGTCTTCGCCCGTGGCCAGGCCCGCACCTCAGCCGGTGGTTCCCGACCCACCCTTGAGGCGGTCAACCCGAATTCGTCGCGCACCTACTAGACTGGACTTGTGAGACTGTTTACACATTGAACTCGTGCAACCACTGTTTTAACATGTCTATGTTCTTCTCGTTCCAGGAATTTGTTTTATTGTTCCACATTTCCACGTTCTTTGTGATGGTACAATCTCGTTATTATGTCACACCCGACATCGCCCCTTGTATATAGTTAAGCCCCATGTACATGCTGTAAATATGACACACACACACATTTAGCTGCACTCAGTACACATCTCTATTTATAACCATGTAGGCACATAATCTTGTAAAAAAAGGGGGATGTCATGATATTCAAGTGAACATCACAGCACATACTCACATACATAATGAAAGACAGATCAACGGACCAATTAGCACACACAACACGACAGCCAATCACAGACAAGAGCATACACAGTACAAAACAAGAAACACAACACTTCCTGGGCAGTCCAACAGGAGACGGCTCAGGGCAAGGACCTCCAAGCCAGACACTCAGACAGTCACCATGTGCTGAGTACCAAGTTTGTTATATAAATAGTTTAAAGAAATAAAACTGTGTTGTACCAATCACAACCGTGTTGGTTCGTCTGTATCTCAGAGCACCCAACACTTCATGAATGTGTTTCCTTTGGGTGCTCCGGTTTCCTCCCACAGTCCAAGGATGTGCACGTCAGATGGATTGGCCATGATAAAATGGCCACATAGTGTCCAAGGGTGGAGTTATGGGGGGTGGGTGGGGGGTAGGGGATTGGGCCTTGGAAGGATGCTCTTTCGGAGGGTTATTGCAAATTTAATGGGCACAGTGACATCCTTCTGCTCTGTAAGGATTCTATGCTTCTATGTCAGTTGCCCCAGATAGGAAAAGCGAGTGCTTCCTGGACCTGAATGGAAACGGTATAATTCATGTCTGGAGTGGGGAATGTAAAGGGCTCGGAATACATTGGGGGGAAACTGGCCCTCATTAAATCTGCTCCTCAACAACAACAAGATCGCAGCTTTAACATAGTAAAATGTTCCAAAGTGCCTCAAAGAAGCAGTATCAAATAAAGCTTTTTTTTTGCACTGAGTGCTGAATTTGGTGCATTTGAATGCTATCGTGAGAGTTTGGTGACTGAGGGAGTTAGGTGAGTAGGGAGTAAGGTGCTCCTTTCATTTTGTTTCCTACATTTCCGCAAAGAGCGAGAAGGGAGCCAGAGTTTACAGAGAGTGCAGCTGACTGGGAGCAGAGTCGGAGGGCGGAGATCTAGTTAGTCCACAGGGCAGCTATATTCTGTAAGTTAAGAGGGATGGAGGCTAGGCCAGTTGCATGCTCCTCCTGTAGGACGTGGGTGTTGAGGGATATCTTCGGTGTCCCCGCTGACTAAACCTGCGGGAAGTGCACCCAACTCCAGCTCCTCAAAGAGCATGTTAAGGAACTAGAGCTGAAGCTGGGTGAACTTCGGATCATCCGGGAGGCAGAGGGGGTGATAGAGAAGAGTTACAGGGAGGTAACCACACCCAAGGTACAGGACAAGAGTAGCTGGGTTACAGTCAGGGGAAAGAAAACAAACCGGCAGACAGTGCAGGGATCCCTCGTGGCCGTTCCCCTTCAAAACAAGTACACCATTTTGGATGCTGTTGGGGGGGATGACCTACCGGGGGAAGGCCCTAGCGGCCAGGTCTCTGGCACTGAGTCTGGCTCTGGGGCTCAGAAGGGAAGGGGGGAGAATAGAAAAGCAGTAGGAGATTCAATGGTTAGGGGAATAGATAGGAGATTCTGTGGTCACGAGCGAGACTCCCGGAAGGTATGTTGCCTCCCGGGTGCCAGGGCCAAGATGTCTCGGAGCGTGTCTTCAGGATCTTTAAGGGGGAGGGGGAGCAGCCAGAAGTCGTGGTGCACATTGGTACCAACGATTTAGGTAGGAAAAGGGGTGTGGAGGTAATAAACGAGTTTAGGGAGTTAGGCTGGAAGTTAAAAGCCAGGACAGACAGAGTTGTCATCTCTGGTTTGTTGCCGGTGCCACGTGATAGCGAGGCTAGGAATAGGGAGAGAGTGCAGTTGAACACGTGGCTGCAGGAATGGTGTAGGAGGGAGGGCTTCAGGTATTTGGATAATTGGAGCGCATTCTGGGGATGGTGGGACCTGTACAAGCAGGACGGGTTGTATCTGAACCAGAGGGGCACCAATATCCTGGGAAGGAGGTTTTCTAGTACTCTTCGGGTGAGTTTAAACTAATTTGGCTGGGGAATGGGAACCGGATTTGTAGTCCAGCAACTAAGGTAGCCGATATTCAGGACGCCAAAGCGTGTAGTGACGCAGTGGGGAAGGGAACGCTGACAAAGGAGAGTACTTGCAGGCACGGAGATGGGTTGAAGTGTGTATACTTCAACGCAAGAAGCATCAGTAATAAGGTGGGTGAACTTAAGGCATGGATCGGTACTTGGGACTACGATGTGGTGGCCATCACGGAAACTTGGATAGAAGAGGGGCAGAAATGGTTGTTGGAGGTCCCTGGTTATAGATGTTTCAATAAGATTAGGGAGGGTGGTAAAAGAGGTGGGGATGGCATTGTTAATTAGAGATAGTATAACAGCTGCAGAAAGGCAGTTCGAGGAGTATCTGCCTACTGAGGTAGTATGGGTTGAAGTCAGAAATAGGAAAGGAGCAGTCACCTTGTTAGGAGTTTTCTATAGGCCCCCCAATAGTAGCAGAGATGTGGAGGAACAGATTGGGAAATAGATTTTGGAAAGGTGCAGAAGTCACAGGGTAGTAGTCATGGGTGACTTCAACTTCCCAAACATTGGGCGTTATTCTCCGACCCCCCAGCGGGTCGGAGAATGGCCGTTGGCCGCTGCGAATCCCGCCCCCGCCGGTTGCCGAAGTCTCCGGTACCGGATATTGGGCGGGGGCGGGAATCGGGCCGCACCGGTTGGCGGCCCCCCCCGCTCGATTCTCCGGCCCGGATGGGCCGAAGTCCCTCCGAGAAATTGCCTGTCCTGCCGGCGTAAATTAAAGTAGGTATTTACCGGCGGGACAAGGCGGCGTGGGCGGGCTCCGGGGTCCTGGGGGGGGCGCGGGGCTATCTGACCCCGGGGGGTGCCCCCACGGTGGCCTGGCCCGCGTCGGGGCCCATCGATCCGCGGGCGGGCCTGTGCCGTGGGGGCACTCTTTCCCTTCCGCCTCTGCAACGGTCTCCACCATGGCGGAGGCGGAAGAGACTCTCCCCACTGCACATGTGCGGGAAACTGTCAGCGGCCGCTGACACTCCCGCGCATGCGCCGCCCGGGGATGTCATTTCCGCACCAGCTGGCGGGGCAACAAACGCCGTTTCCGCCAGCTGGCGGGGCGGAAATCCCTCCGGCGCTGGCCTAGCCCCTCAATGTCGGGGCTCGGCCCCCAAAGATGCGGAGTATTCCGCACCTTTGGGGCGGCGCGATGCCCGTCTGATTGGCGCCGTTTTGGGCGCCAGTCGGCGGACATCGCGCCGTTGGGGGAGAATTTCGCCCCGCGAGTGGAAGCTCTTTCAATCAAATAGTTTGGATGGGGTGGTGTTTGTGCAGTGTGTCCAGGAAGCTTTTCTAACACAGTATGTAGATTGTCCGACCAGAGGGGAGGCCATATTGGATTTGGTACTTGGTAATGAACCAGGGCAAGTGATAGATTTGTTAGTGGGGGAGCATTTTCGAGATAGTGACCACAATTCTGTGACTTTCTCTTTAGTAATGGAGAGGGATAGGTGCGTGCAACAGGGCAAGGTTCACAATTGGGGGAAGGGTAAATACGATGTTGTCAGACAAGAATTGAAGTGCATGAGTTGGGAACATAGGCTGTCAGGGAAGGACACAAGTGAAATGTGGAACTTGTTCAAGGAACAGGCACTACGTGTCCTTGATATGTATGTCCCTGTCAGGCAGGGAAGAGATGGCCGAGTGAGGGAACCATGGTTGACAAGAGAGGTTGAATGTCTTGTTAAGAGGAAAAAGGAGACTTATGTAAGGCTGAGGAAACAAGGTTCAGACAGGGCACTGGAGGGACACTAGATAGCCAGGAGGGAACTGAAGAAAGGGATTAGGAGAGCTAAGAGAGGGCATGAACAATCTTTGATGGGTAGGATCAAGGAAAACACCAAGGCCTTTTACACATATGTGAGAAATATGAGAATGACTAGAGCGAGGGTAGGTCCGATTAAGGAACGTAGCGGGAGATTGTGTATTGAGTCTGAAGAGATAGGAGAGGTCTTGAACGAGTACTTTTCTTCTGTATTTACAAATGAGAGGGGCCATATTGTTTGAGAGGACAGTGTGAAACAGACTGGTAAGCTCGAGGAAATACTTGTTAGGAAGGAAGATGTGTTGGGCATTTTGAAAAACTTGAGGATAGACAAGTCCCCCGGGCCTGACGGGATTTATCCAAGGATTCTATGGGAAGCAAGGGATGAAATTGCAGAGCCGTTGGCAATGATCTTTTTGTCTTCACTGTCAAAAGGGGTGGTAACAGGGGATTGGAGAGTGGCGAATGTCATACCCCTGTTCAAAAAAGGGACTAGGGATAACTCTGGGAATTACAGGCCAGTTAGTCTTACTTCGGTGGTAGGCAAAGTAATGGAAAGGGTACTGAAGGATAGGATTTCTGAGCATCATGAAAGACACTGCTTGATTAGGGACAGTCAGCACAGATTTGTGAGGGGCAGGTCTTGTCTTACAAGTCTTATTGAATTCTTTGTGGAGGTGACCAAGCATGCGGATGAAGGTAAAGCAGTGGATGTAGTGTACATGGATTTTAGTAAGGCATTTGATAAGGTTCCCCATGATAGGCTTATGCAGAAAGTAAGGAGGCATGGGATAGTGGGAAATTTGGCCAGTTGGATAACGAACTGGCTAACCGATAGAAGTCAGAGAGTGGTGGTGGATGGCAAATATTCAGTCTGGATCCCAGTTACCAGTGGCGTACCGCAGGGATCAGTTCTGGGTCCTCTGCTGTTTGCGATTTTCATTAATGACTTGGATGAGGGAGTTGAAGGATGGGTCAGTAAATTTGCAGACGATACGAAGATTGGTGGAGTTGTGGATAGTGAGGAAGGCTGTTGTCGGCTGCAAAGAGACATAGATAGGATGCAGAGCTGGGCTGAGAAGTGGCAGATGGAGTTTAACCCTGAAAAGTGTGAGGTTGTCCATTTTGGAAGGACAAATATGAATGCGGAATACAGGGTTAACGGTAGAGTTCTTGGCAATGTGGAGGAGCAGAGAGATCTTGGGGTCTATGTTCATACATCTTTGAAAGTTGCCACTCAAGTGGATAGAGCTCTGAAGAAGGCCTATGGTGTGCTCGCGTTCATTAACAGAGGGATTGAATTTAAGAGCCGTGAGGTGATGATGCAGCTGTACAAAACTTTGGTAAGGCCACATTTGGAGTACTGTGTACAGTTCTGGTCGCCTCATTTTAGGAAGGATGTGGAAGCTTTGGAAAAGATGCAAAGGAGATTTACCAGGATGTTGCCTGGAATGGAGAGTAGGTCTTACGAGGAAAGGTTGAGGGTGCTAGGCCTTTTCTCATTGGAACGGAGAAGGATGTGGGGCGACTTGATAGAGGTTTATAAGATGATCAGAGAATAGATTAGACAGCCAAAGACTTTTTCCCCAGATGGAACAAACCATTACAAGGGGACATAAATTTAAGGTGAATGGTGGAAGATATAGGGGGGGATGTCAGAGGTAAGTTCTTTACCCAGTAAGTAGTGGGGGCATGTACCTATACATGTGATACTTATACAATAGGCACTGCCTGTGGAAGTAGTTGAGTCGGAAACATTAGGGACCTTCAAGCAGCTATTGGATAGGTACATGGATTACGGTAGAATGATATAGTGTAGATTAATTTGTTCTTAAGGTCAGCACGGTAGCATTGTGGATAGCACAATTGCTTCACAGCTCCAGGGTTACAG
Organism: Scyliorhinus torazame; assembly: GCF_047496885.1. Lineage (NCBI taxonomy): Eukaryota > Metazoa > Chordata > Chondrichthyes > Carcharhiniformes > Scyliorhinidae > Scyliorhinus > Scyliorhinus torazame. The sequence continues at coordinate 297,626,201 of NC_092712.1, forward strand.
GTTCGATTCCGGCTTGGGTCACTGTCTGTGCGGAGTCTGCACATCCTCCCCGTGTGTGCATGGGTTTCCTCCGGGTGCTCCGGTTTCCTCCCGCAGTCCAAAGATGTGCAGGTTAGGTGGATTGGCCATGATAAATTGCCCTTAGTGTCCAATATTGCCCTTAGTGTTGGGTGGAGGTGTTGACCTTGGGTAGGGTGCTCTTTCCAAGAGCCGTTGCAGACTCGATGGGCCGAATGGCCTCCTTCTGCACTGCAAATTCTATGATAATCTATGAAAGCGGAATACTACTAGTCCAATCCCTCCATTCAGAAAGGTATCCTTCCACTGCTACCCTCTGCCTTCTATGTCTGAGCCAGTTCTGTATCCATCTTGCCGGCTCACCTCTGATCCTTTGTGACTTCACCTTTTGAATCAGTCTGCCTTGAGGGACCTTGTCAAAGGCTTTACTGAAGTCCATGTACACATCATCCACTGCTTTTCCTTCATCAATCATCTTTGTACTTCTTCAAAAAACCTGATCAAGTTACTGAGTCATTAGCTCCCCTTCACAGAACTATGCTGCCTCTTGTTAATAAGTCCCATTTGTTTAGAAATGTGAGTAAATCCTGTCCCTAAGAATCTTTTCAAATAATTTTCCACCACGGGCTCTCCGGCCTATAATTTCCTCGATTATCCCTGCTACCCTTCTTAAACAAAGGAACAACATTGGTTATTCTCCAGTCCTCTGGGACCTCACCTGCAGCCAATGAGGGTACAAAGATTTCTGGGTAGATCCTGGGGGCTTATCTACCTGAATGCTTTTCAAGATGCCCAACAGCTCCTCCTTTTTGATTTTGGCATGACCCAGAATATCTATGCACCCTTCCCTCAACTCATCATCCACCAAGTCCTTCTCTTTGGTGAATACTGATACATAATACTCATTTAGTACCTCACTCATTTCCTCTAGCTCCACGTAGCACTCTGTCCTTGAGTGGGCCAAACCTTTCCCTGGCTAACCTCTTGCTCTTTACATATGTGTAAAATGCCTTGGGATTTTCCTTAATCCTGTTTGCCAAGGACGTTTCATGACCACTTTCAGCCTTCCTGACTCCTTGATTAAGTTCCCTCCTTCTTTCTTTATATTCTTCAAGGGCTTTGTCCGTTCTCAGTCTTCTACACCTTACGAATGCTTCCTTTTTTTTATTAGGCTCACAATATCCCTCATTGTCCAAGGTTCCCGCAACTTGTCAGAATTAACCTTTATCTTTACATGTACGTCTAATCAATAGAGACCCAGTTGGAACTGAAACCAACCTCCACATATACAAGCGCTTTTGACCAGCATGAATCCAACCACAGGTCCCTTCCAGGTACAGAAACATTGACTTTATCCCACCTAAAACTATTCCTTCCTTCTAATGTCTACACATACACATATGTACACCCCTTGAAACTACCTTTGGTTTCCTAACACTACCACTGCAGTATTAGAATTTTAATTTAAGTTTTAATAAATCTAGTATCAGTAAAGGTAGCCATGAGGCCGTCGATGGTCTTCAAATCCAATTGGTTGACGATAAATTCATCTGAGGAAGCAAAGCCTTACCCAAAGATTGATCATGTTTTGGGGAAGCATTTTGGGACACTATTAAGGTAAGTGGTAGAAAGCGAACACAACGAGGGACAATTCTCCCCCTAATATTCCCGGATTGGCATACTTGTGACTCCAGTCCCACACCAAAGTGGTCACCTCTTAGCTGCCCTCTTATGTGGCTTAGCAAGATGCTGACTGCCAAGAAGGTTTATCACCACCTTCTTCGAAAAACTAGGGAATAGACGATGAATGTTGGCTTTGACAGCAACTGCCCATTTTGTAAGGGCCCCGAAGAATCCAGCACGAGTTTTAAGGATACAAAATAATAACGTTTATTTACTATAACAATATATACATAACAGTAGCAGTAACTTCCCTTGCTACCTTCTCCTTCCTCCTGGTTCCTGGACTGGCCAGCTTATTTATAGTAGGAGTTTCTCCGCCCCCCTCATTGGGGAATTTCATACTCCCATAGGATTGTGGGATAGTCATTATTCCCCAGCCAATCGTCAGTAGGCAGGTTATAACATCCCTCCTCCCCAAAGTCCAAGGAATCCACCGTAGGCCCTGGCGAAGGAAGGCGTCGAACTCGTTTGGCCGCAGGCCGGACGCCATTTGCACGCGGCGCTGGATCAGGCGGCGTATAACGAGACGGAGACCGGTGCTTCCGTGATGAACGGCGCGGTTGTACATCCACGGCCTGTGGACCCGAGGATTCCCCCTCTGATTCATCCTGTGTCTCCATCTCGGAGTCAGAGTCTGCTGCCTCCGTCATGTCAGCGTCTCTATCCCCATTCGGTCCCGTCACGACCTGCGCAGGCTTCGAGTGAGGCACCAGTGGAAGATTTGGAGGACTACCTTCCCTTGTTTCTGGTCTTTGCCGCTGTTGAACTGAGCTCCGGGGGCGGGGAATCTTTTGCGGGGATGATCTTCTGGACCGGACGTGGTCTACATGTTTTCGCTGGAGACGACCCTGGGCTTGCACTTGGTACGATATAGGGCCCGTTTGGCGAACGATTACACCAGGAACCCATTGGGCACCACCAGCAAAATTCCGCACGAATACTGGGTCACCGGGCGCAAACTGCCGAATCGGACGATGCTGAGACAATCCCGGTCCCTGCCGTTCTTGTGTGCGGCGTACTTTTGCGCCAATGTCCGGGAAGACCATACTAAGGCGGGTGCGAAGTCTCCGGCCCATTAGGAGTTCTGCGGGAGCTACCCCAGTCACTGTATGGGGGGTGGTCCTGTACGTAAACAAAAAGCGAGCCAGTCTCGTGTCCATTGATCCGGAAGACTGCTTCTTTAGGCCTCTTTTGAATGTTTGCACTGCACGCTCTGCCAACCCATTTGAAGCCGGGTGGTAAGGGTCAGTGCGGATATGGCGGATGCCGTTCGTCTTTGTAAACCTAGCAAACTCCTCACTCGTGAATGGAGTGCCATTATCCGTGACCAGCACCTCGGGGAGGCCATGCGTGCTAAATGATAAACGCATTTTTTCAATTGTTGCGCAGGACGTTGCCCCTGCATCTTATGCACCTCCAGCCATTTGGACTGGGCGTCAATTAGTAGAAGGAACATGGATCCCTGAAAAGGGCCTGCGAAATCTGCATGTAAGCGTGCCTAAGGCCGCCCTGGCCATTCCCAGTGATGTAGGGGCGCGGCCGGCGGAAGCTTCTGATGCTCCTGGCAAATGGAGCAGTTTTGGTCCACCTTCTCAATGTCGGTGTCGAGGCCTGGCCACCAGACATAACTCCGGGCCAACATTTTCATCTTGGTCACACCCGGATGCCCATTGTGCAAGTCTGATAATATCAGCTCCTGGCCTTTTTCCGGGACACTCACACGCGTCCCCCACAAGAGGATGCCGTCTTCCACGCTGAACTCTGACAGCTTGGAGGAAAATGCCCGCAACTCGCCTGGGAGCTGTCTATGCTGCCCACCATACAGGACTATGTGCCGAACCTTTGACAGGACTGGCTCCGTCTGGGTCCACTCACGGATCTGTGATGCCGTGACAGGCAAGGTGTCAAAAAAATTTAGGGTTGCGACCACCTCACCGGTCGTGGGGGTCGACATGGGGCCGGTTGATAAAGGCAATCGGCTCAGTGCGTCGGCATTTGCTATCTGTGTACCTGGTTTGTGCTCCAGAGAATATTCATATGCAGCAAGCAACAAAGCCCAGCGCTGGATCCGTGCAGAAGCAATGGGTGGTATTGGCTTATCCTCTCTGAAGAGTCCCAGCAGGGGCTTATGATCAGTCATGATAGTGAAATGGCAGCCGTACACATACTGGTGGAAGCGTTTCACCGCGAAAATCACTGCCAGGCCCTTCTTCTCGATCTGCGCGTACTTTTTCTCCGCTGCAGTCAATGTGCGGGAGGCGAAAGCTATCGGTCGCTCGGCCCCGTTCTCCATCTTGTGGGACAGGACAGCCCCAATACCATACGGGGATGCATCACATGTGACGAGCAAAGGCTTTCCCGGATCATAGTGGGTTAGTAACCCAGACGACGACAATTGTTGCTTTACCCGCCGGAAAGCGGTTTCTTGTGGCTGACCCCAAACCCAGGTGTGATTTTTCTTTAGCAGCAGGTGTAAGGGGGCCAGCGTAGTTGCCAGATTGGGGAGGAACTTCCCGTAATAGTTTACGAGACCGAGAAAAGAACAAAGATGCAAAGTGTCTGTCGGGGTGGGGGCATGTTGAATTGCACGCACCTTCTCTGCGACGGGGTGCAGACCCTCGCGGTCCACCCGATAACCTAGGTAGACTACTTCTTTTGCCTGAAATACGCACTTTGTGTGACGTAAACGGACTCCAGCCTCCGAAAGGCGTTTAAGGACAGCCTCCAGATTTTCCAAATGCTCTTGCTCCGACGTCCCTGTAATCAACACGTCATCTAGGTAGACAGCCACACGTGGTAAACCTCTCAAAATGCCCTCCATAACACGTTGAAAAATTGCGCAGGCAGAGGATACTCCAAAGGGCAACCGTGTATAGTCATACAGTCCCCGGTGTGTGTTAATTGTTACATATGGTCGGGAGGCAGGGTCCAGCTCCAACTGCAGGTAGGCGTGACTCATATCTAATTTTGTGAATGAGAGTCCGCCTGCAAGTTTCGCGTAGAGATCCTCTATGCGAGGCATTGGGTATCGGTCGAGTCGGGAAACTGTATTCACTGTAAGTTTATAGTCGCCACACAAGCGAACTGTGGCATCTGGCTTCATTACTGGTACAATTGGTGCTGCCCAGTCAGCAAAACGGACGGGCCTGATAATACCCAAACTCTCCAAACGAGTGAGCTCCCCTTCTACCTTCTCGAGCAAAGCGTAAGGCACTGGGCGCGCCCGGAAATAGCGCGGCGTGGCTCCTGGTTCAACTTGGATACAGGCTACGGCCCATTTTATTTTCCCCAAACCAGGCTGGAATACCTCTGGGTATCGTCCTAGCACCTCAGTCAACCCTCCAGAAACTGTTTGGAGGATGCGCTGCCATTGCAACCGCAAATGGCGCAATCAGTCCTACCAAACAGGCTGGGCCCATGGCCACGCACTACGATAAGTGGGAAACGCCCCTCCTGGCGTCCATAGCCAACAGGGGTCATTGTAGTTCCTGCAATGTCCAGTGGTTCCCCCGTGTAGGTGGCCAACCTGGCCAGTGAGTCAGTTAATGTAAGGGTCTGTATACCCTGCTTGATGCGGTCGAATGTCCTCTGGGCGATCACGGAGACCGCTGCGCCAGTATCCAACTCCATCTCCAGCGGGTGGCCATTGACCCGTACTGTCACCTTAATGGGGGCCACACGGGGAGCTGCCACACAATGCAGCTGCAGGCAGTCGTCCTCCGTCTCCACGTCCTCAGGAGTGGTCGCCGCAGGTTCATCCACATGGAAGGTACGGCCTCTGGGCTGGTCCCAGTTACGGCCCCTGGGCTGGTCCCAGTTTCGGTCGGATCGACGGCGCCCAGGACCGCCGTCCGCGACGGGGTCGGCGCCTACAAGTCTGACACGGACATGGCTCCTCATCCATTGGCTCTGGAGAAGGCTCCCTTCAGGGAGGAATGTCCGATGGCCACTGGCGTCGGTCTGGTCGTTGCCTCGCCCAAGGTACCGCAGGAGTGCGGGGGGACGTTTTTGGGCGGAAAGGGTTGCGCCCCAAGGCATGCACTTCCATTCCCTGTAGCTCCTGTACTCCTCGCTCTGCGCTCTCTCGGGACAAGACTATTTGTATTGCCTGTTGAAAAGTCAATGTTGGCTCCGCTAACAACTTTCTCTGGGTGGCCGCATTGTTAATACCGCAAACCAAACGGTCATGTAACATTTCTGACAAGGTCTCACCATAGTCACAGTATTCCGCAAACCCGCGTGGCCTGGATAAAAAATCGGCAAGGGATTCTCCAGGGTCCTCTCAGCGGTATTAAACCGGTAACGCTGGACTATCGTGGACGGGGTTGGGTTAAAGTGTTGCCCCACTATTTTCACAAGTTCGTCAAACGTTTTGGTGTCCAGCGCAGCTGGGTACGTAAGGCTCCTAATCACCCCAAACGTATGCGGCCCACAGGCGGTGAGCAATATGACCACCTGGCGCTCGTTTTCAGTGATATTGTTTGCCCGGAAATAGTAACGCATCCGTTGTGTGTACTGGTTCCAGCTTTCCAGCGCAGCATCAAAAACATCCAAACGTCCGTACAGAGGCATGGTATAATAGAAAACAACTTCCAACCTGTATCCAACAAAATCCAGGGAGGTGGCTTCAGCAATGTAGACAGCTATTCACTTTTACCTTCGTCGCCAGTTTTGTAAGGGCCCCGAAGAATCCAGCACGAGTTTTAAGGATACAAAATAATAATGTTTATTTACTATTAACAATATATACATAACAGTAGCAGTAACTTCCCTTGCTACCTTCTCCTTCCTCCTGGTTCCTGGACTGGCCAGCTTATTTATAGTAGGAGTTTCTCAGCCCCCCTCATTGGGGAAGTTCATACTCCCATAGGATTGTGGGATAGTCATTAGTCCCCAGCCAATCGTCAGTAGGCAGGTTATAAAAGCCCACATCCCAAGATTTTGGAACAATAACTTTAATGTGGGTATCATGGACGGGATTCTCCAATAATGGGGCTATGTCCCCACGCCGGCGTGAAATGTGGCGCCAACCACTCCGGCGTCAACAGTCCCGATAATGGGGCATGCACCCCTTCCTAGGGGGCTAGTTCGGCGCCATAGTGGTCCCCGCAGCTCCAGCCAGTGCGGAATGGCCAGCGCGAGTTCGCGCATGCGCAGGAGTTCCCTTCTCTGCGCCGGCCCCCAGGCAATATGGCGGAGCCCTACAGAGGCCCGGCGTGAAGGAATATAGGCCCCCACGTCGGCGGGACTTGGCCGAACTCGGCGGCCACTCGGCCTGTCGGGGCACGGAGAATCGGCAGGGGGGGGGGGGTGCGCTTTCAACGGCCCCCGACTGGCACAGCGGGAATCCCACGGGCGCCCGATAATCGGCGGGGGAGAATCAGGAAGCCCGCGTCAGGGTGGCAGGGCGCGATTCTCGCGTTCCCCCCAGGGATTCTCCGACCCGTCACCAGGTCGGACAACCCAGCCCATATGTTTACCCATTAAGGAAAATGGCAGCTTTGATTTTCTTGTCACGGCTCCTTCTTTAGAGAAATATTAAACTAATAGTAAACCTCTTTCTGCCTCTGTTTCAGTTGCTATTGTGATGAATTAGGATCACAGTTATCTACTTACTGTTGCAGTGCATGGTATTGCCAGTGACTTCTGCAATGGCCTCTGGAAGGTCCTTGTTGTAAAGAGGTTATAATCGACTATGAAGCTTACTGTCAGTGGATTGTTAAATTTACCTGATGTATCTTTATGCTTAATATTCTCATTCATTTTTCTGTTGACATTAATGGCCAGAGGAATATATATCCCACAGCTATTTTAAAAATATTATACCACATTTGATAATTAAGCTTTATTTTCTTCACAATTCACAGATTTTTGAGACTGGATGTTGGATTGATAAACTCAGATAAATTAACTTTTATATTTCTTACTGATTCACCTAATGTGATCCACGTTGGGCAGGCAAGATATTGTAAAGGGTTAAAAAAATTGGCTAGGAACAGTTTAGTCTGTTGATTTAGATCTTTTTGTCCTTCTAATTCCATGATATAAAATTGTCCATTGATCAACACAAAATGATTAATTTCTAATGGTACAATAGCAATAGACTCAAAAGCATAAAACCTTCCAAAGCATCGAGTAAAATAATTATTTTAAACTGTCCACTGTTGTCTGGTTCAGTCACTGTTCACTTTTAGATTAAATCTGCAATATTGGAAAAACCTGACTCACGCTTCCTATTTGATCTGCTGTACGAAGCATAATAAAATATTTCTCACACGTTTCTTTTATTAGCTTTTTGTGCTCATAAAACGATGACTGGTTATGCTGGAAAGGGTCTATTTATCATTTACAGTTCTGATTCAGATGAAAGAAATATAATGTTAGTGTATAAATACAAGTTGCTGTGGTTGTAGTGAACGGTGATGTGAGTCATTCGCAACTTCCCACTGATGGGTTTAATTTATTCCATGTGTGGAAGCACAGAGTGTTGCAGCGCGCAACCTGGCCGTGAATTGATTATAAAAGCACCAAACCACTGTATCTTAATTCACTATTTAACAAACATGCACATCGTAAGGGGGTGAGCAGTGGAGCAATTGATGGAGCCGGTCACAAGATGGTCCGTTATCATGTGAAATAATTTTTCCTTTCAGTTTATTTTTTTCTCTCTTTTAATCCACTCGTTTTTTTAATCTTTCTGTATCCGATATGACTCTAATTTACCCTAGTTCTCCACACAACACACACACACACATCATTCCCCTCAATAGGCCATTATTAGCACACACTTGAAATAAGCTGTGGCAGAATTTTTTTTTACAAGCTAAAATGGGCCAGAACACTAACTGGCACTGCATACCTCAAGATGCCCCAGTCCAGGAAAGTTTGATTCACTCTTAATTAACCAACACCCTGGGCTGGATTCTCCTAAAATGGGGCTATGTCCCCATGCCGGCGTAAAAACGCTGGCATTTTACTTCCCAGTTTCCTGCAAAAAAAAATTAATTAAAAAAAAAATTTAGATTATCCAATTCATTTTTTCCAAGTCAGGGGCAATTTAGCATGGCCAATTAACCTATGCACATTTTTTGGGTTGTGGGGGCGAAACCCACGCAAACACGTGGAAAATGTGCAAATTCCACACGGACAGTGACCCAGAGCCAGGATCGAACCTCGGACCTCGGCGCCATGAGGCTGCAGCACTAACCACTGCTCCACCGTGCTGCCCTGTGCAAAAAATAAATAGCGATTCACTTACCTTGAAGGGGCTGGCAGGATTTGCTGCGTGAACGGGCCCCCGCACTTCCGGTTCTGAGTCCACGCAAGTGCATGGCGGCGGCCTCCAGCTGCCGCACCGGGCGCCATGGCGGACTCGGACCGCGGGCCAACACGGACAATTTAGGCCCCCCTGATCGGCCACACGCCCCTGCATCGGACTGGCCTGATCGCTGCCCTGGCCGCTCATAAGGCCCCCCCCCCCCCCAGTGCTCGATCCCCCCGCCATGTACCAGGGCGGCCACGGACTGAATCCGTAGCCACCACGTGAGGTTCCCGACTGGCTACACGTGGTTAAAACCACGCCATTGAGAACCCGGCCTGCTGGGAGCTGAGTATCGCTGGCCGGACCTCTGGCAATGGCCCCCCAGCTGCACGGCGTAAATCGCAGATGCACAGATATTCGGGGCCCGGAGAATCGGCGGAGCGGTGCTGGGCCTGATTCCATCATAAACATTGATTCTCCGCCCCCGCGCCAAACGCGATTTCGGGGCGGGGCAGCGGAGAATCCAGCCCCCTGATTTTAACTCTGGACAAGTTTTGCGTGGGTTGGTTCGGAGAATGACCATTCCTCTCCCCGATCCCATAACAAAAAGAAAAACACTTCCTGTCCTCACCCTCAACAGGGGCTGACCCTCTCCTGTCTCAGGTTGTCCTGGTGTGAAAGTTGCAGATATCTGGGCCCCAGATACAATTACTGTCCACTGACATTGTCAGAACCCAACATGGAGGCGTGACGCACGACGCAACCAGTTCTGGACAGTTGTCCATTCCACCTGCTCGGAGGAGCAAGGTACTACCAACGGATGATGAGATCGCAGAAACTCTTGGGTCAAGAATTCACTCAGGGCATGTTAACTACCGTTTTGCTTGCAGAATCCATCAGACCGGTAGGGTTACATCACCTCCCCATAATTATGCAAACAAAGAGACAGTTGGTCATAACAATTGGGGCAGGATTTTCCACGCACTCCATGGCGCGTTTTGCAGCAGCAGATGCGACCTACCATTGGCCGGTTGTGGGATCTTCTGGTCCCCCCCGCTGTCAATGGGTTTTCCTGTTGTGTGCACACTTCGCCGCAGGGGAACCTGGGGGAGGGGGCGGTCACTGTCGGCGGGAGACATAGACCTCGCCAGTGGGAATGACCAGAAAATGTTTGGCCAGTGGCAAATAAATCAAATGTGGAAATCAGGAGAAACACTATTACTTGGAGAGTGGAAATTGCCTGGAGTAATTAAATGAAATATGGTTACAGTATTTAAGGGGAAGCTAGATAGGTACTTCATGGAGAAAGGAATTTAATGACAGGCTGATAAGATGAGATGGAAGTGGATGGGAGCAGGCCATAAACACTGGCCTGGTCCCGTTTTCGGTCCCTCTTTGCTGTTTTTTTTTTAATTTTAGTGTTTAAGGCGGGAACAGGAAGTTCGACCGGCGGACTTCTGGGAAGACCCTCACCAATAAATTCTGGTGGAGAGGAAACCCATTGGTGTGAGGTAAGTACCATATTTTATTATTATTATTATTTTTTTTTTAAAATTTAATTTAGATGTTAGCCAGATCTTGGTAAAAAGTTAGAGGGATGGCAGGGAAGGGAGTGCAATGTTCCTCCTGCAGGATGTTTGAGGTGAAGGATGCCGTTAGTGTCCCTGCTGATTTTACCTGCAGGAAGTGCTGCCATCTCCAGATCCTCCAAGACCGAGTTAGGGAACTGGAACTGGAGTTGGAAGAACTTCGGATCATTCGGGAGGCAGAGGGGGTCATAGATAGCAGCTTCAGAGAATTAGTTACACCAAAGATTGGAGATAGATGGGTAACTGTAAGAGGGACTGGGAAGAAGCAGGCAGTGCAGGGATCCCCTGCGGTCGTTCCCCTGAGAAACAAGTATACCGCTTTGGATACTTGTGGGGGGGGGAACTTACCAGGGGTAAGCCATGGGGTACGGGCCTCTGGCACGGAGTCTGTCCCTGTTGCTCAGAAGGGAAGGGGGGAGAGGAGCAGAGCATTAGTATTTGGGGACTCGATAGTCAGGGGCACAGATAGGAGATTTTGTGGGAGCGTGAGAGACTCACGCTTGGTATGTTGCCTACCAGGTGCAAGAGTACGTGATGTCTCGGATCGTGTTTTCCGGGTCCTTAGGGGGGAGGGGGAGCAGCCCCAAGTCGTGGTCCACATTGGCACTAACGACATAGGTAGGAAAGGGGACAAGGATGTCAGGCAGGCTTTCAGGGAGCTAGGATGGAAGCTCAGAACTAGAACAAACAGAGTTGTTATCTCTGGGTTGTTGCCCGTGCCACGTGATAGTGAGATGAGGAATAGGGAGAGAGAGCAATTAAACACGTGGCTACAGGGATGGTGCAGGCGGGAGGGATTCAGATTTCTGGATAACTGGGGCTCTTTCTGGGGAAGGTGGGACCTCGACAGACAGGATGGTCTACATCTGAACCTGAGGGGCACAAATATCCTGGGTGGGGGAGATTTGTTAGTGCTCTTTGGGGGGGTTTAAACTAATGCAGCAGGGGCATGGGAACATGGATTGTAGTTTTAGGATAAGGGAGAATGAGAGTATAGAGGTCAGGAGCACAGATTTGACGTCGCAGGAGGGGGCCAGTGTTCAGCTAGGTGGTTTGAAGTGTGTCTACTTCAATGCCAGGAGTATACGAAATAAGGTAGGGGAACTGGCAGCATGGGTTGGTACCTGGGACTTCGATGTTGTGGCCATTTCGGAGACATGGATAGAGCAGGGACAGGAATGGATGTTGCAGGTTCCGGGGTTTAGGTGTTTTAGTAAGCTCAGAGAAGGAGGCAAAAGAGGGGAGGTGTGGCGCTGCTAGTCAAGAGCAGTATTACGGTGGCGGAGAGGATGCTAGATGGGGACTCATCTTCCGAGGTAGTATGGGCTGAGGTTAGAAACATGAAAGGAGAGGTCACCCTGTTGGGTAGCTTCTATAGGCCTCCAAATAGTTCTAGGGATGTAGAGGAAAGGATGGCGAGGATGATCCTGGATAAGAGCAAAAGTAACAGGGTAGTTATTATGGGAGACTTTAACTTTCCAAATATTGACTGGAAAAGATATAGTTTGAGTATATTAGATGGGTCTTTTTTGTACAGTGTGTGCAGGAGGGTTTCCTGACACAATATGTTGACAGGCCAACAAGAGGCGAGGCCACGTTGGATTTGGTTTTGGGTAATGAACCAGGCCAGGTGTTGGATTTGGAGGTAGGAGAGCATTTTGGGGACAGTGACCACAATTCGGTGACGTTTACGTTAATGATGGAAAGGGATAAGTATACACCGCAGGGCAAGAGTTATAGCTGGGGGAAGGGCAATTATGATGCCATTAGACGTGACTTGGGGGGGATAAGGTGGAGAAGTAGGCTGCAAGTGTTGGGCACACTGGATAAGTGGAGCTTGTTCAAGGATCAGCTACTGCGTGTTCTTGATAAGTATGTACCGGTCAGGCAGGGAGGAAGGCGTCGAGCGAGGGAACCGTGGTTTACCAAAGAAGTGGAATCTCTTGTTAAGAGGAAGAAGGAGGCCTATGTGAAGATGAGGTGTGAAGTTTCAATTGGGGCGATGGATAGTTACAAGGTAGCGAGGAAGGATCTAAAGAGAGAGCTAAGACGAGCAAGGAGGGGACATGAGAAGTATTTGGCAGGTAGGATCAAGGAAAACCCAAAAGCTTTCTATAGGTATGTCAGGAATAAGCGAATGACTAGGGAAAGAGTAGGACCAGTCAAGGACAGGGATGGGAAGTTGTGTGTGGAGTCTGAAGAGATCGGTGAGATACTAAATGAATATTTTTCGTCAGTATTCACTCAGGAAAAAGATAATGTTGTGGAGGAGAATGCTGAGACCCAGGCTAATAGAATAGATGGCATTGAGGTACGTAGGGAAGAGGTGTTGGCAATTCTGGACAGGCTGAAAATAGATATGTCCCCGGGTCCTGATGGGATTTATCCAAGGATTCTCTGGGAGGCCAGGGAAGAGATTGCTGGACCTTTGGCTTTGATTTTTATGTCATCATTGGCTACAGGAATAGTGCCAGAGGACTGGAGGATAGCAAATGTGGTCCCTTTGTTCAAAAAGGGGAGCAGAGACAACCCCGGCAACTATAGACCGGTGAGCCTCACGTCTGTAGTGGGTAAAGTCTTGGAGGGGATTATAAGAGACAAGATTTATAATCATCTAGATAGGAATAATATGATCAGGGATAGTCAGCATGGCTTTGTGAAGGGTAGGTCATGCCTCACAAACCTTATCGAGTTCTTTGAGAAGGTGACTGAACAGGTAGACGAGGGTAGAGCAGTTGATGTGGTGTATATGGATTTCAGCAAAGCGTTTGATAAGGTTCCCCACGGTAGGCTATTGCAGAAAATACGGAGGCTGGGGATTGAGGGTGATTTAGAGATGTGGATCAGAAATTGGCTAGCTGAAAGAAGACAGAGGGTGGTGGTTGATGGGAAATGTTCAGAATGGAGTTCAGTTACAAGTGGAGTCCCACAAGGATCTGTTCTGGGGCCGTCGCTGTTTGTCATTTTTATCAATGACCTAGAGGAAGGCGCAGGAGGGTGGGTGAGTAAATTTGCAGACTATACTAAAGTCGGTGGTGTTGTCGATAGTGTGGAAGGATGTAGCAGGTTACAGAGGGATATAGATAAGCTGCAGAGCTGGGCTGAGAGGTGGCAAATGGAGTTTAATGTAGAGAAGTGGGAGGTGATTCACTTTGGAAGGAATAACAGGAATGCGGAATATTTGGCTAATGGTAAAGTTCTTGGAAGTGTGGATGAGCAGAGGGATCTAGGTGTCCATGTACATAGATCCCTGAAAGTTGCCACCCAGGTTGATAGGGTTGTGAAGAAGGCCTATGGAGTGTTGGCCTTTATTGGTAGAGGGATTGAGTTCCGGAGTCAGGAGGTCATGTTGCAGCTGTACAGAACTCTGGTACGGCCGCATTTGAAGTATTGCGTACAGTTCTGGTCACCGCATTATAGGAAGGACGTGGAGGCTTTGGAGCGGGTACAGAGGAGATTTACCAGGATGTTGCCTGGGATGGAGGGAAAATCTTATGAGGAAAGGCTGATGGACTTGAGGTTGTTTTCGTTGGAGAGAAGAAGGTTAAGAGGAGACTTAATAGAGGCATACAAAATGATCAGGGGGTTGGATAGGGTGGACAGTGAGACCCTTCTCCCGCGGATGGAAATGGCTGGCACGAGGGGACATAGCTTTAAACTGAGGGGTAATAGATATAAGACAGAGCTCAGAGGTAGGTTCTTTACGCAAAGAGTAGTGAGGCCGTGGAATGCCCTACCTGCTACAGTAGTGAACTCGCCAACATTGAGGGCATTTAAAAGTTTATTGGATAAACATATGAATGATAATGGCATAGTGTAGGTTAGATGGCTTTTGTTTCGGTGCAACATCGTGGGCCGAAGGGCCTGTACTGCGCTGTATCGTTCTATGTTCTATAACATGCTGGGCTGTATGGCCTTTTTCTATGCTGTAAATTCAATGTTACATGTTGCAAAGTTTTCAGGAGGAGAAACTTGGGAATCCACAAAGTTCTGTGGTGTGCATAATTAGACTAAAATAAGATAACTTTTGCACCAGTTAATAAAAAGAAAGGTTACAGGGCAACTGGTGTCAGCCAAGGCGTATCTCTCACAGCAGTTCCAATACTTAAATCCAACAGAAATTTCTACTCTAGTTCACCCGAATTCAACAATTATCGGAGCGCTGCGGGTAAGTGGAGGCTCGCTCAATCTTCTCAAAAGTTAAACTTGAGGATCCTGTCAAAATGCAGTGTGGTGGAGCTGGAACAGACTGGATCAGCGGGAAGCAGATTCACAGATTTAAATCACTGCAGAATGAGTAACAGCTTTAATCATTGGCATCATGCGAAGATAGCAAGCGGTAGCTCAGCCCTGTCTCTGTTTAGGAAGGAAATTTGTATGGTCAGTTGCCCTGGGCCAGTTCTCATTTTATCCATTAACGGATGACTGAGTGATGAGTTTGAACAGATCTTCGGCCCATTCTCTCAGTGGGGATGCGACGCGATGCTATATTGAAGCAAAGAGAAATGCAAACATGGAAGGTCAAAAGAGAGAAATTGGTAATAGAGATGTTGATCAGTAAGGAATAAGTATATTGAAAATATGTTGCTTTGGGGCCTTTATTTTTATTATTTTTCTGTTCGTGGGATGTCAGCATTGCTGGTAAGGCAAGTATTTGTTGCCCATCCCTAATTGCCCTTGAGCTGCTTGCTCAGCCATTTCAGAGGGCAGTTTACAGCCAACCACATTGCAGTGGATTTACAGGCTGTCTAATTTCATTCCATAAAGGGCATTAATGAACCAGATGGGTTTTTATGACAATCAGTGATAGTTTCATGATCACCATTACTGAGACTTAACCGCACTGGAGCTCATGGGGCATTGATTTTCCTGTCTGCGTGACCAATTCTCTGGTAATTTCATGGAGCCTTGGAGACTGAAAAATGGGGGAAAGGGGAAATCTGAGGGGACCAGTGCCGTTTAAAATACCTTTCTCAATCAGGCTGATGCTGCATGCTCACATTAGTTTAGGGCTGTCAGATCTGCACAGCTTTTCAGGATCCCAATGCCTTTGGTAGGAAAACACATTCAAAATGGCTGTGCAGGGTTGCCACATGCCTGGGATTCATGGAAGCAGGACACACCGAGCATTTTTTTTGTTCCTCCCCTCTTCCACCCCTCCCACTCTCCCACTCATCTCATACATTTAGATTCTCATCACGACCAATACCAAAAGGCTTCCCAATGGGCTTCCCAATGGGAATTCTTCTGTTTGACACATTTGGAACCAGAATCAACAGAGGGGGGTTCAGGCTGCACAGGATGTGTCCTGTGCATAAGGTCTAAAATGCTTTGCTTTATGAAGACCATTTGACCTGGCGAAGCTCTTCTTCTTGCAGGAAGCTACGGGTTTCGACTACTGATGAGGTCACTTAAAAGGATGTGAGAGACGTTTTCTTTAATGGATGCTCCCTCTGCAGCAGCCCTGTACGTCCAGCGTTCAATCAAAGGGTATGAGTGAAGACATGCTCAGCATACTCCATTAGCTGTGCCTGTCAAGATACCATTTCTGAGGGTCTTGGCATACTTATCAGTGTCCTAGCTGACATTTATCCATCAAGCAGCACCGAAAACTGATCATATGGTTCTTTATCACACTGCTGTACGTTGGAGTCTGTTGTGCACAATTTCGATCCCAGACTTCCTACATTATAACAGTGGCTACACTTCAAGACTTATTCCATTGGCTGGATCAAGCTTTGCGACATCCTGAAGACATGACAGGCATTACATCCTTTGGAGCCAGCAAAAATCGGTCAGCCCGGAGGCAGCTGAATTGCAGCACCATCTGCTGCATGGGCATTTGCCGCTGGCACATGCTTCCATAGTGTTATGGGCCAGGGTTTAGAGAACCCCAAAGTGTATCATGGAGTTCACCTGACCCACAACTTTTACCAGATTGTGGTATGGGGAGCACACGGCCCACTCTACAGGTGTGGTACAACAGAAATGGAAAAGTACTTTTTAAAGCAAAACAATGTTTATTCCATTAACTCAAATTAACCTTTTTAAAACATACAGTGAACATCTTAGCAACCATTAATTCAAATACAACCCCAAAAGACTACAACACTAAGTAAACCTTTAAGCTTTCCCTTTTAACATCCATACAACTTAAAAACAAAACATTTATCAGAAGCACATCAGGTTAAAGTCACGACTGAAAACATTTATAATTCTGAATTCACCAAATGATCAAGAGATAGTTTTTTGATGGCAGAGAGATCTTGCTTGGTCTGGCTTCAGCTCCAACACTGAAAACGAAACTAAAACACACCCTGCAGCAAACAGCCTAAACCGAAAGTAAAAATCTGACAGATAGTCCAGCTCCACCCACTCTCTGACTTCACTGCAGTAGTAAACACCCATTTCTTAAAGGTACTCTCACTACAGATATTTATATACATACCCATTTACAAACACCCATTTCTTAAAGGTACTCTCACATGACACTTCCCCCCCCCCCCCAAGACAAAAAAAATAAACCATCAACTTCAAGATGGTTTCATTTTTCACCTTTTCACTCTCGTTTAAGAAATCCACACAGTAAATATACTTTTTTGTTTCAAAAAACAACACAGGCAAACAGGTATAATAATATAGTCCATTTTTTTTTTTTTTTTTCTTCCTCCAACTGAAATTGCTTCTGTTCATCACATTTGTGACAAAGCATCGGCTATCACATTTTCCCGTCCTGCCACATGTACTATTTTAAAATGAAATGGCTGCAACAATAAACTCCAGCGAAACAGCCGTGCATTGTTATTCCGGAATCGCTCCAAAAACGTCAACTGATTATGATCAGTATATATAACGGTGTCAGACGGATTGCTGGTCACATAAATGTGAAAATGTTGCAAAGCCAGCACCAAACTCAAAGTCTCCTTCTCAGTCGTGGAATACATTTTCTGGTGAGAATTCAATTTCTTTGAAAAGTAAACAATAGGCCGCTCTAGCCCTTCGTCGTCGTCTTGTTGAAGCACCGCACCTACACCCACATCACTCGCATCACCGCCACTTTGAATGGTTTGGTATAATTTGGGATGGCTAACACAGGAGCAGGGGTTAACACAGCCTTCAGGCCGTTAAATGCCTGTTGACACTCCGCTGTCCACTGGAATTTGTCACGCTGCTTGAGCAAGTCCGTCAGTGTAGCGACCCCACTGCTAAAATTGGGTCCAAATTTCAGGTAAAATCCACTCATACCAAGAAATCGCATTATTTCCCGTCGTGTCGAGGGTATCGGAAACTCCCAATAACATTTGTTTTCACATCCCATGGGACCATTCAACCCAGTCTGATTGTATGGCCAAGGAAAGTGACTTGGGCTTTTCCAAATTCACTTTTGGCTAGGTTAATCACCAAACCCACCTCCTGAAGTTGATCGAATAACTCCATCAGATGTTTCAAATGTTCTGTCCATGTCTGGCTGAAAATTACCAGATCGTCGATGTATACCGCACAATTGGGTAATCCTGAAACAACTTTGTTAGTTAACTGTTGAAATGTGGCTGGGGCGTTTTTCATGCCAAATGGCATAACTTTGAATTGGTATATACCATCTGGAGTCACAAAAGCTGAAATCACCTTCACCCTTTCGGATAAAGGTACCTGCCAGTAACCTTTAAGTAAATCCAGTTTGGAAATAAAAGCTGATTGTCCCACTTTCTCAATGCAATTCTCCAAATGTGTGATAGGACAAGAGACCGTTCTTGTAACTGCATTAACCTTTCTATAGTCCACACACAACTGTTGGGTACCGTCTGGTTTAGGCACCATCACTATGGGTGAGCTCCATTGGCTGCAACCCACTTCAATTATACCATTTTTAAGCATTCTTTCAATCTCTTTGTTAACCTGTGCCAATTCTAAAGTGTTAAGTCTGTATGGATGTTGTTTGATTGGAACAGCATTTCCCACATCTACATCATGTATAGCCATTTCAGTACTTCCCAATTTATCTCCACAAATATGCCCATGTGATTTCAATAACTCTTTCAGGTCAGTCCGTTTTTCCTCTGGAAGGTAACTCAACTATTTATCCCAATTTTTAAGAACATCCTCGTTTTCCAATTTAATTTGAGGTATGTCAAATTCACAGTCATCTGGATTTGGTTCGTCACTTTGAGTTAGAATCATTAAAACTTCCACCTTTTTCTCTCCTTCCCTTTCAAAGTACCTTTTAAACAGATTCACATGACACACTCGGTGAGTTTTCCTTCTATCCGACGTTTTTACCACATAATTCATCTCACTTAATTTCCTTTCAATCTGATACGGTCCACAAAACCTAGCTTTTAATGGTTCACCTACCACTGGTAACAATACTAAAACTTTATCTCCACTGGCAAAACTATGAACTTTGGATTTCTTGTCCGCTACCCATTCCATCACATTTTGTGCAACTTTTAAATGTTGTCTCGTCAATTCACCTGCTCTATTTAATCGTTCCCTGAAATTTGACACATAATCCAATAATGTAATTTCCGATTTCTCACTCACCAATCATTCCTTAATCAATTTAAGTGGTCCTCTTACTCATGACCAAAAATTAGTTCAAAAGGACTAACTTTGGTTGCCTCATTAGGTGCATCCCTAATTGCAAACAGTATGAATGGAATTCCTTTATCCCAATCCTTTGGATAATCTTGACAATAAGCCCTCAACATTGTCTTTAATGTCTGATGCGACCTTTCTAACGCTCCCTGCGATTCTGGATAGTACGCAGTTGATTTAAATTATTTTATCCCAAGCTATCCATAACTTC
Source organism: Scyliorhinus torazame (assembly GCF_047496885.1). Classification (NCBI taxonomy): domain Eukaryota; kingdom Metazoa; phylum Chordata; class Chondrichthyes; order Carcharhiniformes; family Scyliorhinidae; genus Scyliorhinus; species Scyliorhinus torazame. The sequence continues at coordinate 297,645,558 of NC_092712.1, forward strand.
TTTGAATAACCTTTAGGTAAAATTTGATCCTTGATCCAATTGTATTTCTGTGGGTAGTCCATATACAGTAAAGAATTTAAGTAACTCCTCCACAATCTTTTTAACTGTAATATTAGCTACTGGAATGGCGCCTGGAAACCTAGTAGACATATCCATTATTATCAAAAGATATTGATTCCCACTTTTCGTTTTCGGAAGCAGTCCTACACAATCAATTAGGACCCTTGTGAAAGGTTCCTCAAATGCTGAAATGGGTATTAAGGGCGTGGTTTTATCACTGCTTGAGGTTTCGCTATCACTTGACATGTGTGACATGATTGACAAAATTTAACTACATCTTTATGTAGTCCAGGCCAATAAAAACGTTTCTGGATTTTAGCTTGAGTTTTCCTTATTCCCAAATGACCTCCCACTGGTACCTCATGTACAACTTGCAACGCCTCCTTTCTATACCCTACCGGCAATACTACTTGATGAACTTCTGCCCACTTTTCATTCGCCTGCATATGTAAAGTCTCCATTTTCTCATCAAGACATAATTTTTACGGTAATAACACTCTGGTATACACTCAGATTCCTCTTCTTTGTATGCTTTCTGATATATCCGTTTTATTTCTATATCTTTTTGTTGTAACTCCGCCAATTTTCCTGAACTAAAAATATCTGTCTCATCCTCCACCTGTTCTTGTTCTTTTTCAACCACCTGATCAAAAATCGTTTCTGATAATTGCACTTCAGCTTCATCTTCACTCTTTGATTTCTCCTCCTGCCTTATCCCATGACGTTTTGACCTTGCTACTACACAATCCGGAAAAATCCCAGGATATTCGTCCTTCAACACCCCAGTGTCTGATTTTCCACAGGCTTATCAACCACAGTAGGCATCACTCCCACCTGTGATCCAGCTATATCATTACCCAAAATAAACTGTATTCCTGGACAAGATAGTTTCTCTATTACTCCTACTACCACTTCACCACTCTTCACTGGACTTTCCAACCTTACCTTAAATAATTGAAAATTACTCCTCTCACCCTGAATTCCACATATTACTACCTTTTCTGGCAATATTCTTCCCAGACTACATAACTCCTCATCTCTTACCATTAAAGATTGACTAGCTCCCGTATCTCTTAAAATTGTGACTTCTTTACCTGTTCCTTCTGATACACATGAGTAAACTTTACTCACACAAGTAAATTCTTTAAAGAGATCTGGCACCTTCTTATGAATCACCTCTTGATCAGGCTATACAATCTTTTGCACCTCCTTCTCTTCACTTGGGCTTTCCTTTCCCACTTTAACAAACCCCACTGTCTTATCCTGTTTTACCACATCAGCCTTCCCAGTGCTTTTCTTCAACCACCAACACTGTGACTTTACATGGCCTAGTTTATTGCAGTGAAAACATTTGAAATTTTTCATTTCTTATCAACCCTCCTGGATTTCTTTTTTCATTTGAGGTACACACTCCTTATTATCTCCCATCAGATCACCTTTACCTTTACCACGAGTATTTCTCATGTCCCCAGTTTCTATCCCTCACAGGCTGAAACTGATGTCAGAAACCAAGCTTTGATTCATGAACTAATTCATAATTATCTGCTGCTAATCTCACAGTTTTAACTCTCTGCTCTTCCACATGAGTTCTCACTACGTCAGGAATTGAATTTTTAAACTCTTCCAAAAGCATAATTTCTCTGAGAGCTTCATACGTCTGGTCTATTTTCAAAGCCTTATCCACCGATCAGAATTACTCTGTTTGAGCCTTTCAAACTCCATGTATGTTTGATCAAATTCTTTCCTTAAATTTCTAAATCTTTGTCTGTAGGCTTCAGGCACTAGTTCATATGCACCTAAGATGGATTTTTTCACCTCCTCATACATCCCAGATACCTCCTCCGGTAGTGATGCAAACACTTCACTAGCGATACCTACCAGCTTTGTTTGAATTAGTAATAACCACATGTCCTGTGGCCATTTCATTTGTTTAGCCACATTCTCAAATGAAATGATAAAGGCTTCTACCTCCTTCTCGTCAAACCTTGGCAATGTTTGGACATATTTAAATAGATTCCCAACAAGCCTTCGACTATGACGCTCTTTCTCACTATCCTCATCACTATCATCCAACTTCACATTTCCCTTTATGTCTGCCAATTTTAACTGACTGTCACGTTTCATGGCCATTTTTTGAAGTTCAAACTTTCTCTCTTTATCTTTTTCCCTGATCTGTATCTCCCTTTCTGTTCTTTTTTGTTCTGCCAGGGCTATTCTTTCTGTTTTCCTTTCTTCTCTCTCTTTTTCCTCTCTCCCTATTTCTCTCGCTCTTTCTTTTTCCTCTCTCTCTTTTGTATTCAAGCTGCTTTAAATCTTTCTTATGTTCCATTTGTTTAATTTGCAACTGAATATTTGCTATATCCAATGAGTCAAACTGTATCTCAGGCAATTTTAAATGCTTAGCCACCGCCATAATTACCTCATCTTTTCGCATTTGGTCAGGTAATGTTAACTGCAATGTTTTTGCCAAATCTAACAGTCTGCATTTAGTCTCTGTCCGTAAGATACTGCGTGTGACCGTCTCCACCCCCAAAAACTTCAGAGCCTCTGAAAGAGCCATTGTCCACAACATACTCCCTACTTAAACTAAAATACCACACCTGAAAAGCACCCACAATATGCTCACCCCTCACTGTCTTTAAGTTCAGTAAGCCAATGCAATAGATAGACTTTTATCCTGGACGTACCCCCAATTTGTTATGGGCCAGGGTTTAGAGAACCCCAAAGTGTATCATGGAGATCAACTGACCCACAACGTTCACTAGATTGTGGTATGGGGAGCACACAGCCCACTCTACAGATGTGGTACAGCAGAAAGTATTTTTTAAAGCAAAACCATGTTTATTCTATGAACTCAAGTTAACCTTTTTAAAACATACAGTGAACATCTTAGCAACCATTAATTCAAATACAACCCCCAAAGACTACAACACTAAGTAAACATTTAAGCTTTCCTTTTTAACATCCATACGACTTAAAAACAAAACCTTTATCAGAAGCACATCAGGTTAAAGTCACTAGTGCAAAATTTATAATTCTGAATTCACCAAATAATCAAGAGATACTCTTTTCATGGCAGAGAGATCAGCAGTACACCTTCTTGGTCTGGCTTCAGCTCCATCACTGAAAACAAAACTAAAACACACCCTGCAGCGAACAACCTAAAACAAAAGTAAAAAGCTTACTGACAGCCCAGCTCGACCCACTCTCTGACATCATTGTAGTCGTAAACATCGATTTCTTAAAGGTACTCTCACTACAGATATTTATATACACACCCATTTATAAACACTGATTTCTTAAAGGTACTTTCACATGAAAATAGTAATGTCTAGCTATGGTTGGACATTTGGATCCAGAGCTTTGGAGTGGCGGACAGATGCTGTCTTGCACGTACCACTCACAATACCTAACGGCAGAGGCAGAAGAAGTTGGCACACCTTAAAAATCTTCCAAGGTAATGAGTCAGCGAAACAGGATCACAAGTCTGTATGCCTAGCACAAAGTGTTGAACCTCACCACAACATCTCAGTTCTTTTGTTGATTTCTATTCATACTAGTACTTCCCTAATGTTGGAATTTGCTTTGCGCTCCATCCAAGCTAATCACATCCAAATGTCAGCATCAAATAAGAATATGTCTAAAAAGTAAAAACAGAGAATGCTGGAGATATCCGTCAGGTCAGGGAACATCTGTGGATAGAGAAACAGAGGACAGGATTTTATCTGATATCAGCAAAGGCAGATGTTGGGGTTAAAAAGCGGTGTCGAAGCCGCCGATGCTAATCATGGAATCAGAGAATCCCGACAGTGCAGAAGGCGGCCATTCAGCCCATTGAGTCTGCACCGACTCTCTGAAAGAGCACCATAACCCGGGTCCCTGGCGCTGTGAGGCAGCAGTGCTACCCACTGTGCCACTGTGCCGCCCTATAGGGCTTTCTCTGTCATATATTGCAGCACTTAGGAAAGAAACTCAAAGTCATGGGGTCCATGACATATTGTTGGCGGGAGACCATTGATTCATCTCTACTGCCATCAAATCATACACTCAAGGATCAGTGTGCCATTTTTATAAGCTGCTCCAGCACAGAGCTCGCAAGCCAGGAAGCAATCTTTACCCATGTGTATTCTCTGGCACGCCCTGGCATTACCCAAGTATCAAGCTGTCTCTACCAGGGCACTACCCATCCCGCCTGAATATTACACTCACCTCCAAGCTCCCCTGTGAGCCTGTATTGCCAGGCGCATGCCTTCTGAAACCAGTTGTGCTTTGTGCCATTCAAAGTAACAAAATAACCTCTGGGCTAGTAATTCTTAGAGATAGGTCGATTGTCCTCAATTGAACAGCGTTCCGGGAACAGTCTCGTAATTGCCTGCTGCCTATAAGGTGTCACCCAGTGGCATGCGGTTGGGTCCCACTTTCAGTGAATTTATGCCCACTTTAGGGCCTCATCCTGTCACTGCTCGTATTCGCCCACCAGTGGGCTGGGAGCTCACCGCGCAGAAGACAAGAAAAGAAAGTCTATATGGAGTTCATTGCGGGCTTCAGAGGATGGGTTTCTAATTCAAAGATACTCTGTGCGTTATCAAGGGATTCGGAACTGGGAATGGTGGGTCCACTGAGAACCTTCCTCCTTGCTTGCTGATTCCGTCTTTGAGGTCCTTAATACTGGGAAAGGCCCACTGCTATCCAGTTAAGTGCCTTGCTGGCAGGCACTGAATTTGGTGGGCCTTCTTTCAAAGAGTTGACACAGTGCTCGCTGGCAGGCGAGAGACCTTGTAGCCTCCATTACATACTGCCCCAAATTTTATTGGCTGTCACACTTCACAATCAGAGAACCCAGGGGATTTGAACAATAAGCCAGAGGAAGAAACGTGAATAATAATTTAACTGAATTTTAAGAGGTTTTCTTAGAATTGGAGCTGGATTTTAACAGCCCTCTTGAAATGCCTGGGAGGCAGGAGGCCATGCAAAATGGTGGTGAAAAGAGCTATTTAATCACCTAATACACCCAACAAATTAAACGGCCAATTTTACTTTCCCACTCTCACCCCTCCTCTCCCATCACCCTCTCAAAAAATTGGCGGGTTCGCTGTGACGAACAAAGTTACTGCCGTTTATTTTGGTCGCCCACCTCGATAACAATCAAACTTGATGCTTGAAAATCCATTTCAAGTCTGATCACTGCTCCCACAGGACATGTTTCTGTGTCAGGAGTGAAGTCTCATAATTTCTTTTAACTCTCAAAAGAAATGTGGCTTTCAATCTGACGCAAAGAAAATGAGGACAGCGCATTAGTTTAATGCTGCACTTTCAAAGCCGCTTGCGGGTTGCCTGGGCATGACTGAGGAAACAATGTTCTCAACTTGTGATATAACCCTCCCATCACAATGCTGACGCACAGAGTTGACTCCAGTGAATCAGAGACTTCTGTGAGAATTTCTCCGTGAGAGGTCTCTCTGAGACAGACAGCAGGGCACAGAATAATGCAATAAGTAATTTATTTCAGGATATTTACTGCATTTCTGTGCCTGGCCTTCCACATTGTGACTGTACCGCAGCTTAGAATGTGTTCCCTGAGGCTACCTCTGCAAATAAACAGTTCTCGGAGATAAAGTAGCAGAGAAGAAAAAATGGATATGGGAGAAAAGTTGCTCTAAAGTGGATCAAATTAAAGTCGATAACAGCATTGAACTTCATTTGACCTAGAAACCTTTATTATTGCTTACTCGCTCACCCAGAGTGCAGGAAAAGAACAGTGTCAAAAGCACTGAGGACACCTCAGTGTCAGCTGTGCCTCAGTGGGTAACCTCTCACTTCTGAGTAAGATCATTGTTGGTTCATGCCCTACTGCAGAGACTAGAGGATATATTCTATCCCGACTCTCCTGAACAGTGCTGAGATGCTACCGTGCTGTTCAGAAGTTCCATCGTTCAAAGAAGGCCTGAACTGCCTTCTTGGGTTGATGGGAATAAATGCAGAGGAGTCCTCCTTGGCATCCCGATTACGATGTTCTGAGGGGTAAAATTAGCTAGTAATGATCCTATTTCTGTTGGTAGTATTACTGTCCACCCATTGGCTTTGGTGCCTCCAACATTACAACAATGCTTTGGTTTAAAAGTACTTCAGTCGCTGTAAAGTGGTTTGGGACCTGCTGAGGACATAAAGGCATGTCTTTTTTTTTCTTTCACTAAAGCTAATTGAGGACATCTTCACAAGACAGCACAATATGTACGGAGTGCAAAACATTCATGGAAAGTTTGCAACTGTTAAGGTGTGCAAAACATCCTGAAAAGCTGGAGAAGAATAAATGTATGTTGGATTCTCCGCCGGCGCGGTGCTCCATTTTGCCGATGGTCCGGGGGTTTCCCGGCAGCCTGGGGCTGCCCCACAATGGGAAACACCATTGACCGTCCGATGTAACGGAGCATCACGCTGGTGGGGTGAACCTGAAATGTGGCGCGGCGGGACAGAGAATCCAGCCCATGGTTTTTCAAACACCAGGGCGAAAAGTGATTGAATATTAACAATTGGACAACCTGTTTTGGACCAGTTCACTGAGGGTACCAGCACAGTCCAAGGGCCCATCTAAGGTCCTGATCTCGAGAGTGACTTGCCGATCACACATTCTCCAATACAAGTGATTGGCCATTTCCTCAATTTGGATTCTCTATTGAAAGAATGTGTGGCTGTGCCAAATTATCACTTTTACAATTACAGTGGGAAATGTAAGTATGATGGCTAAAAACAACAATAATTAACTCAAAGCTGCCTTGTGTCCAGAGACTTGTGAAGCTAAAACTAAATCTCAGATAATTATGACAGGATGTACAGGGGACCATTTTTTATTTAAACACAAGTAGAACGATGTTGTCGGTTTGGTTCACTGCACCCAAAGTTTGACTGTTTTATTCTGTGGAATTTATGAAGAGCAAATCAATTTCCTGCTGCAGTGGTCTCCATGTCAGCAGCGATCGGCTATTGCCTAATTAAAAAAAACTATTTATTCATTTTGGGAGGTGTGTGTCGCTAGCAAGGCCGACATTTATTTCCTATTCCTAATGGCGCTGAGAAAGTGCTTGGGTGCCTTTTCCATGAACAACCTGCCTGAGGCAAAGCCAAACCATTCTCAAACTTGGCATCCAATTTGACCGTGAGCTGAGCTTGTGACACCATGGGCAAAATTCTCCGGTATCGGCGCGATGTCCGCCGAACGGCGCCAAAAACAGCGCAAATCAGTCAGGCATCGTGCCGCCCCAAAGGTGCGGAATCCTCCGCATCTTGGGGGGCCAAGCCCTAACCTTGAGGGGCTAGGCCCGCGCCAGACTGATTTCCGCCCCGCCAGCTGGCGGAAGTGCCCCGCCAGCTGGCGCGGAAATGACATTGCCGAGCGGCGCATGCGCGGGAGCGTTAGCGCCCGCTCACGGCATCCCCGCTCATGCGCTGTGGAGGGAGTCTCTTCCGCCTCCGCCATGGTGGAGACCGTGGCGAAGGCGGAAGGAAAAGAGTACCCCCACGGCACAGGCCCGCCCGCGGATCAGTGGGCCCCGATCGCGGGCCAGGCCACCGTGGGGGCACCCCCTGGGGCCAGATCACCCCGCGCCCCCACCCCAGGACCCCGGAGCCCGCCCGCGCTGCCTTGTCCCGCCAGTAAGAGAGGTGGTTTAATACACGCCGGCAGGACAGGCATTCTAGCAGCGGGACTTCGGCCCATCTGGGCCGGAGAATCGCGGGGGGGGGGATTGAATTTAGACAAAGCGGGCCGCCAACCGGCGCGGCGCGATTCCTGCCCCCGCCGAATCTCCGGTGCCGGAGAATTTGGCAACCGGCGGTGGCGGGATTCACGCCAGCCCCCGGAGATTCTCCAACCCGGTGGGGGGTCGGAGAATCTCGCCCCATATCTCCTTCATTATCAAGAACATCTACTTCCAGCTATGCAACATTTATCAGGACATTCACAGGAATACCAAAAGTAAAGGGAACAACAATTTATACTTCATGAGAAGAGAATGCCGGATCGTTGGCAAGTCGACTCTGTTTGGCAGAGGTGGTATCATGGAGAGTGCACCAGTTAACTGATGAATGACAATTCAATGCCAAGCTTTGTCTAAATTCAATCCAGGCAGATTGATTCTGATTAGCTAAGGCATTGCCCTGGGGAGTGAACTAAGGAATGGCTGTCACCTATTTTGTTTAGTTGAAACAGGTACAATGTGTGTACATGTTTTTTTCTGTCTTCAAAAAACAGGGTTCTATGTATTAATATAATATAAATAAATTGGTTGCCAGTGTAATTCTGAACACAATCAGGATTATTTAGCAAATGCTGTTCAATCGTGGGCCCACATCTAATGTTGGATGACGTGTTTTGAGTTTTGCAAGCACATACTACTTGTGTGCGGTCTGTTCTTTCCTGTTGCGAACAGCTAAAGGGACATGGGCCGGGATTCTCCAAATTCGGCGCCGGGTCGGAGAATCGCTGGTGACGCGGGAAATTCCCGCCACGCTGCTCTGACGCCAGGATGCAATTCTCCGGCGACCGGAGAATCGGCACCAATCGCACCCGCGCGGTCGACACGGCGCCGTTCGGGGGCGGCTAAAAGAGGTCCCCGCGGCAATTCTCCATGGTCGACCAGCCGAATTCCCGCCAAGTCCCGCTGGCGTGGTTCCAACCTGGTACCACCCAGCAGGAGCTCAGACCCACGGCCGCAGTGGCCGTCCTGGTGGGGAGGGCAGGGGGATCAGACTCCGGTGGGGTCTCCTCAGCGTCCAGGCCCACGATCGGGGGCTACAGATCGGCGGGTGTCCGTGATCTGGAGGAGGACTACCTCCTTCCGCGCGGGCCGGTTGTAGAGCTCCGCCATGTTTTTTTAAATAAATTTAGAGTACACAATTCCTTTTTTTTACAATTAAGGGGCAATTTAGCATGGCCAATCCACCTAGCCTGCACATCTTTGGGTTGTGGGGGCGAAACCCACGCAAACACGGGGAGAATGTGCAAACTCCATACGGACAGTGACCCAGAGCCGGGATTGAACCTGGGACCTCAGATTTTTAGGATACCTTACCTGTACAGGGCAATCTGAGGTAGACATTTCAGGACTGAAAGTCTTTAGGTCTTGCCCCAATCATGAGTTTGCATGATAGGCAACAAGCAATCGCCTGATCAGGGTAGCCATTACATCCAAACATACAATTTAGGCGCAGGTGTGGACAACTCGGCCCCTGAACTGATTGTAACCTCCACCCCACGTTCCTGCCTACCGCTGCTAACCTTTCACCCCTCATTGTTAGTCAAGAATCTGTTTCGCTCTGTCTTAAACATATTCCAAGATTCTTCTTCCACTCCCTTTCGAGGAAGAGAATTCTGGAGACACACGACCCTCTGAGAGAGAAATTTCTCCTCACCTTTGTCCTAAATGGGCGACCCTTTATTTTTAAACAGTGAGTCCTAATTCTAGATTCTCTGACAAGAGGGAACATTGTCTTGCAGGATTACTTTGATGCACTCTGTTTCAGCATCAAGCTCGCACAGTAACCAACTGGTTTGGGCTCGATATACGAGGTTGCCGATAAGGCCAATCTTCAAAGAATATCAAAGCGTAAATTGACCAGTGATGTGGTAGAGGGTAGTAAAGAGTACCCCCCACCCCCAGCAGATTTCTCAACTCGCACATTCTGTCTTCACATAAATATGGTAATGTGAATTCCAGTGCCATTGTGATACTGGATACTGTAGTCCATACATCCCAAAGACTGGTGGCATTTGGATTGAAATGCAATCATGCACTAAAGATACGACCTGATCTGCCATCGCCATGTAACCTCTGCCTTGAGGCACAGATTGTAAGCAACCATGTTACATTCAATTCTAATAACGGCAGAATACAATACTCTTTGAACTTGTAACCTGGTGTCGGAAGTGGGGATGATATTGACTTTTGAAGAGCTATAAGGATGCACGGCTACGAAAAGAGAAACTCAGGCATGTTCAGAGTTGCTGTTAGCTCCTGAACAAGCCACTGAATGCCAGCCAAAAGGAGAAGCAAATAAAAGGACCAGGCTGCAGTGAGTCACTGGGTGAGTATTACTACGGCTGTGAATTTTCCTCTCCTGACTCCTGTCAAAATGAAAGGCGATTTGCAGCAGTACTGGTCGTTTCCTGCACTTGCAGTGGCAAAATCTATGAGATTGCGACAGATTTAATCAGATGGAGCCAATACAAGTAGCAAAACCTTTAACACCGGGGAGAGACTGCTAAATATTGTCTCCAAAAATTTTGGAAGTCTTGAAAGCGTGCTTTGAAACTCAAGTGAACGTCCCTGATGATGCGACTTGTTCAACGATCATAAGTGAACAACTAAATTCACCATTGCAAAAGCAAGCATACATGCACAACTTGAGACTCTTTCTCTTAGGCAGTCCCTCGGAGTCCAGGATGACCTGTTTGCACATTAAAATGAGTTCTCAGGTGACTGAGGAATCCAATGCGCAACTACAGTCTCTGCCACAGGTGGGGCAGGCAGTGGTTAAAGGAGTAGGGGTGGGGTGCCCAGGTTGTCATGCTGTAGTAGCATGGTCCCTTTAAGGGGGCGTACTTTATAATCCATGTGACTGGCTCGAGATCAATCACAAAGAAACACGCAAACACCGACAAATAGCGAGAAAGCGGTGGGGGGGGGGGGCTTGGAGACTGGGGCCCTGGCATTATGGATCTCAAAACCTATCCAGCGTTTCTCTGTGCCTATTTATAGTTGCCTTTTCTTACCGTTAATAAACCACTTTTAATTGTTATTGGAAGTCTCCAGTGTGGGTGGCACAGCAGTACAGTGGTTAGCACTGTTGCTTCACAGCTCCAGGGTCCAAGGTTCGATTCCCGGCTTGGGTCACTGTCTGTGCAGAGTCTGCACGGTCTCCCCGTGTCTGTGTGGATTTCCTCCGGGTGCTCCGGTTTCCTCCCACAGTTCAAAGATATGCAGATTAGGTGGACTGGCCATGCTAAATTGCCCTTAGTGTCCAAAAAGGTTAGGTGGGGTTACTGGGTTATGGGGAAAGGGCGAAGGTGTGGGCTTAAGTGGGGTGCTGTTTCCAAGGGCCGGTGCAGACTCGATTGGCCAAATGGCCTCGTTCTGCACTGTAACTTCTACGATTCTATGATATTGTCTCGGGCCACCATATTGGCAACAAGGTAAACTGTTCAATTGTTTGTCTTCAGCAGGTCAAGATTTGAAGGGGGAAAGAAGAATCCTCTAAAGACAGATGAAAATTGGGAACCTTCGACAGTAGCACTCGAAAAGTGAGTAAAATGCCAATGATCAGGAAGTTAGAACCTTTCGACCAGCAGGCCAAAAACTGGAGCCAGTAACTCGAACGCCTCCACTATTTCTTTACAGTGAATGAGGTGGCAGAAGGTGATACATTTGATGATTTGTGGGCCTCAAACTGATAACCTGATAAGAAATCTTACATGCCGGAGGCTCACGATTCAAAAACCTTCGACAAGTTCATCACATTGGTCAAGGAACAGTTTAACCCCAGGCCCTCAATTATCCTGCAGTGGTACGAATTCAAATCTTCTGTTAGGAATCCAGGAAAGTCCATCTCCACCCTCAAAGCCAGACTCCGGCAAGTGGCAGAGCACTGTGGGTTTGGTGCAGCACTTGGCGATATGCTGAGTGACCGCCTACTTTGCGGGATTAACAACCGCAGAATCCAGAAAATCTCCTGGCTCATGTGATTTTAGTTTCAACCAGGAGATTTTCTGGATGCTAAGGTTGTTGGCTCAGGCAACAGAATGCACCGAAAAAGACGCATCTGAACTCTAAAACATGCCGGAAGTGGAAGAGAATCAATTGTGGAGCGGTATGGCCGCGAGGCGCACAGCGAGATCCGGCATTGTGCAAGGTGAAATGGTTGATACAAACAGGTTAGCACCATGAGAAGTCTGAACTGTTAAGATCCTACCTAACTCGTATTGATGAACGAACCTGCGAAGATGGAGTAACTCTTTGGGGCTCTCGAGTCATTATTTCAACCTCGGCAAGGGTGCCCCATTTACAAGAATTAAACAGCGCAAATCTAGGTCAAACAAAGATGAAGATGCTGGCTCGCAGTTATATCTTATGGCCGAGAATTGCTAAAACTATCGAGGAAGTGGTACAGCAATCCATTCCCCGCCAGACTCAACAATCATTACCTCCTTCGGCTAATCTCCATCCCTGGGAGTGGCCTGGCCACCCATGGACCAGAATGCTTCTCGCCTATGCTGGTCCCTTCTAGGATAGGGTGTTCCTTGTCTTGGTGGACGCTTATCCAAATAGCTATCCATCCAAGAGATGGGAACCATGACTTTGGCGGCTACTGTGGACACCTTATGCCAGGTGTTTGCCATACATGGCCTACCAGAAGTCATTGTGTCTGAGAATGGCACCCTTTTTACTAGGGATTATTTCCAACACTTCATTCAGACAAACAGAATTCGGCATACCAGGATGGTCCCATATCACTCTGCACCCAACGGTTTGGCAGAAAGGGTAGTGCAGACTTGAAAAATGCTGTGAGGAAGCAATCGGACCGGCCATTGCTCCAATGGTTGGCCAACTTCCTATTGGCCGACAGCAAGGCCCCCCACACTACCATGGGTGCTACGCCGGCTGAATTGCTTCCGGGCCGTCGCCTTAGAACTTGTTTGGACTTGATATTTCCAAATTTGGGGAGGGGAGAGTGGAGGCACATCAGGGTTCTCAGAAAAATCAACATACTTCACAAAAGGATGATAGATCATTCCATGGGTTCGAATAGTGCCTCCCGGTGCTGGCCGTTCCAGAGCAGAGGGAGCCGGGAATTTCAGAGTCATCCCCGCCAACAGTCCAGGTGAGAGGTGGTGAGTAGAGCAGCCCTGCAGAAGAGGTGGAGTTAACTGAACCATCATCTTCTGCAGACAACATGACTACCTCGGAAATGCTGGAGCCGGCTGGGGAACTAAGGAAGTCCGTGAGGACTCGGAGGTCCCCGAACAGACGAACTGTGTGATGAACTATTTTCCATTATGTCCTTGACCTTCTATAATAATACTTGTAAAACGTAATGAGGGACTTAAGGGGGGAGGGATGTGGTAGCGCGGCCCCTTTAAGGGGACAAGCTCTGCGGTCCATGTGACCGTCTCAGAACCAAACGCACGAGAGCGCGCGAACCTCGACCAATAGAGAGAAAGCACGGAGCCTTGGGAGCTGGGTAGTGTTGACCTTGTAGCTGCAGAGTTAAGGCCTATCCAGTCTTGCTCTGTGCCTGTATATAGTTGCCTTTCCCTGCTGTTAATAAGTCTGCAGTGTATTGTTTCAAACCACCACACACTTGTTATTGAAGATTGGTTTGGGTTTGCTCTCATCGATGGAACTCAGAGTGGTGAGCTCTTTCCTGGATGCTTTTCTTCCACTTCGGGCGGTCTTTAGCCAGGGATTTCCAGGCGTTAGTGGGGATGTTGCCCTTTTTCACAGAGGTTTTGAGGGTGTCCGTGAAGAATTTCTTCTATCCTCCTGCGGCTCACTTACTGTGCCGAAGCTCCGAGTAGAGCACGAGAGTCTTGTGTCAGGCATCTGAATGATGTGGCCCACCAGCAGAGCTGATTGAGCATGGTCAATGCTTCAATGCTGGGAGTGTTGGCCTGAGTGTGAACACTGATGTTGGTGCACCTATCCTGCCAATGGAATTGCAGGATCCTGGGCAGGCCGCGATGGTGGTACTTCTCCAGCATTTTGAGGTGCCTGATGTGCATCGTCCATTTCTCTGAGCCGTATGGGAGGATGGGTATCACTACTGCTCTATAGATCATGGACTTGGTCCCAGGTCTGACATCCTGATCTTCAAACACTCCCTTCCTCCAGCGACCAAAGGCTGCTCTGGCACACTGAAGGTGATGCTTGAACCCTAGTGTTGACTTTGCTAACAGTAGGCCGCCAAGGTATGAAAAGTGGCCCACTTTGTCCAAAGGCCGCATTGTGGATTTTGATAACCTGGGAGGGGCAGTGCTGTGTGGCAGGGGCAGGCTGGTAGAGGACTTTTGTCTTACGGATGTTTAATGCAAGGCCCATGCCTTCCAACATGTGGGTGAAGGTGTTGGTGATGGCTTGGAACTTGACCTTCCAATGCACGCAGATACAAGCCTCATCTGCATACTGTACTTCAATGACAGAGGCTGTGACTTCTTTGTATCTGGCCTTCAGCCCACGTGTTGGAAAGCATGGGCCTTGCATGTTCCTCTCTGTTGCAGAGCTGGTGCTGCTCTGCCTGTCTTCCTGTTCTCCTCTCATTCTTTGTGCACATCAAGGGGAAACTCCTCAGCAAGATGTCCATGACCAAACACTCCTTTTCTCTTGGTGACTTCTTTATGGTGTTGAGTAGAGAGTACTTATTCTTTTAAGTGAAGTCTTCAGAAAATTTCCAGAAGAAATGTCAATAGAGTATCGGTGACGACTTGACAAACTGTTTTATAAGGTTTCCCGATGAGTTTCAAATTAAGTATTCTTTAAACATCCAGCAACAATTGAGCAGCAGAAGATCACCTTCCTTTAAGTAGTTCGCCAAATCCTTTAAAAAAGATTGGCTTACCACCAATCAGCTGGTCACATTTCAGGAGAAGATTGATTACAGTGGAACATCCTCTCACCCTCCCATAGTTACGCACAGTCCCTGACTGGCTTTGAGCCAGGTCGTTCAACTGTTCACACAGGTGGGATTTTCCGGTCCCGCCGACGGCCCACTCCCACTGTGGGTTTCCTGGTGGCCTGGGCTGGATTCAATCAGAAATCCTATTGGCAATGGCGGGACCTGAAGATCTGTGGACTACTGAGAACACACTGCAGTGAGGCCAGCGAATCTCACCCACAAACTGGGAAATGGTTAATGAGACATTAGTGCACAGATACATGTTCAGAAAATGATTTTGTTCCCATTAATGGAGACTTTAATCTATTTTAAATGCTCCTTATACAGTGTGACTTGGAAGCTAAATGTTTATTCTGGTGATCGACAAGAATGGCACTCCATGGGCGTATAATCAAACATAATTTGACATGAAGTCACATAAAAACAATATTATTGTTCACCAAAAGCTTGGTTTAAGCGATAGGTCTTGAGGGGGAACTTAAGAGCAAGAGATATGTGGAGAGGTTTCGTAGAATCATGGAATCATACCATACAGAAGGGGGCCATTTGGCCCATCGAGTCTGAACCAACCCTCAAAAGGAGCGCCCTACCTAAACCCACACCTCCGCCCCATCCCCAGTAACCCCACCTAACCACTGGACACTAAGGGGCAATTTAGCGTGGCCAATCCACCTAACTTGCACGTATTTGGACTGTGGGAAGAAACCGGAGGATCCGAAGGAAATGCAAACTCCACACAGCCAGTTCCCCAAGGTCGGAATCGAACCTGAGTCACTGCACTGTGAGGCAGTACTGCTAACTACTGTGCCACCGTGCTGCCTGGTTTAGGGACGGTAATTCCCGAATTTTGGGCTAAGACAACATAGGATAAAGCCGCCAATAGTGGGGCTGTGAAAATCAGGAAAAACGCACAAGGCCAGAATTAGAAGAGTGCAAAGATCTCAGAGAGTTGGTGGGCTGGAGAAGGTCTTGGGGATGAAAATTGGCATATATCTGAACAGATGAGAGTTGAGACCATGGAAGGATTTGAAAACAATAAGAAAGTTAAAATAGGTGCATTGTCAGACCAGGTCATTCAGCACAAGGCTAAAGGATGAACGGGACGCAGTGAACGGGACGCAGTGCAAGTTAGGATACAGGCAGCAGAATTCTGGAAGAGGGTGTATGGTAGTTGGGAGGGTGGTCAGGAAAGTAGGAATAGATTATAGGTGCCCAGAGTAAGTAATATGGCTGACATGAGAAATAATCTTTGTATTATGTAAAATAGCACCGCAGGGAGACTGTGACATTGAGGTCATGTCATTGGACTAGTAATTTGGAGGCCCAGGCTAATTCTTTGGGATCATGGGCTCAATGGCAACTGCTGGAATTTGAACTCAAAATAATAAAAATCTAATCTCAGTGATGGTGATGATGAAACCATCATTGATTGTTGTAAAAACCCATCTGGGTCACTATGACCTTGAGGGAAGGGAAATCTGCCAACCTTACCAAGTCTGGCCTACTTACCGTTGACAAGGTCCCTCATGGCAGACTGGTACAAAAGGTGAAGTCACACAGGATCAGAGGTGAACTGACAAGATGTATACAGAACTGGCTAGGTCATAGAAGGCAGAGAGTAGCAATGGAAGGGTGCTTTTCTGATTTGAGAGCTGTGACTAGTGGTGTTCCGCAGGGATCAGTGCTGGGACCTTTGCTGTTCGTAGTATATATAAATGATTTGGAGGAAAATGTAACTGGTCTGATTAGTAAGTTTGTGGACGACACAAAGGTTGGTGGAATTGCGTATAGCGATGAGGACTATAAGAAGATACAGCATGATTTAGATCATTTGGAGACTTGGATGGAGAAATGGCAGATGGCGTTTAATCCGGACAAATGTGAGGTAATGCATTTTGGAAGGTCTAATGCAGGTAGGGAATATACAGTGAATGGTAGAAAACTCAAGAATATTGACAGTCAGAGATATCTAGGTGTACAGGTCCACAGGTCACTGAAAGGGGCAACACAGGTGGAGAAGGTAGTCAAGAAGGCATACGGCATGCTAGCCTTCATTGGCCAGGGCATTGAGTATAAAAATTGGCAAGTCACGTTGCAGCTGTATAGAACCTTAGTTAGGCCACACTTGGAGTATAGTGTTCAGAGGGACTGTTTAGCACAGGGCTAAATCGCTGGCTTCCAAGGCAGGCCAGCAGCACGGTTCAATTCCCATAACAGCCTCCCCGAACAGGTGCCGGAATGTGATGACTAGGGGCTTTTCACGGTAACTTCATTGAAGCCTACTCGTGACAATAAGCAAATTTCATTTCATTTCATTTATAACTCCACCCTATCTGCACATGTTTGGACACGAAGGGGCAATTTACTTTATCATGGTCAATCGACCCAACCCGCACACCTTTGGACATTTCATTACAGGAACCAGAGTTAGATCCTTCCCCAAATGCTGAAAGTAAGGACTGAATTCAAAATCCATTTCATCCAGCTCCCAGTGAGCCTCATTCTTCAACACAAAACCAACCATGGTTTGGTCCTTAAATGAAACAAGGACGATTTCATTGTTTTCGAGAGATCGGATTTTGATTAGTGGATTGAAATTTCTGTAGAGAACATGGAGTTTATTTGTTAATTAAATATCCGAGATCTATTCATCATATTTATCAATTATTGAATAATTGAAGGTTTTTTTCCCAAACGTTTAAGAGCTAGTTCCAGCTTTACAATTACCATTTATTAAATCATAATGATCTGACCTTGTCTTCTCAAATGTGAATCTGCGAACAGCAGGAATAGGTTTTAAAACCTCAAGATTCAACATTTTGCAGGTCACAGACATGTTTTGGATTTGTGGGAAATATATTAAGATTGGAAAAGAGGAAAGTAAGGTCAGAAAGCCTGGCACATGGAAAAAGAAAGTCGGGCAAAATTTAACCTCCCCTTCTCCACACCCTGCCAATGGAAACAGTGGGCAGTATTTAATCCACATAATGGTGAACTCATTCGTCAGCTCTCCATCCAGTGAGATACCCATGTTGCCTTCTTTGTGGAAACCAAACTGTACTAAATGTTAATCAGGCACTTAAATGGCCAATCGTGGACTTTCCTCAAGATTAAGGACCCTGGGAAGTACGACTCATTGAGAGCCAGTGGCCAATCAGAGGATGGCAGCTGTTTTTCACAGGCAGCACCAGCGGGACTGGCGGCAGCTACTTGCAATACACCCAACCAGAGACCCAGGATCAGTGAGGGACCCAAGGCCAGAGGTGAATGAGGGCAGGGTGGAGATTATGGGGTGTAGGGGGGGATTCACAGGAGAAGAGGGGCCAAAAGCAATTAAGGACAGCAGTTGGGTCTCAGCTGTGGTATTATCATAACTGTAAGAACTGCAAGCGTCAATGAAGTGTAGCCACTAGAGGGAGCTACAGTTACAACTATATAAGGCAGTGTTGCGAGTCTTGTGGGGAGAGTGTGTGCAGGGGTTAGCTCAAGAGAGTCAGAAGTACAAATAGTGTAAGTGAGAGCAGATCATAGTTTATATCAGTATTAAGATTAGCTGCAGAGTGTAGTTAAATGTTATTAAACAAATGTGTATTCTTTAGGAGTACGTGTTGAATCCAAATTAGTAGTGTTAATAAATTTAAAGCTTTGTTTAAGTTCAAGCTATTTTGTGGTCCTTGTGAACACTATGCCAACCATCCTGAAATATGCAACACAGAGAACACCACATCAGTGGTCCCAGCACTGAGTGCCTTTGTACCAGAACCCCCCCTTGAGCACCCACAAGCAAACAGACCAAGGTTTGCATTTCAGTCTCCCCGCCAACTGATTGCACTGCCGAGTGCTGGCTAAAACGCAGCAGCGGCAGGATGAGGCATTTACGTGCGCATTAATTGCCAACTTAAGGGCCTCATTTGGTGAGGGCTCCAATTTGATCAACGCTCCTATTGCTGGTCAGGAATTGAAGCATTGCCATCTGGGAATACTGTGGGTCAAATTTTTCAGGAGTAGGGGACCTCGCCACACACACACACACGTCATTCTCTTTTTTTATAAATTTAGAGTACCTGATTTTTTTTTCCCAATTAAGGGGCAATTTAGCATGGCCAATGCACCTAGCCTGCACATCTTTGGGTTGTGGGGGTGAGATCTACACAGACACGGGAAGAATGTGCAGAATCCACACGGACAGTGACCCAGAGCCGGGACCGAACCTGGGTCCTCAACGCCGGGAAGCAGCAGTGCTAACCACTGCACCACCATGCCGCCCTTCTTTGTGCATTCTTATGTGTACACTCATTAGTTTACCAAGTCTTTGATCATATTGTCTTCCAAAAGAAAACCAACTGTAAAACTTGAAATTAAGGGTAGGAATAAAACCTGTTTGAGTTGGTCTTGTACACCTTAGAATGGAACTCCAGTATTACTGGTGCCAGTATTGCTGATTTGTATTGGAATTGAGCATTTTGGGTTGGTTTTCCTTCTGATAACTGTAGATGAATGGGTTATTGAATGTGCTAATGTGACCATGATGATATCAGTGATGTAACTGTGACATTAATATTCTGAGAGGTTCCAAGAATGCTGGGAGCTGAACAGTCTGTGTACCATGTGCTTAACTTGAGGTCTTTATAAATAGTTTTGAAAAAAGGTGCGATGTTTAAACTATACATACCTCACTAACGATCGGTAACAGCATTGAAAGACATCGAAACAATAACAGCTCAGTGAGAACAGTGCATCTGGGACCTTGGTGACAGTAATGGCACCTTCTCAAGTGAGGAGAAATAAACTGAGGAAGGATGGAGAAGGAGGCTGAATTTGCATACATGAATTCAATATCAAATCAAGTACAGGTGGGTGTAAGGGTCCTTGCTGTTCATTCCCTTATTTCCTCTTTCTTTCCTTTTTGCCATTACATTTTTGTACCATGGATGATGAATGGGCATGCCACTTTAAGACAAGATGCCTGTACCTTTAATTTAACCAGAAGAATCCAAAAGGCTGAGCTGGTTTAAACTGGAGATTGACCAGTGACAGAGGTGTGGGTGGAGTCTCAGTTTGATTGATTGGCTGGTGGCCAATGGATTGGCCCAAAAGGCAGTACTCTGCCCAGTAACCGGTGGTGATTGGATCCTATTCCACTGGGATGTTTACAGAGTCCCGAGGTGTCATTTTGGTTTCAGTTTTGATTCCGGCAGCCCATCGAAGGGGCCTAACTGACCCTCTCCAAAAAAGATCCGACTAATTCTCTCCAGAAGGTCATTGTGAGGGCCGACTTTCTCTCCAGCAAGTCTCGGTGCTGTTCTCTTGAGACTGCAGAGGCCTGAAGTCAAACCATGAGCTGAAAGCGAGGTTTGATGTGGATTAAAGTGTCTCGCCAGAAATATAGAGGTCTGGATTTGACCCTCGAGCTGAAGGCCCAGTTTGATGAGAAATAATATGTCTTCAGAAAACCTGCTGCCTGTGACTACTGTATTTTACTAAACTGCAGGGACCCTGAATGAATGGCTCTACAAAGAAGACCATTACCAACAGTAAACCAGAGACTTGAATCAGTCAATTTGCTGTGAAGAAAAAGGGCTAAAGAATCTCCACCTGAAACAAAGACTCTTATCCAACGACGTTCATCCTTCCTAATTTTTATGCCTTTCCACCCCTCTGTTTGTTTATCTTGATAGAGGGTGGGACAGTTGAATTGGGTAGTAGGTATTATCTTCTCATTAATCAATTGTATTTACTGCATATTTCATGATAATCCTTGTTATAAATAAACAGTTCTTGTGTTTCAACTTACAAACCTGGTGACTGGAATTATTGGGCAGCCAAGCGTCACGGACATCGGACATTTTTACAAGAATTATTGGTTAATTCACTTGTATTGTGACTTTGGCGCATGTGGAGCTGAAATTGACCACGCACTAACCCAGGGTGTCATTAAAATCGGAAACAGAGGAGAGAAAGATTAAGAAAAACAGAGAGAGAAATGAAAAGTGTGACAAAAGAAATAAACGTGACATGAGCAGTCCTGAGACATCATTATAGGAGTTCCCCAGGGTAGTGTCCTAGCCCAACCATCTCCAGTTGCTTCTTCAATTACCTTCCTTCCAACGTAAGGTCAGATGTGGGGATTTTCGCTGATGATTGTGCAATGTGCAGCACCATTTACAACTGCTCAGACACTGAAGCAATTCATGTGCAAATGCAGCAAGAACTGGACAATATCTAGGTTTGGGCTGACAAGTGGCAAGTAACATTCACGCCACACAAGTGCCGGGCAATGATCTCTGAGAAGAGAGAATCAAACCAACATCCCTTGACATTCCATGGCATTACCATCACTGAATCCCCCCACGGTCAACATCCTGGGGGTTACCATTGACCAGAAACTGAACTGGACTAGCCATATACATACTGTAGCTACTAAAGCGGGTCAGAGGCTGGGAATCCTGCAGTGAGTAACTCACCTTCTGACTCCCAAAGCCTGTCTAAGTCAGGAATTTAAGGGAATACTCCCCACTTGCCTGGATGAGTGCAGCTTCAACAGCACTCAAGCGGCTCAACACCATCCAGGATAAAGTAGCCCGCATGATTGGTACCCCATCCACAAACATTCATTTCCTCCACCACCTATGCACATTTCCAGCCGTGAGTTCCATCTACAAGTTTAACTGCACAAACTCACCAAGTCTCCTGAGGCAGCACCTTCCAAACTCACAACCACTACTATCTATAAGTACAAGAGCAGCAGATACATGGAAACACGACCACTTAGAATTTCCCCTACAAATCACCCACCGTCCTGACTTGGAAATACTTCACTGTTCCTTCACTGTCGCTGGGTCAACATCATGGAACTCCCACCCTTGCAGCATAGTGGGTGTACCTACACCACATTGACTGCAGAGGTCCAAGAAGGCAGCTCACCACCACCTTTTCAAGGGTAATTAGGGATGGGCAACAACGCTGGCCTAGCCAGTGAAGCCCACATACCCTAAAAATTAATAAAGAAAAAAGAAATTAGCAACATGAAGAAATGAGAATTCACACTTGGTGCTTTCTAGGTAGGAGAAGCTATTAGCAATTATCACATCATTAATCGGGTACAATGTTGTTAATTAGTAAACTTAAATTTCTCTGATGAGTTGAATGAACAATTAATTTGACAATACAGAAACCCCGTGAAAATCATGTGGAGACTAGGGGCTGGATTCGCTGATCACCGACGCCGAAATTACGTTCGTGATCGGCCAGAGAATCCGCGTTTGTGCCAGAATCGCGGACAGTGCTGTTTTTGTGGTGCTCCACCCCCTCAAAAACAGCATACTCATGGAGTACACCGCACGCCGTATGGACGACCTCAGGACGTCACCTGAGGCCTTCCATCGATGCTCCACCCGATGGGCCGAGACTTGACGGCGTGGCTCGCGTGTGCTCACATCGCTCGGGGACCTCGCGTGGCGGCTTCAGTCTGAGTTCAGCGCCGCCTCAGTCGGGGGGGGGGCCATTCTGCTGGCAGGTGGAACTTTGGCAGGGACTGGGGGAACTGGGGGGGGGGGTTGGTCCGGTGATAGCGAGGCTGGTTACAGGGGGGCAGTTTTTGTCACGCCGGGTCCACGCGCAGCCGGCGGCATGTTGCACGGCGCAGCGGCCCTCAGGCCGCGGCCGTGCGCATGTGTGGCCACGGACCCGGCAAGACTCTGGCCATATCCTCAGGTAAAGCCGGGTGCTTTGCGCTGCATGCCTTCTAGCCCCCCACCGGACGGAGGATCGGTGCGGGGCGCCACCGACTTTCAGACAGATCCTGCGGACATTGCCGCAGGTTTGGAGAATCCAGCCCAATGGGTTAAGTGTGAGATGGCTTTGTTTTGAAGTTAACAGTGAAGTGTCAAGTTGTGGCGATTTGCAATTTATGAGCTTTCTTGTTCTCCTTGTGGTAATCAACACTGTTGTATATATTAGGAGAAGTGTGGTAAAGCCCTGTACTATAGATACGGGGGTAGTCCCTGCCTGCTGGCTCCACCCAGTAGGCGGAGTATAAATATGTGTGCTCCCCATACAGCAGCCATTTCGCCAGCTGCTGTAGGAGGCCACACACCTCAGTGTAATAAAGCCTCAGTTGTATTCAACTCTCGTCTTTGTGCAATTGATCGTGCATGAATTTATTACACTAAAGTTTTCAGAAGATGGACCTCCGCATCAAGCCGGATCGCCTGCAGCTGGATACCCAATCAAGCAACGCCAAAAAGGACTTTGAACATTGGCTAGCTTGTTTCGAAGCTTACATCAGGTCTGTATCAGACCCAATTCCGGAAGCTCAGAAGATCCAGATCCTCTACTCGCGGCAGATCTCCAATATTTTTCCACTTATCCAGGGCGCGCCGACCTATAATGAAGCCATGGCGCTACTGAAAGAGAACTACGCCCAGCGGCCGAACAGGCTCTTCGCCAGACACTACTCGTGCTTTAATTCCCCTGGTCAGAGACTGTGACTGTTAGGCCGTCACGGGCACGGAACATTCGAACCTACTCATGCGGGACGCTTTCGTCATGCGGATAGGGTCAGACCACATCCTCCAGCGACTTTTAGAGGGAGCCACGCTCGAACTCACGGAAACCAAAAAGCTGGCGCTATCGATGACAATCGCCTCGCGCAATATCCAGGTCTACACCCTGGCCGCGCGGCCCACTCCTCCTACGCATCATGGACTCCGCAGACGGCCGCCCCACTGAGGACCCCACTCAGCCAATCCTACGCCTGTGCCATGCACCAGCCAGCCAACCCCTGGGGCCCCAGATGTTACTTCTGTGGGCAGCAAAAACACCCCCGCCAATGCTGCCCCGCCCACAGCGCCCTTTGCAAAGCCTGCAGCATGAAGGGGCACTTCGCCGCGGTGTGCCAGGCCCGCTCAGTCGCCGCGATCGCCCCGAACATCCCCCGCGTAGGGATAGTGGTCGCCGCCATCTTCCCCTCCTCGGACCACGTGCGGCCAGTGGGCGCCGCCATCTTCCCCTCCTCGGACCACGTGCTGCCCATGGGCGCCGCCATCTTCCCCTCCTCGGACCACGTGCTGCCCATGGGCGCCGCCATCTTTTTCAACCCCCATCACTTGCGGCCCGTGGGCACCGCCATCTTGTCCACCTCAGGATCTTCAGGCGCCGCCATCTTGTCTCCCCCCACGGCACATGGGCGCCACCATCGTACCAGGACCCGTGCCCCCGGGCACCCCATCGTCCGATACCAGCGACATACAGCCGCGACTCGCCTCGGTCACGATTGACCAGTCTCGCCCACACAATCTAGCCACCGCCTCGACAAGCGTAAGATCGATAGGCACGAGATCTTCTGTCTGCTGGACTCCGGGAGCACTGAAAGCTTCATCCATCCCGATACGGTAAGGCGCTGTTCCCTCAAGGTACACCCCGCCAATCAGAGATACTCCCTGGCCTCCGGGTCCCACTCAGTGGTGATTCGGGGGTACTGTATAGCCACGCTCATGATCCAGGGCGTAGAATTCAGTGGCTTCCGCCTCTATGTCCTCCCCAACCTCTGCGCTGCCCTGCTACTCGGCCTGGACTTCCAGTGTAACCTCCAGAGCCTAACATTGAAATTCGGCAGGCCCCTACCACCCTTCAATGTGTGCGACCTCGCGACCCTAAAGGTCGACCCACCTTCCCTATTCGCAAACCTAACCCCGGATTGCAAACCCGGCGCCACCAGGAGCACATGGTACAGCACCCAGGACAGGACCTTCATCAGGTCTGAGGTCCAGCAGCTGCTTCGGGAAGGAATCATCGAGGCCAGCAACAGCCCTGGAGAGCCCAAGTGGTAGTGGTGAAAACTGGGAGAAACATCGAATGGTCGTGGACTACAGCCAGACCATCAATCGGTACACGCAGCTCGACGCGTACCCTCTCCCACGCATATCTGAAATGGTCAATCAGATTGCACAGTACCGGGTCTTCACAACTGTAGGCCTAAAATCTGCCTATCACCCGCTCCCCACCCGTAAGGCGGACCGCCCATACACTGCCTTCGAGGCAGATGGCCGCTTCTACCATTTTCTTAGAGTTCCCTTTGGCGTCACCAACGGGATCTCGGTCTTCCAAAGGGAGATGGATCGAATGGTCGACCGGTACGGGCTGCGGGCCATTTTCCCGTACCTAGACAATGTCACCATCTGCGGCCACGATCAGCAGGACCATGATGCCAATTTTGCCAAATATCTCCATACCGCCACTCTCCTAAACCTCACGTATAACAAGGAGAAGTGCGTATTCAGCACAAACCGCTTAGCCATCCTCGGTTATGTGGTCCAGAACGGGCCCGACCCCGACCACATGCGCCCCTCATGGAGCTCCCCCTTCCCCACTGCCCCAAGGCCCTCAAACACTGCCTGGGTTCTTTTCTTACTACGCCCAGTGGGTCCCAAACTATGCGGACAAGGCCCGCCCACTCATCCAGTTCACTCTTTTCCCCCTGACGGCCGAGGCTCAACAGGCCTTCAACCGTGTTAGGGCCGACATCGCCAAGGCCGCGATGAATGCAGTCGATGAGACGTTACCCTTTCAAGTGGAGAGTGACGCATCAGACATCGCCCTAACCACCTCAACCAGGCAGGCAGGCCCGTGGCATTCTTTTCACGAACCCTTCATGCCTCCGAAATTCGACACTCCTCCGTCGAAAAAGAGGCCCTCTTTGAAGCTGTGCGGCATTGGAGGCATTACCTGGCGGGCAGGAGATTCACTCTCCTCATTGACCAACAGTCAGTAGCTGTTATAACCTGCCTGCTTACCATTGGCTGGGGACTAATGACAATCCCGCAATCCCACAATCCTGAGCTTCCCCAATGAGGGGGGCGGAGAAATCAGTAGCAGACTACCTGTATAGATAAAGCTGGCCAGTTTGGAACCAGCCAGGAAGGAGTAAGCAGCAAGCAAAGTTGCTGCTGCTGTTGTGTATATATATGTTATTGTAAATAAATGTTATTTCTTTGTTTCCTTAAAACTCGTGCTGGATTCTTCGTGGCCCTTACAAAACTGGCGACGAAGGTAAAAGGAATAGCTGTCTACACTGCTGAAGCCACCTCCCTGGATTTTTGTTGGATACAGGTTGGAAGTTGTTTGCTATTACACCATGCCTCTGTACGGACGTTTGGATGTTTTTGATGTTGTGCTGGAAAGCTGGAACCAGTACGCACAACGGATGCATTACTATTTCCGGGCATACAACATCACCGAAAATGAGCGCCAGGTGATCATATTGCTCACCGCCTGTGGCCCGCATACGTTTGGGGTGATTAGGAGCCTTACGTACCCAGCTGTGCTGGACACCAAAGCGTTCGATGAATTTGTGAACTTAGTGGGGGAACATTTTAACCCAACCCCGTCCACGATAGTCCAACGTTACCGGTTTAATACCACTGAGAGGACACCAGGAGAATCCCTTGCCGACTTTCTATCCAGGCTACGCAGGATTGCGGAGTACTGTGACTATGGTGAGACCTTGTCAGAAATGTTACGCGACCGTTTGGTTTGCGGTATTAACAATGCGGCCACCCAGAGAAAGATGTTAGCTGAGCCAACATTGGCTCAGGCCATTCAAATAGTATTGTCCTGAGAGAGCGCAGAACGAGGAGTGCAGGAGCTACAGGGAATGGAGGTGCATGCCTTGGGGCGCAACCCCTTCCATCCGAAAAAGACCCCCGCACTACTGTGGTACCTTGGGCGAGGCGACGTCCGGATCGACGCCAGTGGCCGGCGGACATTCCTCCCCGAAGGGAGCCTTCTCCAGAACCAATGGATGAGGAGCCATGTCCGTGTCAGACTTGTAGGCGCCGACCCCGTCGTGGACACCGGTCCTGGGGGCACCAGAGGCACCGTCGTTCCGACCGAAACTGGAACCAGCCCAGGGGCCGTACCTTCCATGTGGATTAACCTGCGGCGACTACTCCTGAGGACGTGGAAACGGAGGATGACTGCCTGCAGCTGCATTGTGTGGCAGCTCCCCGTGTGGCCCCCATTAAGGTGACAGTACGGGTCAATGGTCACCCGCTCGAGATGGAGTTGGACACTGGCGCAGCGGTCTCCGTGATCGCCCAGAGGACATTCGACAGCATCAAGCAGGGTATACAGACCCTTACATTAACCGACATATAGGCCAGGTTGGCCATCTACACGGGGGAACCACTGGACATTGCAGGAACTACGATGACCCCTGTTGTTTATGGATGCCAGGAGGGGCGTTTCCCATTTATCGTGGTGCGCGGCCATGGGCCTAGCCTGTTGGGTCGGGACTGTTTGCGCCATTTGCGGTTGCAGTGGCAGCACATCCTCCAAACAGTTTCTGGAGGGTTGACTGAGGTGCTGGGACGATACCCAGATGTATTCCAGCCCAGTTTGGGGAAAATAAAAGGGGCCGTAGCCCGTATCCAAGTCAAACCACGCCGCGCTATTTCCGGGCGGCCCGGTGCCTTACGCCTTGCTCGAGAAGGTAGAAGGGGAGCTCACTCATTTGGAGACTTTGGGTATTATCAGGCCCGTCCGTTTCGCTGACTGCGAAGCACCAATTGTACCTGTAATGAAGCCAGATGCCACAGTTCGCTTGTGCGACGACTATAAACTTACAGTGAATATGGCTTCCCGACTCGACTTATATCCAATGACTCGCATAGAGGATCTCTACACGAAGCTTGCAGGCGGACTCTCGTTCACAAAATTAGATCTGAGTCACGCCTACCTACAGTTGGAGCTGGACCCTGCCTCCCGACCATATGTAATGATTAATACACACATGACCTGTATGAATATACACGTTTGCCCTTTGGAGTATCCTCTGCCTGCGCTATTTTTCAACGCGTTAAGGAGGACATTTTGAGAGGTTTACCGCGTGTCGCTGTCTACTTAGATGACGTTTTGATCACAGGGACGTCGGAGCAGGAACATTTGGAACATCTGGAGGCTGTCCTTAGACGCTTTTCGGAGGCTGGAGTCTGTTTATGTTGCACAAAGTGCATCTTTCAGGCAAAGGAAGTAGTCTACCTGGGTTATCAGGTGGACCGCGATGGTTTGCATCCCGTCGCAGAGAAGGTGTGCGTGATTCAACAGGCCCCCGCCCCGACTGACACGTCGCATCTTCTTTCTTTTCTCAGCCTCGTAAACTATTACGGGAAGTTCCTCACCAATCTGGCAACTATGCTGGCCCCGTTGCACCTTCTGCTAAAGAAAAATCACACCTGGGTTTGGGGTCAGCCGCAAGAAACCACTGTCCGGCGGGTAAAACAACAATTGTCGTCGTCTGGGTTACTAACCCACTATGATCCTGGAAAGCCTTTGCTCGTCAAATGTGATGTATCCCTGTATGATATTGGGGCCCCGTCCTGTCCCACAAGATGGAGAACGACGGCGGCCGGTAGCTTTCGCCTCCCGCACATTGACTGCAGCGGAAACAAAGAACGCGCAGATCGTGAAGGAGGGCCTGGCAGTGGTCTTTGGGGTGAAACGTTTCCATCAGTACGTGTATGGCCGCCACTTCACTATCGTGACTGATCATAAACCTCTGCTGGGACTTTTCCGAGAGGATAAGCCAATACCGCCCATTGCTTCCGCACGGATCCGGCACTGGGCTTTGTTGCGCGCTGCATACGAGTATTCTCTGGAGCACAAACCAGGAACGCAGATAGCGAATGCCGACGCACTGAGCCGATTGCCTTTATTGACCGGCCCCATGTCGACCCCACGACCGGTGAGATGGTTGCAACCCTAAATTTTATGGACACCTTGCCTGTCACGGCATCACAGATCCGTGAGTGGACCCAGACGGAGCCAGTCCTGTCAAAGGTTCGGCACATAGTCCTGTATGGTGGGCAGCATAGACAGCTCCCAGGCGAGTTGCGGGCATTTTCCTCCAAGCTGTCAGAGTTCAGCGTGGAAGACAGCATCCTCTTGTGGGGGACGCGTGTGATTGTCCCGGAAAAAGGACAGGAGCTGATACTACGAGACTTGCACAATGGGCATACAGGTGTGACCAAAATGAAAATGTTGGCCCAGAGTTATGCCTGGTGGCCAGGCCTCGACACCAACATTGAGAAGGTGGCCCAAAACTGCTCCATTTGCCAGGAGCATCATAAGCTTCCGCCGGCCGTGCCCCTACATCACTGGGAATGGCCAGGGCAGCCTTGGGTGCGCTTGCATGCAGATTTTGCCGGCCCTTTTCAAGAATCCATGTTCCTTCTATTAATCAACACCCAGTCTAAATGGCTAGAGGTGCATAAGATGCTAGGCACAACGTCCTGCGCAACAATTGAGAAGATGCGTTTGTCTTTCAGTACGCATGGCCTCCCCGAGGTGCTGGTCACAGATAACGGCACTCCATTCACAAGTGAGGGGTTTGCGAGGTTCATGAAGATGAACGGCATACACCATATCCGCACTGCCCCTCACCATCCGGCTTCAAATGGGTTGGTAGAACGGGCAGTGCAGACATTCAAACGAGGCCTAAAGAAGCAGTCTTCCGGGTCAATGGACACGAGACTGGCTCGCTTTTTGTTTTCGTATAGGACCAGCTCACATGCGGTGATTGGAGTAGCTCCCGCAGAACTCTTAATGGGCCGGAGACTTCGCACCCGCCTTAGCATGGTTTTCCCGGACATTGGCGCAAATTTACGCCGCACAAAAGAACGGCAGGGACATTGTTTTTCTCGGCATTGGCCGATTCGGCAGTTTGCGCCCGGTGACCCAGTGTTCGTTCGGAATTTTGCGGGTTGTGCCCAGTGGGTCCCTGGCGTAATCTTTCGCCAAACGTGCCCTATATCTTACCAGGTGCAAGCCCAGGGTCGTCTTCAGCGCAAACATGTAGACTACGTTCGGTTCAGAAGACTATCCCTTCCAAAGATTCCCCGCTCCCGGAACTCATTTCTACAGCCACATACACCAGAGCCAATGGAAAGTAGTCCTCACAATCCTCCTCTGGTGCCTCACTCAAAGCCTGCCCAGGTCGTTACAGAACCACGTGGAGATAGAGACGCCGAGATGACGGAGGCAGCAGACTCTGACTCCGAGATGGAGACACAGGATGCATCAGAGGCGGAATCCTCGGGCCCACGGGCCGTGGATGTACAACCGTTACGCCGTTCATCACAGAAGCGTTGGTCTCCATCTCGTTACACGCCGCCCGATCCAGCGCCTCGTGCAAATGGTGTCCGGCCTGCAGCAAACGAGTCCGACGCCCTCCTTCGCCAGGGTCTTCGGTGGATTTCATTGGACTTTGGGGGGGGGGGGGGGGGGGATGTTATAACCTGCCTGCTTGCCATTGGCTGGGGACTAATGACAATCCCACAATCCTGTGGGAGTATGTGCTTGCCCAATGAGGAGGGCGGAGAAATCATTAGCAGACTCCCTGTATAAATAAATCTGGCCAGTTTGGAACCAGCCAGGAAGGAGCAAGCAGCAAGCGAAGTTGCTGCTCTTGTTGTATATATATGTTATTGTAAATAAATGTTATTTCTTTGTATCCTTAAAACTCGTGCTGGATTCTTTGTGGCCCTCACAAAAGTAGCTTTCATGTTTAACAACACACAGCGGGGCAAGATCAAAAATGATAAAATCTTGCGGTGGAGGATCGTGCTCTCCACATACAACTACGAGATTTTGTATCGCCCCGGTAAGCTCAACAAGCCCCCCGATGCCCTATCCCGAGGTACATGTGCCAGCGCACAGGTGGACCATCTCCGGACTCTGCACGGGAGTCACATGGTTGGACCACTTCATCAAGGCCCACAATCTGCCCTACTCCGCAGTCTGCCAGGTCTGTGCGGAGTGCAAACTGCACTTCGAACTGCCGGACCGCATGCGCCTGGTGAAGGCCTCCCGCCCCTTTGAACGCCTCAGCGTGGATTTCAAAGGGCCCCTCCCCTCCACAGACCGTAACACATATTTCCTCAGTGTGGCGATGAGTACTCCAGATTCCCCTTCGCCATCCCATGCCCCGACATGACGTCTGCCACCGTCATCAAAGCCCTCAACACCATTTTCGCTCTGTTCGGCTTCCCCGCCTACATCCACAGCGACAGGGGATCCTCATTCATGAGTGATGAGCTGCATCAGTTCCTGCTCAGCAGGGGTATCGCCTCCAGCAGGACGAGCAGCTATAACCCCCAGGGAAACGGGCAGGGGGAAAGGGAGAACGGGACGGTCTGGAGGGCCCTATGGTCCAGATATCTCCCGGCCTCCCGCTGGCAGGAGGTCTTTCCCGATGCACTGCACTCCATTTGGTCGCTCCTATGCACTGCGACTAACGACACACCCCATGAACGTCTCTTCGCCTTCCCCAGGAAGTCCACATCCGGGGTGTCGCTCCCGACTTGGCTCGCAGCTCCAGGACCCATACTCCTCCGTAAGTACGTACGACTCCACAAGGTGGACCCATTGGTTGAAAGGGTGCAGTTACTCCACGCTAACCCCCAGTATGCCTACATAGCATACCCCGACGGCCGCCAGGATACTGTCTCCCTTAGGGACCTGGCACCAGCAGGTTCCCCACACACCCCTCCGGCCCGGCGCCACCCTCCTCTCCCCCGGCGCACCCAGCAGCAACCACCCCCGGGACCATCAGTCCTCCCCTGCCCACGCCCGAGGATGAGGAGGATATCGGCATGCTCCCAGAGTCACCGAAGACCAGACTGGCACCGGAATCACCGCCACAACTGCGTCGCTCCCAACGTCAGATCAAGGCCCCGGACCAGCCAAACCTGTAATTGGTTCGGGACTGTTAAAGCACCATGTACTGTACTCCAACATTGTTTTTGCCTCTGTATATTAAAACTTATTCTGTATATAGTTCTCCGCCACCCCCGCCGGACTCAATTTTAACAGAGGGTGAATGTGATAATCACCACTGTTGTATATATTAGGAGATGCGTGGTAAGGCCCTGTTCTACAGGTACGGGGGTAGTCCCTGCCTGCTGGCTCTGCCCAGTAGGCGGAGTATAAATATGTGTGCTCCCCATACAGCAGCCATTTAGACAACTGCTGTAGGAGGCCACACATCTTAGTGTAATAAAGCCTCAGTTGTATTCAACTCTCGTCTTTGTGCAATTGATTGTGCATCACTCCTTATGAGTTGGTGGCTGATTCGAGCATGAATAACTCGATGTGTTATTCGGTGCAGCTTTTTTTCAGCAAAAGCCTGGCCCCTTATCGTCACTCTGTTAAATAAGGTAAAAGCTCCAGCTTCAATTTACTGTGGAATCCAAGGAACAAGGGAACTTTCCTCTCAACCTATTTCTCCAGCCTCACAATCAGTACTAGTCCCCTGCAACCCCTCCTCCCACCGCCACAGCCTTGTCTCTGTTTCCTGGTGTGAAAGCATCGACCAGACAACGACTTCATGTCTGGAAAACATTCCCTCAAACTTCTGATTCAATTTCTGCTCCTGCCTGTCAGCTCTGGGATGTATCAGGAATATCTGACATGCCGTCTCCGCTGGTTTTGGGCAGGAAACAATGCTGGAGCATTCAAATGCAGGCCTGGTGTTAAAATGATGGAACTCTCTGTTAAAGTTTTCTTCCCATCTCATATTTCTCCTTGTGTTCCCAGTTATAGCATGGCCCCTGGCCTCATGTTGAACACCCTGTGTTGGTTTCCCACCCATCGCACGATCCCCAGAATGACCATCACATACTGCAGTCCATCGCCATCCAAATTGGAAAGATAGATTGTGGTCGGGATTCTCCGACCTCACGCCTGGTAGGTGAATCCCCAGGGGGGGCCGCAAGAATCCACACCGCCCCGACGCCAGCTCGCCGATTCTCCGGCGGCGCTTGTCGGGTCCGCAAGATCGCAGACGCGCTGGTCGGGTGCCGTTGAAAGCGGCCCCCCCGGTGATTCTCCGGGCCCCGACGGGCCGAGTGGCCGTCGAGTTCGGCCGAGTCCCGCCGGCGTGGATCACATATGGTCCCACATGGCGGGTCCTGGAAGTTCTGTGTGCGGGGGCCGTCCATGTGGGGGGCGGGGGGATCCGACTCCGGGGCAGGCCGTGGGGGCCTATGTTCCTCCGCGCCGGACCCCTGTAGGGCTTCGCCATATTGCCCGGGGCCGGCAAGGAGACGGGGACCCACGCGCATGTGCGGAAACGCGTCAGCCATGGTGTGCATGCACGGAATCACGCCAGCCGTGGCACGCATGCGCGAACTCGGGGACCACTCTGGTGCCGACCTAGCCCCTAGGAAGGGGACTATACCTGATGATCAAGGACCGTTGGCGTCGCTTTTCACGCCGGGGTCAGAACTTGGCTGCGGGATTGGAAAATCTCGGCCCATGTCTTCGATTTGCACTGATATTGGAATAAATGCTCGTTTTAGGCATCCTTAGTGACTACAGAATGTCCTAGCCAATATGGTGATCTGTGCCTACCCATCAGGGACTGAATGTGCACTCACTTGTTAACAGTTGTACTTGAATCTTGTTATGGCACCCTGGGCTAGTGCACGGTCAATTCCAGCCCCACTTAACCTGGAGTCACAACACACATGAATTAACCAATAATTGTCAGAAAAATATCCAAAGTCTTTGGTCCTTGGCTACCTAATAGTTACAGTCATCAGGTGTGTAAGTTTAAATCCAATTACAGTTTATTTATCGCAAGAGCATTAAAATGCAGCCCTGGGGGAGGCAAGGTAACACAGTGGTTAGCACTGCTGCCTCACAGCACTTGGGACCAGGGTTCATTTCTGGCCTGGGGTGACTGCCTGTGTGGTGTTTTCACTTTCTCCCCATGTCTGCGTGGCTTTCCTCCGGGTGCTCCGGTGTCCTTTCACAGTCCAAAGATGTGCAGACTAGGTGGATTGGCCATGCTAAATTGCCCCTCAGTGTCCTAAAGGTTAGGTGGGGTTACTGGGTGATTGGGATAGGGTCAGGGCATGGGCCTAGGTAGAGTATTCTTCCAAAGGGCCGGTACAGGCTCGATGGACTGCTTGGCCTCCTTCTGCACTGTAGAAATTCTATGATTGTTTGAATCTAAGAACTATAGTAAAATATGGTTAACTATAATCTCAATTCCCCACTTTAACTTGGCGAGAGATAGAGACAGAGAGAGAGAGACAGAGAGAGAGAGAAAGCGTGACAGAGAGAAAGACAGAGAGAGAGAGAGAGAGAGAGGGACAGAGAGAGAGAGAGAGACCTTGTCTGTTAAATTCATTCCACTCAGACAGGATCCAATAACCAACTGTTACGGGCCAGAATATGGCCGTTTGGCCAATTCATTGGCCACCAGCCAATCAATCAAACTGAGTCCTACATCACCTCTCTCTCTGGTGCTGAAAAATCTGAAGTTCAAACAAGCAGAGACCAGCAAAGTGGTCTCTCCTGTAATTTCTGAGTTCCTCACGCCTGCCATGCTGCTTGACTTGAAGACACATGTCCATTAATCATCCATGGATCCAAAATGATAACGGCAAAATAAAAGAAATGGGAAATAATGGAATCAGCAGGAAGGACCCTTGTACTCCTCAGTGCCCTTCGGCTCAACATCGAGTCCTGCACAATCCAATTACATGACTCTCAGGTTTCTTTTTCATGGCTTCTGATATTTTATAAGCCACAAAATGTGTTGCTGCCTTGTCACATACACTCAGCTCTGCATTAACCTTTGTGTATATTTAACATTTATGATGGTTCCAGAATCCATAATGAAATGATTATGGGCCATTCCTGAATATCTATTAACATTGTGCAAATGCTGATTGCCTATTCACAATGATCATCTATCATAGATCAGACAGTCCTTTAGCTCATTGCTTGCTCGAATTGTGACGTTTGAGCTTAGATTTCTGGTTCACAGACACAACAGTTTGAGCGTGACTTTGGCAAGATTTAAGGAGCAGGAAATCTCCGAACATTAATTTCTGAGACGTTTTCAGCGATTCTACCAAAACAATGATAAATTGCTTCTCAAAATCTATAAATTAAATTAACACGCATTAAAGCTCCTCAGGTGCACTATGAAAATTCAGAAGTCAAAGTTCTGTGCGTAGCACTTTAATAATAATAACAATAATAATCTTGATTGTCACAAGTAGGCTTACATTAACACTGCAATAAAGTTACCGTGAAAAGCCCCTCATCGCCACGTTCCGGCGCCTGTTCGAGTACACAGGGAGAATTCAGAATGTCCAAATTACCTAACAGCGCGTCTCAGGGGACTTGTGGGAGGAAACCGTAGCACCCGGAGGAAACCCACGCAGACACGAGGAGAACGTGCAGACTCCACACAGACAGTGACCCATACCGTGAATCGAACTTGGGATCCTGGCACTGTGAAGCAACAGTGCTAACCACTGTGCTACCGTGTCGCTTTTGTT
Organism: Scyliorhinus torazame; assembly: GCF_047496885.1. Lineage (NCBI taxonomy): Eukaryota > Metazoa > Chordata > Chondrichthyes > Carcharhiniformes > Scyliorhinidae > Scyliorhinus > Scyliorhinus torazame. Next base: position 297,680,636 of record NC_092712.1, read on the forward strand.
AATATTGTATATATTTAGCTTGCACAGTATTCACTCATGAGCAATTACTTCACTCTCCTTGACAACAAAAGGTTTAAAAATACTCAAAATACTCACGATAGGAGTTGAAACATACTTTATTTAATTTATCTAGTCATATGATTGTTCAATAATGATTAATGGAATGGAAATCTAACAGTTGCCATTGGCAAATATGAGGCGTTACGTGACATGTTCTGATACATTGTGAAATCTTTCACATTTTAATTTATTGCGCTGATTAAATCTACAGAATTTCAAGAAAACTGAGACAAAACTTTATGAAATGATGACTAAAACAACAACTTACATCTATGAATCGCCTTTGGTACAATAAAACTTTCCAAAGCACTTCACAAGTGCGCTATCAGACAAAATGTGACACCAATACGACATAAAATAATATTTAGGGCAATGATGGATAGTTTTGTCAAAGTAATAGATTCCAATGAGAAACATAAAGGAGAAGATATTGGTCAAAGTGGTTAAGGTGGGAATACCAGGTCGAGGCAGCTGAAGGCATGGTTACTAATAGTGCAAGGGAAGTGGGGGATGCACTAGAGGTCAGAATTGGAGGATTACAGAGCTCTCAGAGGGTTGGGGAGGTTACAAAGATAGGAAAAGGTGAGACCACAGAGTGATTCATAATCAAGCATTAGAATTTAACATTTTGAGATGTCGCTGTGAGGGAACTGATGTGTTGGGGAAGCTGGGTCTGCGAGGACTGCGTTTACTGTAGCAGAGAGAGAGACAGGCTTCCAACACTTGAATAAAGGCAACTCTATTTTCTTAAACTCTCAACTATTAAACATGCTTGAACTGTGATTTGACACTGTCATAATATACACCAGTATATCATGGTGCAGACACACACTGATGGACACACAGTGGGACCAATCAACATGCACAATCACCAGTGAGAGCACACACACTATAAAGACAGGGGACATCAGAGTTCCCGCTCATTCGAGTAGCAGCTAGCTCGGAGCACAGAGCTCACAACCTGCAACACAGACATTCATCGTGTGCTGAGTGCATCAACTGGTTAGGACAAGGCAAAGGTCTTTAGTTAAAGCTGATATCATATTTACCCACAGTTCAAGTATGTTTAAATAGTTAACCCTTTAATAAAATAGTGTTGCACTACTTCAAGTGTTGGTGACCTGTATGTGATCCAGAACACCCAACACATCATGATACCAGGAGTGGTTGCTACTAGCACTTCTTAGACCTACCTGCAAGTGATTTGCCTTCCGCCAGCATTCCGTCATTCTGCAACATGGACAACATCAGCCCCCCGCCGCCGCTCCTCATCGCCGGCAATCTTGGGGCCAACTGGAAGATTTTTAAACAGCGCTTCCAGCTCTACCTCGAAGCCACGGACAGGGAGGGTGCCTGGGGCACCAGAAAGATTGCTCTTCTCCTCTCCACGGCCGGGGACCATGCCATCCATATTTTCAACTCTCTCACCTTTGCAGACGACGAAGACAAGACGAAGTTCAAGACGGTTCTCCTCAAATTTGACACTCACTGCAGCGTAGAGGTGAATGAAAGTTTTGAACGCTACGTGTTCCAGGAGCGTTTGCAGGGTAAGGACGAACCTTTCCAATCCTTTGTAACGCACCTCCGCATCCTTGCACAACCTTGCAGCTACGGGCCCACCTCCGACTCCATGATACGCGACCAGATCGTTTTCGGTGTTCCGGCGGACTTCCTGCGTCAGCAGCTCCTCAAAGTAAAGCAACTCACCCTAGCGACCGCCATCGAGACGTGTCCTACATGAAAATGCCACCAGTCGGTATTCCCAAATACAAGCAGCTGAAACGGCGCGGCAAGGTCCCCACGAGGCGGAACGGGTCCAAGTGATTGAACACCTCCAGGGCCTCAGCCTGGATGAGGGCGGCCATTTTGCGCGCTTTTCGCGATCCCCCGCGCTTGTACGCACCAAACGAGGGGACGGCGATATGGAGGAACGTAATGCGCAGGCGCACACCACGCAGGACCGCACTGCGCATGCCTGGTGGAGCAGCGAACGTGCTGACATCACGACGTGCGGCAACTGTGGCTCCGCCCATTTAAAGCAGCAATGCCCCGCAAAATCTCGACAATGCCTACGATGTGACAGACTTGGCCACTATGCTGCCTGCTGTCGAGCAGCTCAGCCTTCCAATTCATATCGCTTCAGCCAGCCTCGCAGGAACGTTCAGGCAATTCAACCCACGGTCACCGAGTCCGATTCCAACCTCCCACACAGCAATGACACCGAGGACCTGAAGGCGCCTGTACGAGTCGGTGTCGTAACGAAAAACAGGCTGTCCCCGAAGCAAAGACACCAGCCGCTATCAGTATACAGCATTGATCCAGACGATGAGTGGTGTGTCACCCTGACGATCAACCAGTCCTAAATACGATTCCGCCTGGACACTGGTGCCTCCGCCAATCTCATGGCATGGCCTGCTTTCCAAAGCCTTCATGTCAAACCAACCATTCTCCCATCGGCCTGCCAGCTATTGGACTACAATGGCAACATCATTCCTGCTACCGGATCATTCCAACTCGAAGTGACGCACAAGTCACGAAAAGCCATCCTTCCTTTCGCGGTCGTGGTCTCCTCGAGGGACTCTCTGCTTGGCGCACAGGCGTGCAAATTGCTGAACCTCGTTCAAAGAGTTCACTCTCTCTCTCCTGATGACACGTCTGCCTTCCAGGATGCTGACTTCAGGGCGCAAATCATCGCCATCATCGACCAGCACCGCGACGTCTTCGGAGGCATGGGCACGCTCCCATATACGTACAAGGTCATACTCAAACAGAACGCCACGTCTGTGGTGCATGCAGTACCCCTCAAGGACCGCCTCAAGCAGCAGCTGCAGGACCTCCAAGACCAAGGAGTGATCTCCAGAGTTACGGAACCAACCGACTGGGTTAGTTCCATAGTGTGTATAAAGAAGCCTTCCGGCGAGCTCAGAATCAGCATTGATCCAAAGGATCTGAATCGCAACATAATGAGGGAGCATTACCCAGTTCCCAAGCGCGAAGAGGTCACATGCGAGATGGCTCAGGCCAAGCTCTTCACCAAACTTGACGCCTCGAAAGGATTCTGGCAAACTCAACTAGACAGATCCAGCAGGAAACTGTGTACCTTTCCCCCCCCTTTTGGCAGATATTGTTACAACAGGATGCCGTTTGGGATCATATCGGCGTCAGGAGTATTCCACAGGATCATGGAACAAATGATGGAAGGCATTGAAGGTGTTCGCGTCTATGTTGATGACATAATCATTTGGTCCACGACCCCGCAGGAGCATATCAGTTGCCTCCAGCGCGTGTTCAAACGCATACGGGAGCAGGGCCTATGCCTCAACAGAGCCAAATGCTCCTTTGGCCAGACGGAACTCAAGTTCCTAGGGGACCACATCTCCCAGTTGGGTGTGCGGCCGGATGCAGACAAGGTGGCTGCCAGCACAGCCATGAAAAAGCCAGAGGACAAGAAGGCGGTCCTTCGATTTCTGGGCATGGTCAACTTCCTAGGGAAGTTCATCCCTAAACTCGCCTCTCAGACCACAGCTCTCAGGAACCTGGTCAGGAAGACAACAGACTTCCAATGGCTTCCTGCCCATGAGCGCGAATGGAGAGAATTTAAAACCAAACTTACCACGGCCCCGGTATTGGCCTTTTTTGATCCAGCGAAAGAGACAGAAATTTTGAATGATGCCAGCCAATCTGGCATTGGGGCGGTACTCCTGTAACGCGATGAGGCCTTATCATGGGCTCCCATTGCATATGCATCACGCGCCATGACCCCCACAGAACAGCGCTACGCGCAGATAGAAAAGGAGTGCCTGGGCCTGTTGACCGGTGTCGTCAAAGTTTCATGATTATGTGTACGGCCTTCCCCAATTCACCGTCGAGACCGACCATCGCCCGCTGGTCAATATAATACAAAAAGACTTGAACGACATGACATCTCGCCTCCAGCGCATTCTGCTCAAACTCTGGCGATACGACTTTCAGCTCATCTACACCCCGGGCAAAGACCTGATCATAGCCGACGCTCTGTCCAGGGCAGTCAACACCCCGTGTGACCCAGCGGGATTCGTCTGCCAGGTTGACGCCCCTGTGGCCTTCGTGGCCTCCAATCTACCGGCCACGGATGAACGCCTCGTCCAAATTCGCCGTGAGACTGCGGCTGACCCCCTGCTACAGCGTGTCATACGCCACCTAACAGACGGGTGGATCAAGGGCCAATGCCCGCAGTTCTACAACATCAGAGACGATCTGGCGGTAGTCGATGGTGTCCTCCTGATGCTGGACCGCATTGTTATCCCACACAGCATGCGCCAACTCGTCTTGGAACAGCTACACGAGGGCCATCTTGGCGAGGAGAAGTGCCGCCGACGGGCCCGAGAGGCAGTGTACTGGCCCGGCATCAATGACAACATCGCCAACACAATGCTCAACTGCCCCACCTGTCAGCGGTTCCAGCCGGCCCAACCATGTGAGACCCTACAGCCCCATGAGTTGGTCACGTCCCCTTGGTCCAAGGTCGGCATCGACCTGTTCCACGCGCTGGGCAGGGACTATGTTCAGATTGTAGACTATTTTTCAAACAGCCAGAGGTGGTACTTTTGCACAACATCACATCGTCTGCAGTCATCCGTGCCTGTAAGGACACCTTTGCTCGTCACGGCATCCCACTCACGGTGATGTCGGACAATGGCCCCTGCTTCGCAAGCCAGGAATGGTCCAACTTTGTCAGGAGGTACAACTTTGTGCATGTGACATCCAGTCCCCTGTACCCCCAATCCAAAGGCAAAGCGGAGAAGGACGTCCACATAATTAAATGGCTCCTCTGCAAGGCTGCCGATGCGGGATCCGACTTCTGCCTCGCACCTGCTGGCCTATCGCTCGGCCCCACTGTCCACTGGCCTGTCGCCAACCCAGCTGCTCATGGGTCGCACCCTGAGGACGACGGTGCCGTCCATTCACGTCCCAGACCTCGACCACGTTTGGGTCCTTCAACGAATGCAACTGTCTCGTGCACAGCACAAGGCGGCTCATGACGCCCGTGCAGCTGATCTCCTTGCTCTGGCCCCAGATGACAACGTCCGCATCCATCTTACGGATGGTGGCTGGTCTGCAACTGCTGTGGTTCTTCGCGCAGAACGAGACGAAGGGCACACCGATTAAGGCGCAGAATGGAACCATCCGGTAGACGAACCAGGAACGAGCGGGGAGCCACCTGCCGAAGAACCACAGCAGTTGCAGACCAGCCACCATCCGTAAGATGGATGCGGACGTTGCCCAGTGTGCTAAACCAGCCCCAGACAGCCGTTGAAGGTAAAGTTTTGGCTCTACGATGGACCGATGCTCACACCAAGAGGACAAACTAAGCTGAGAGGACGACGCAATGGGAAGAAAGAATATCTACAGTTCCAGATAGCCAAACTACGTACACTTCACTTATCCCAGCTGGAAAAAGTCAAATGCTTGTTCTATAGAAGGATCATTTAGATGCAAAGCGTTAACTCTGTTTCTCCCTCCACAGATGCTGCCAGATCTGCTGCGTTTATTCAAAGAATTTTCAGTTTTAATTTCAGATTTACAGCCTCTGCAGTATTTTATTTTTATTGGATTGATATGCCTCTGCATTAAAAGAGATTTACAGCATCTCACATGACACCAAGCAATTGTCTGCTGAACAGCTCCTGACAAATGACAAAGATGTTTTCACAGGTCTTGGATGTCTCCCTGGTGAATATTCTTTTGAGGTAAATGAGGGTGTGAGACAATCTCAGTGTCTTCCGGGGCGAATTTCAGCTACGCTCAAGTCCAGCCTGAAAGACAAGGTAGAGGAATATGAAAGGATGGGAGAAATCAAGAAAGTGACAATTCCGACAGACTGGATTAGCAGTATGGTGTCTGTGGAACAACTTAGAAAGCTGTGTGTAGAGACCCAAAGGACCGCAATGAAGCTTTGCAAAGATCTCACTACCCCATGCCAAACATTGAAGACATTTTGCCACACTTGCCAAGGCAAAGGTCATTACCACCCTCGATGCAAAGGACGGATACTGACAAGTGAAATTGGACAAAATCAGCAGTTTTCTGGTTACCTTCTGGACACCATTTGGGAGGGCAGATGGTTGCACATGCCATTTGGCATTTCGATTGTTCTGGAAGAGTATCAACGCAGGCAGCATGAGATAGCCAATGATCTTAGTGGAAGCAATTGTGGAAGATCTGCCAATCTATGGACGCAGAGATACAATGAAAGGGGTTATCACAGACCATGACCAGAATCCAGTGCAGCTGCCAGAGAAAGTGCTCACCAGATTAATCTGAAGCTGTACAGGAAAATCTGAAGATGATCAAGTAGGTCATGTACTGACAGCGAAAGGACTTTGCCCTGATCCTGATAGAGTCAAAACTGTAGCAGTGATACAGCAACCAGCATATGGGGAGGCGATTCAATGATTTATGAACCATCCAGCCAGATTTTTGACTAATTTGCCATCAGAGCGTGAATCGCTACCCAAGATCACAACAAAGGATATATAATGGTAGTGGGGCATAGAACAAGAAGCAGTGTTCACTTACAACAAACAACTAGTGATAGCAAAACCAATGCTGAAGTGCCATGATGTCAATGACAAAGTGACTCTGCAGTGTGATGTCAGCAAAACAGGACGTGGAGCAACCCACATGCAGCAAGGACAAGCAGTTCAGTTTGTATCCAGTGCGTTAATGTAAACGGAATGACAATTGGCTGCACAGACAGAGAAAGAGTGCCTGACTACTGCCTGTACTTGTGAGCATTTTAATCAGTACCTGTTTGGGAGAGAAGAAAGTGATGGTAGAGTTTGGCCACAAGCTCCTTCAAAGCATCTTTCTCAAACCACTTCAGTCTGCTCCAAAGCATCTTCAGAGGATGTTTCTTCATTTGCAGAGATATAATTTGGAAGTGAAGAACAGGCAAAGGAAGCAGGTGTACATCACTGGCATGCAGCCGAGAGTTGCACTCACTTTGAAGGAAATTGATGTCGTTAATACTGAATGTGAAAACTTCCAGAATCAATTAGATTAAATGGCACAAAATGGCTTTGGAAGTCTTCAACCCAGCAGTGACGTTGGGTAGAATTTTCCATGCCCGCATAGTAAAAGTCAGCTTCTGATGGCAGAAAATTAGTTTGGAATTTTGTTCTCCCGATTTTTTTCCTGGGAGGCTAAAGATGGGTCAATTTCCCCACTGATTGGTAGCGAGAACCATGGGCGAGATTTTCCGACCCCCCCGCCGGGTCGGAGAATCACCGGGGGCTGGCGTGAATCCCGCCCCCGCCGGTTGCCGAATTCTCCGGCACCGGATATTCGGCGGGGACGGGAATCGCGCCGCGCCGGTTGGCGGGCCCCCCCCCCGGCGATTCTACGGCCCGGATGGGCCGAAGTCCCGCTGCTAGAATGCCTGTCCCGCCGGCGTGGATTAAATCACCTCTCTTACCGGTGGGACAAGGCAGCGCGGGCGGGCTCCGGGGTCCTGGGGGGGGGGTGCGGGGGGCGAACTGGCCCCAGGGGGTGCCGGCACTCTTTTCATTCCGCCTTCGCCACGGTCTCCACCATGGCGGAGGCGGAAGAGACCCCCTCCACTGCGCATGCGTGGGGATGCCGTGAGCGGCCGCTGACGCTCCCGCGCATGCGCCGCCCGGCAAAGTCATTTCCGTGCCAGCTGGCGGGGCATCAAAGGCCTTTCCCTCCAGCTGGCGGGGCGGAAATCAGTCCAGCGAGGGCCTACCCCCTCAAGGTTAGGGCTCGGCCCCTCAAGATGCGGAGGATTCCGCACCTTTGGGGCGGCGCGATGCCGGACTGATTTGCGCCGTTTTTGGTGCCGGTCGGCGGACATCACGCCGATTACGGAGAATTTCGCCCCATATTTTCCTCTATCTGAATCTCAACAATGCCCATTAAAAATACAACTCACCAAAATCCCGTTCTTCCTCCACATTTAAGTGCACCTCCAGCAGATAATTTGAACGGTCCACTTCACGATGGTAAATACTTGGTGTGCAGCTGGTGACATTCACATCACCAGTGGCTATGAGATACATAGATGTTGTTTTCACCTCGCTTTGACAGCGGTGCTACCACATCTCGCTGCTGCTTAGATTCAGCGCCTAAGTTGCTGACCATCAGGTAAGGCCGGAGGGAAAGGGAGGGGCAGAGGCATGGTTGTGGGGGTGGGGAAAGGACGTGGCTGGAGCATGGGAGGGGTCGGGGAGGAGACACAGATGCATGACTGTGGGAGGTGGGTTGTCCAAGGCCTTTTCGTGGATTTTGATAACTGGTGCGGGGGGAGGGGGCAGTGTTGTGTGGCGGGGGCAGGTTGGTATAATAGAATCATTGAATCCCTGCAGTGCGGATGGAGGCTAATTGGCCCATGGAGCCTGCACTGACCCTCCAAAAGAACACATTGACCTAGGCTCCCATCCTATTGTCGTAACCCCACCTAACCTTTAGACACTAGGGGGCAATTTAGCATGGACAGTCGACCTAATCTGCACATCTTTGGACAGTGGGATAAAACCGGAGCACCTGGAGGAAACCCATGCAGACATTTGTGGGCAGCATGGTAGCATTGTGGATAGCACAATTGCTTCACAGCTCCAGTGTCCCAGGTTCGATTCCGACTTGGGTCACTGTCTGTGCGGAGTCTGCACATTCTCCCCGTGTGTGCGTGGGTTTCCTCCGGGTGCTCCGGTTTCCTCCCACAGTCCAAAGATGCACAGGTTAGGTGGATTGGCCATGATAAATTGCCCTTAGTGTCCAAAATTGCCCTTAATGTTGGGTGGGGTTACTGGGTTATGGGGATAGGGTGGAGGTGTTGATCTTGGTAGGGTGCTCTTTCCAAGAGCTGGTGCAGACTCGATGGGCCGAATGGCCTCCTTCTGCACTGTAAAGTCTATGATCTATGATTGGGAGAATGTGCAAACTCCACATAGTCACCCAAGATCGGAATCAAACACAAGTCCCTGGTGTTGTGAGGCAGCAGTGTTACCCACTGTGCCACCGTGCTGCCCCATGCTCATAGAGGACATTTGTCTCACAGATATCTAGTGTAAGATGCAAGTTCTCACATGTCTCACTGAAGGTGTTGACATTGGCTTGGAGTTTGCCCTCTGAGTGCACGCAGACTCAAGCACCATTTGCATGCTGTAGTTCAATGATGAAGAATGGGGTGATCTTTTGGGGGCAACTGAGACAGAAGAGCACATTCCATAATCCTTCACGGTTAACAGGGTGAAAGGGGTTAGTGAGGCAAAAGAATGTCAAGCAACATCCTGGGGGTTACCATTGATCAGAAAGTGAACTGGATTGGCCACATTAATACTGTGGCTACCGGAGCAAGTCAAAGCCTAGGAATCCTACGGTGAGTAACTCATCTCCTGACCCCCAAAGCCTGCCAACCATCTACAAGGCACAAGTCAGGAGTGTAATGGAATACTCTCCACTTGCCTGGATGAGTGCAGCTCCAACAGCACTCAAGAACCTCGACACCATCCAGGACAAAGCAACCCGCTTGATTGCTCCCCTTCCACAAACATTCAATCCTCCACCACCAATGAACAGTGGCAGCCATGTGCACCATCTACAAGATGCACTGCAGTAACTCACCAAGGTTCCTTAGGCAACACGTTCCAAATCCACGACCACTACCATCTAGAAGGACAACAGCAGCAGATACCTGGTAACCCCACCACCTGGAGGTTCCCCACTCACCACCCTGACTTGGAAATATATCGTCGTTGCTTCGCTGTCGCTGGGACAAAATGCTGGAACTCCCTCCCTAACAGTACAGTGGGTGTACTTAGACATGAAAGACTGCAGCAGTTCAAGAAGGCAACTCACCACCACTACCTTCTGAAGGGCAACTAGGGCTGGGCAATAAATGCCGGCCTAACCAGCGACGTCCACTTCACATGAATGATTTTTGAAAAAGGTCAGGGGTTGGTGCTGTTCCCTGCATTTCTCTTGTGTCTGCCGTGCAATGAAAATTATGCCTGTCATGCCCCTTAGTGGGCAGAATCTACATTGAGCTACTCTGGGAGGAGCTCTTCAGCCGGAAGAAGGCGATTAAGGAGGGCTCTTGCGATAACCTTTCCTGTGGCCGACAAATTCCTCTGTAGTTACTGCAGTCAGACTTGTCAACTTTCTTGAAGATGGTGACGATCAAAGTATCACAATGGACAGTAAATTCATGTGGAATGAGTGATTCTTTCTGCTGAGTTGGCGCTTGCTCTTGATATACTTCACACTTCTTGATGATAACTTCAATTTTATACTCAACCAATAGACTGTTTCTCTTATGGGTCGTCTCATCCAATCGATGCCTATGTCTTAGTGATCAAGTTTTTGAAGAATATCGGGTCACAAAGATTCCGGTACGTTGACTTGCCTGCCTTTAAAAATGACTCCCCCGGGAGATGACCAGCCCCTCCAGATAAGGCCAAAAAGGTCTCTTTTGTTCATGAGCATGCTGAAGTGACTCAGACCTTCCTTCAATGATGGTTTTCCACAGTTTATGTAGTGTGAAATCTTTCACCATTTCTTCTTGCGGCTGCTGGCATTCAAATTGTGCAAAATGTACAGATCAATTCGGAGAACATATTTTAAATCCAATGTTAATGAAGTCACCTTGCATATCCAAGGATATATCATCTGATTTCACTGGGTTAGGCAATCCGCTAAATGTATCAGATGTGATCATCAAATTACATGGATTGTACATGATCTCACAGTCGTAACCGTGAATATTTATCAAGAGACATTGCAATCTTGGTGGTGCACTATTTAAGGGATTTATCCAAGTCATCGCCAGTGGCTTGTGGTTGGTCTCCATCGTAAATCTTTTGCCAAATAGATAGGTCTGAAAATGCATGATTACAAGTAATAAAGCTAATGTTTCACGCTCAATGTTGGAGCAGTTAGATTGTGTTACATACAGAGATTTGGAAATAAATGCAATCTTTACTTCGTACACATGCTCCCAGAACTTTCTGTGAGGCAGCTATCTCCAGGACAGTTGTCTCCCTAAGATCATTAAATTGCAAAGTCAGTGCTTCTGTTAATGACTGTTTCAGTGTCTCGAAAAGCTATTGACAATCTTTGTGCCACAGGAAAGGCTCATCCTTTCTCACCAGTTCTGTTAGCATTTGTCTGTGACAGTATCAGTAAGTGTGCCCACCACACAGTCCTTGTGCAGACAAAGTGCTGTCTTTACATTGAGAATCTGTTCCATCATGTTGGGTGGCACTATCACCGTGCTAAATGGGGTAGACTCCGAACGGATCTAACAGCTGAAGACTGGGTATGCATGAGGCGCTGTGGACTATCAACAGCAGCAGAATTGTATTCAACCGCTATCTGTAACCTCATGGCTCAACATATTCCCCACTTTACCATTACCACTAAGCCAGGGATCAACCCTGTTTCAATGAAGCATGCAGGAGGGCATACCATGAGTAACAACAGGCATAGATAAGATTGAGGTGTATCTACAACACAGGACTACTTGCGTGCCAAACAGCCAACCAACAGAAGCATCAAGTGCTGAGCAAACTCACAACCACCATATCAGATCTAAGCTCTGCAGTCCTGCCACATCCAGCTGTGAATGGTGGTGAACAGTTAAATAACTCACTGGAGGAGGAGGCTCCACAAATGCCCCCATCCTCAGTGATGAAGGAGCCCAGAACATCATTGCAAAAGAAAAGGCTGAAACATTTGCAACAATCTTCAGCCAGAAGTGCCAAGTAGATGATCCATCTTAGCCTCCTCCAGAGGTCCCTAGAATCACAGATGTCAACCTTCAGCCAATTCAATTCACTCCACTTGATATCAAGAAACAGAGGTTAATTATTCAGTTCTAGGACATCATTGCACGAGTTCCTCAGGTAGGGTCCTCTGTCCAACCATCTTCAGCTGCTTCATCAATGACCTTCCTTCCATCATAAGGTCAGTTGTGGGGCTATTCACTGATGACTGCACAATGTTCAGCACCATTCGTGACTCCTCAGACACTGAAGCAATCCATGCCCAAATCCAGGATAAAGCAGCCCATTTGAATGGTCCCCCTTCATATACATTCACTTCCTCCACCACCATTAAACAATGTCAGCCAGGATGCACAGCAGGAACTCATCAAAGCTCCTTATGCAGCATCACTTTCATTCCATTACTGTCCTCCACATCTTCAATCTACCAGAGAACAATATGAATGAGGAAGCCTAAGACACTGATTGCACTGTCAGGTAATGAAATCCATGCCAATTATCCTCCTGTGACTTAACACAGGGATTCCGTCAAGCCACGCCAGACGGTCCCTCAGATACAAAGTAACATCTTCACGCGTAACAAACGCTGGCATTTTCAGGCAGGGCGCACACCTCTGACTTCACAGACTTGAGACAATGTCACTAAGTGCAACCGACTCCCATTGCTCTGCATCATGCATGTGGAAAGTGGGCACGAATAAAAGATTAACATTCGGCTGTAAATGAGATAACAAGATAATGCTGCAGGCAGAAATGAAAGGCTATGGTCCTCAACAATTAATTATACTGTAACCCAATGTTACAGACCATTGCAAAGTGCACTTGGTTGGAATGGCTCCAACACGGGTGGTAATGAATACCTAAAACATACTCAACTTACAGGCTTCAGTGCAGCTACATTAGAATAATCATTAACCTTCTAACAACAATACTCATAAGGCCACTCTATGTGACCCTCTGATGTAAGGCTTACTTGAGTATCGTCCAATCATCCTGTTCATATAGAAAATGCCTTTATTCATGTCACCTATGAGGAACTAAAGGTGACTTACTGAGATGAGGTTAAGTGAGGCAACATGGAACTGAAGGACACGGTAAGAGATACTTGAGGAGAGGGGGCACATCCGTCACCCTTGAATTAACACGGAGCATTGCAGAACAGGGAACAGCTATTCAGTACCTGAGACTTTGAGGGAAAACAGTGAAATATGGTTACAAATGTGCAGATTATGGACAGTGATTGTACATTTGTGCCACCATTGTTCTTTCAGAACTACTTAATTTTTCTTAGTGTATCGCCAAGTCTTGGTGCAGCCTGACATCCACAGCAGAAATGGAGCCAGCCTGCTGACTGCTATGCCCTGTTGTCTGAGATGATTTTGGTGGGTGTCCTCTGAAGGCCTGAGGCCTGGATAGCCCTGACCTGCTAATGGTCTCTTGCTCAGAGTCAGCTGCACCCTCCACAGCCTGACCAGCTGGAGCTGAATGACTCACAGGCAGAGGGGATTTGGAGTGGCAGGACACACTTAGAGTGTCCTAGTTAGATTCCTCCATGATGTCCAGTTAACATTCTTCCCTTCTGTTCATGCCTGAGGGTCACTCCCTGAGTTTGTGGGGAGAAGGGGCACCTGGAGGAAGGTCGAGGTGCACCATCCCCTACAGTCTAGCCACTGCTGGAACACAGCCATGACTGGAGCGATGGTGTGCAGGTCCGAGAGCAGATCTGGCAGGAAACTGTGCATTGTGTTTGTCCTGAGTCCCCAAGTAGGCCACCATCTTTTCAATGGAGACTTTGATGCATTTGCATGCCAGAGCCATGACATCAGACGGGACATGAACGGATCCCTCCATCCTTTTTCCAAAATGGCGAAGGCCTCTGGCAACTGTGCCTGATATTCCCCTGTTTGTCTCTGCACCTCCAACATTTCTCTCAGAACCAACTCCAGAGACTCATCATCCGTCTCGGAGGAGGGATTTTACACACCTCCCGTGGTGTGTTTCTCGGTAGCAGGAGGCGACCCACCATTGGTCGACGGTGGGATCTTCTGTTCCCTACGCTGCCAATGGGAGTTTCCATTGAAGAAACCCATGGTGGGGGTTCGCCGTTAGCAGGACCAGAAGATCCCACTGACCTGAATGGCTGGAATTTCCCGCCCGAGATTCAATAAGGACGTGGTCTTCTAAAATCCTCTGAATGTCAGAAACCTCGGCTGTTGCTACTCTGCCTGCTGCGGACCCATGTCTGTGGGCTGGTCACCAGATTGTGAACTCAAGATTTCTCTAGAATTAGGACCCACCGAGGTTTGAGTGTGCTCGTAGAGGGTGCAAGTGAGCACAGCAATCCTCATGTGAGGTGTTGTGGGGGCTGGAGCTGAGACATATTCTGGTATTCTCCCTCCGCCTTTCCTTGCTGGCGGCTGGAATAGAGAAAATAGATATTTAGTGATTGACTGGACGGCCATTTGTATTGTAGGTCACTCACAGTTATTGTCCACATGTGACTGATGTATACTGGATGGACCATCACTGACTTGTTGGTGGAGGCCGATCTCGTCTTCCATACAGGATTGATCTTTGGCCTTGCCAGTCAGAGCTGCAGCCTGTTCCTCGTGGAGCAATTACCCTCAACTCCGTCATGCCCCTAGCTGTTATTGATCTTATGGTAGGAAGTCTTGTCTTGCATGAGGACAAATGGATTGACCTGTGAGCACCATGGATGAAAGAGCGGTTCAGAAGCATGCAAGCCCACTGTGTGCTGAGTCCTCCCAAGTAAGTAAGCATCAAAGCCGGCAAAGTCAAGTGTGTGGCCCTCCTGCTCCCATCCCTCAGAAAAAGGACTTCCCACCTTTCCTGGATTGCCTGAAGGAGTCGCTCCAGGGAGGCCTCGCTGAACTGTGGAACTGAGAGTTTGCTTTGTCTGAAAGGCATGGCTTGGACTTATCAGCACACACCGGTCAGGCTGTAAGTGAATGTGAGTGTGTGTGCCATATGGCACCAGAACCTTTGACCCCATGAAGCAAAGGCGGAGAGAACAGCCAAGAGATTACAACAGAGTATTGTGCAGGCAGAGAAGAAGTGATCATCCCCAGATGGCATCTTGTACAAAGCACCTAAGTTATCATCCCTGAGGTTGCAAGTAATCAAGGAATTGAGGCCAGTCTGAGGTAAGTAAGAGTCGCGTTCTGCTGGCCAAATATGAGCAATGAGATCAAGGGCCACATCAGCAAGTACAATGTTTGGATCAAACATCAAACTTCAGCTAAAGAGCTGCTCATGATGCATGACATCCTAGGCCAGGCTACAAACAGAATCCAAAAGAACAAACTGTTTTTTGACAAACTGCATGATGAGTTTCTTCGTAGACCATGTACGTGGTTAACATGCAAACTGCAAATGACAGTGCTTGAGACATGTTGATTCTTATCTATGTTTGGGGAAATGTCTTTGTGCATTGTTTCCCTTTGTATTGGAGCATCCAACACCTCCCTTGCTATCCATACATTTCGGACAGGTCAGTTGGAGTGGTGGTACCAGCATAAAGACAGCCCACTAGATATTATGGGCGGGATTCGCCATTGGCCGACGGCAAAATTGGGAACGGCCATCGGGCGGAGAATAGCTCCCTACGCCAAAATCGCTACAGGCGCCGGTTTGACACTGAATCGCGATGCTCTGCCCCTACAAAACACGTGATTGTGACGCATGCCGTGCGCAGTTGCAACCTCATTCGCATCTCATTAACGGGACCACCTGTGATGCTCCACCTCCAATTGGCCGAGTTCCCGCCGACGCGGTCCATGTGTGCTTTCAACAGTTGTGAACCTGGTGTGCTGTCTGCGGAGAGAGAAAGAGGGCGTATGGACAGTGTCCAGCACCGCCATACTTTGCCGACATTCATGATACTGGCCAGGTGGCTTCTGCCAGCACAGGAGGGAGTATTGGAGGGTGGTCAGGAGGTGAGCTGCGGGATCAGGGTGGACGGGGAGCCAGCCCAGCACAACAAGTGCCATCTTTCCGGACGTGATCGGTGTGAATGTGGGAGGTGTATAGTCTACAAACGGCTGCAGCTTGTCAGCCCTGCACCTGTCCATCACGGACCCGCCGATTCCCGCACCATTCTTTGTGTATCCTGCTGGTGTTTCACGCACTGCTGGTGCTAGCCCCTCACCGGGAGCAGAATCAGTGCGGGTGTGGCGCCGCTCTTTCTGACGTGGAACTCCTCAGATCCTCCGTTGGCGTCAGCGCTTAGACTCAGAGTGGAAACACTTGCCCTGGGAAGTCTGTGATTCAAGATGGACCCCGTTTAAAAATATTTCTCTGGACTCAGGAATGGAGAATCCAGGCCTCTGTGTTTCCCCCCACCTTTAAACCTGCTGGCAGTGTAATGTAAAATCCAGCCTTTAGCTGAAGGACGGCATCTCCAACAGTGCAGCACTCCCTCGGTATTGCAATGCCTCTACTATGAGCTCAGCTTGTCTCGAACAGGGGCATGTCTATCAGGCAGCATTTCTCTGTTCTATATAATTGTGCATACCTTTGTGATAGATCAGTGTATGAAAACACCTCCCTATATTTTTGTACATTCTATAACAAAGGGAGATGAGAGACTGATGGAGTTGCTCCCAGAGAGTTTCTCCCTTTGATCTTCCAGCTAGAGTTGGGCACCTAATATAGTTCCCGTAGCTCTCCTGCCCCATGCATGTCCCTCCCTGAGCCTACAAGCACTTGTTGCTGATGATTGTTCAAATCAATTACATGCTGGTTTTTCTCAATGAACGTGTGGTCAGTCAGGGATCAAATTGGTTTTCTTTCTCATTCTGCTCAATTGCATTCTACATAATTCTGACACTTGGATCAATAAGTTATTTTCTGTTGCTGCACATGGTTTCTATAGATTGCATAGGTCGGGTTCCTTTTCACATATATGCCTCCACCAGCAATGGGTGACTGCAAAATTAACCTTATAGTTTTCGTTGAGGAAAGTCCAATGCCTGCAGGTAGACCCACAAAGCTGCAATCACAGGAGTGTACATTAAAGAGGAAAGTTACGCACCAGTGCAACAAGCCACAACCCTCACTGTTCCAGAAGAATCCAGCCCTCTGAAAGAGCACCCCACCCAGACCCAATCCTCCACCCTATCCTCATAACCTCACCTAGGAGCAATTTAACATAGCCAATCCAACTAACCTGCACATCTTTGGACTGTGGGAGGAAGCCGGAGCACCCGGAGGAAACTCACGCAGACACTGGGAGAATGTGCAAACTCTACACAGTGACACGAGTTCGGAATCAAACCCGGGCCTCTGGCTCTGTGAGGCAGCAGTGCTAACCACTGTGCCACCCCCAAAAAACGTTGTTTACACCGCATTGAAATGAAGTTCAAATTGATCGACTTTTATTTGGAGGCGTATTGAAGGATTACAAATTAAAATTAAGTAAATGGAATTAAGGTACCAATCAACCATGACCTATGTGCATGGTGAAATATTTTAGAGAGACCAAATAACTTGCTCCTACATTCCTTTTAAATTGTAAAGTGAAAGTAAGCTCTACATTTGCATCTTCCACACTCTCTGAGCAGAGATTGTGCAATCTGTGCGAGCCCTTCTGGGGCATCAGTACAATCTGCCCCAGTTTTTTTGGGAGCAAGGAACAGTTGGCCATTTCACTCTGAAGCCTTCACGCTGGACCACCCGTACCATCGTCAATCTCATCCACGACAGCTGCAATTGGTGTAGCCATAAATAATCCATTGGCTCCATATGTCAATCACCCTGTTGGAGGTCAGAAGTTAATGGAGAAAAGTTCCAGAGATTTTGGTTGCTGAACATTGAGTTTGCAAAATATATTTTATTCACAAATCAATTTATAGTGTTTTAGTCTCCAAATTAGAATCGATCTCCACTTTTATTCACTCGTTAACAGAACCCGAGGCTCCCCATAAGTTAACATTTATTTGACGGATCAATTCCCTTCATTTAGATCCCTATAAATTTAAACCATGTTGGCTCACTTCGAACTATGGTAAGATATGCTTCTCAGTTATCAGACCAACTGAAGTCATCCACCTTTTCTGTATTAGAAACTACAAGACAGACAAGCCCACTGCAATGCAGAATATACTCAGAGGTTTCTGGCACTCAAGGTTAATACAATGTTGCTTAAACAAAATAATGAACCACAGACGTTCCTTCTTTGACTTTTTGGTAACTAACAGAAGGGACACACTCATTTTAATAAGAAATACTTCAAATTTGCTAATTTCTTGAAAATTGTTTTGCAGATTTTCCTTGATGGCATTTTTTGTTCACAAGAGCTAAGATTCTGGCAGGCTGATTGGAAAGGAAACCTGATCGGCTCAGGCTTGGAGGGCCGAAGGGCCCGTTCCTGTATTGTATTGTTCTTTGTTCTTTGAAGAGTCCAAAATAAACGTTGTTGTGCCTGCAAATAAAAGTCACAGGTGTGTTGAACTCCTTTAAGTGAAAACACAAGACTAAGGTGGTTGATCAGGAGCCGTTTTTTGGCAAGACAGAGGCAGGACAGAGCAAAGGAGAAATTTGTTACAGTCATCTCGAGGTGTGAATTTGCTTTGTTCATGAAGAAATTTGTAAAGGACGATCAACTGGCCAGAAAGCGAAGCTGATGTCAAAGACAAAATGGCCATTTCATCCCAAAATGTGAATATTGGGCTAGATTTAATGGAAGTGACGGTGGTCTCACTCATTAGCTCAGAGCCAATAGAAGGCCCATGTTATCCCTTTCAGGAAAGGCCCACTCAATTGCGTGCTAGTCAGGCACCTGACAGGCCAGCAGTGGGACTTTCCCTGGGATCAAAGACTCGTGCGCAGGGGGAGGAGTCCAGCCCATTGAGAGTTTCCAGCCAATCAGAGGCTGTCAGCTCTCTGTATTCAGTAGCGCCATCCAGGAACTGGTGGCTACAGACAGTACTGCACCCATCCAAGGCCTTGGCTTGAGGAAGGTCCCAGGCTCAGATGGGTGATGACCAGTCGGAGATAACATGATGGACTCATGGTGGAGGAGATGGAAGGGGTGAGGGTAGATTTTTTCAGACCTCCCCTTTGCAGTCCTGAGTTCCTATATCAGGCACTGAGTACTTTCGAATGAAGGCTACTCCCACCACACCCCTCCACCCCCAATCAACCCGACCCCCCAGGACCCAAAGCAAACACAGCAGGTTATTTTTGTCATGTACCCAGATGGCGAGCCTCCCATCCACCGATGGATTCATTCCAGCAGTGATGGGATGAGGGCCTTAAGTGGGCACTAATTACTTAGCCTCAACGGGCAGCACAGTAGCACAAGTGGATAGCACTGTGGCTTCACAGCGCCAGGGTCTCAGGTTTGATTCCCTGCTGGGTCACTGTCTGCACGTTCTCCCCGTGTCTGCGTGGGTTTCCTCTGGGTTTTCCGGTTTCCTCCCACAGTCCAAAGACGTGCAGGTTAGGTAGATTGGCCATGATAAATTGCCCTTAGTGACCAAAAAGATTAGAAGGGGTTATTGGGTTACGGGGATAGGGTGGAAGTGAGGGCTTAAGTGGGTCGGTGCAGATTCGATG
The DNA here is from genome assembly GCF_047496885.1 of Scyliorhinus torazame. NCBI lineage: Eukaryota > Metazoa > Chordata > Chondrichthyes > Carcharhiniformes > Scyliorhinidae > Scyliorhinus > Scyliorhinus torazame. The sequence goes on from NC_092712.1 coordinate 297,700,057, forward strand.
GGCCGAATGTCTTCCTTCTGCACTGTATGTTCTATGTTCTGAGTGGCAAGGCCATCCACAGGCCTTTTCAGCTCCAACTTAATCAGGGTGGAGGCAGGAAGGTGGTGGAGTCCCCACCTGCCATCTTCTCGCCCGATTAAATGTCCGCCACCACCAAAATGACTGTGGTGAAGAGCAAAAGACTCCACCCATTGACTCATGTAGACAAGAGCAAGTGACACCATGCTGCTACCGGCTATACTGACCAATAATGGGAGTTGTTTCTTTAAAAATATGACAACATATATACAGTGTAAACTAGGAGGTTATGGATATGTGTCTGACTTCTACATCTGCAAAACAGTACAGTGTTATGGGACTAATACATCACATCCCCTGGCCTGGGGGCGGGGGGGGGAACGACGACATGTCATCATTGCCCATACCCCCTCCTCCCCCCAGCCAGGTGGCATGGACCGCATGGGTTTGATTGTTGGAGGCTGGCACCTGGCCAGGTGGACCAACTCACTTGCCCCCCCCCACCCCCACGTCCCTCCTCTGCACGGACCCCGTCCCCCCATCCCCCTCCCCGGCACGGAACCCCCCCATCACCCTCCCCGGCATGGACCCCATCCCCCTCCCCGGCACGGACCTCATCCCCCTCCCCGGCACGGACCCCATCCTCCTCCCCGGCACGGACCCCATCCTCCTCCCCGGCACGGACCCCATCCTCCTCCCCGGCACGGACCCCATCCTCCTCCCCGGCACGGACCCCATCCTCCTCCCCGGCATGGACCCCATCCCCCTCCCCGGCACGGACCCCATCCTCCACCCCGGCACGGACCCCATCCTCCACCCCGGCACGGACCCCATCCTCCTCCCCGGCACGGACCCCATCCTCCTCCCCGGCATGGACCCCATCCCCCTCCCCGGCATGGACCCCATCCCCCTCCCCGGCATGGACCCCATCCCCCTCCCCGGCACGGACCCCATCCTCCTCCCCGGCACGGACCCCATCCCCCTCCCCGGCATGGACCCCATCCTCCTCCCCGGCACGGACCCCATCCCCCTCCCCGGCACGGACCCCATCCTCCTCCCCGGCACGGACCCCATCCCCCTCCCCGGCATGGACCCCATCCCCCTCCCCGGCACGGACCCCATCCTCCTCCCCGGCACGGACCACATCCCCCTCCCCGGCACGGACACCCCACCCATCCCCCTCCCCGGCACGGACACCATCCTCCTCCCCGGCACGGACCCCATCCTCCTCCCCGGCACGGACCCCATCCCCCTCCCCGGCACGGACCCCATCCCCCTCCCCGGTATGGACCCCATCCTCCTCCCCGGCACGGACCCCATCCTCCTCCCTGGCACGGACCCCATCCCCCTCCCCGGCACGGACCCCATCCTCCTCCCTGGCACGGACCCCATCCCCCTCCCCGGCACGGACCCCATCCTCCTCCCTGGCACGGACCCCATCCTCCTCCCCGGCACAGACCCCATCCCCCTCCCCGGCACAGACCCCATCCCCCTCCCTGGCACGGACCCCATCCTCCTCCCCGGCACGGACCCCATCCCCCTCCCCGGCACGGACCCCATCCCCCTCCCCGACACGGACCCCATCCCCTTCCCCGGCACGGACCCCATCCCCCTCCCCGGCATGGACCCCATCCTCCTCCCCGGCACGGACCCCATCCCCCTCCCCGACACGGACCCCATCCCCCTCCCTGGCACGGACCCCATCCTCCTCCCCGGCACGGACCCCATCCCCCTCCCCGGCACGGACCCCATCCCCCTCCCCGACACGGACCCCATCCCCCTCCCCGGCACGGACCCCATCCCCCTCCCCGGCATGGACCCCATCCTCCTCCCCGGCACTCACCCCCCCTCCCGGCACTCCCCCGGAGCCCAGCCCACTCTAACCACACCCCCCCCCCCCCCCCCGCCGCACACACACACACAAAACCCGACACACACTTCTCCCCCACACATTCAGACTGCGGCCACGCCATCGACTCTCCAGCGGCCAACTCCCCAGGCCGTCACTCACCTCCACGCTGGTCGGCGTGAACCTTGAGCACTGGTTGACGCCGATTGAAAGGTGGTTTGATTTACGCCGACGTGACCCGTCATCACGTCGGCGGGACTTCGGCCCATCCGGATGGGAGAATATCGGCAGCCCCAAAATCCATTGCCTTGCGCCCACCCGTGCCATTCTCTGAGGTGTGCGGCGCCATTGACGCCCCGCCGACTTTTCTCCCTTCGGAGACTTCGGCGGTCGGCGGGGGCGGAATTCACGGCGGCCAACGGCCATTCTCCGACCCGCTAGGGGGTTGGAGAATCTCGCCCCAGATATCCATTGCCATGCTTGTTCTGCAGACCAGGGGCGAGATTCTCCAACCCCCCGCCGGGTCGGAGAATCGCCGGGGGCTGGCGTGAATCCCGCCCCCGCCAGTTGCCGAAGTATCCGGCACCAGAGATTCGGTGGGGGCGGGAATCGCGCCGCGCCGGTTGGCGGGACCCCCCGCTCGATTCTCCGGCCTGGATGGGCCAAAGACCCGCCGCTAAAATGCCTGTCCCGCCGGCGTAAATTAAACCACCTACCTTAGCGGAGGGACAAGGCGGCACGGGCGGGGTCCTGGGGGGGGGCGCGGGGCGATCTGGCCCCGGGGGGTGCCCCCACGGTGGCCTGGCACGCGATCGGGGCCCACCGATTTGCGGGCGGGCCTGTGCCGTGGGGGCACTCTTTCCCTTCCGCCTCCGCCATGGTCTCCACCATGGCGGAGGCAGAAGAGACTCCCTCCACTGCGCATGCGCGGGAATGCCGTCAGCGGCCGCTAACGCTCCCACGCATGCGCCGCCCGGAGATGTCATTTCCGCGCCAGCTGGCGGGGCCCCAAAGGCCTTTTCCGCCAGGTGGCGGGACGGAAATTCATCCGGCGCCGGCCTAGCCCCTCAATGTTGAGGCTCCAAAGATGCGGAGCATTCCGCACCTTTGGGGCGGCGCGATGCCCGTCTGATTTGCGCCGTTTTGGGCGCCAGTCGGCGGACATCGCGCCGTTTCCGGAGAATTTCGTCCAAGGTATGTAACAGATTCAGTCGAATAGCCAGATTCTGCACGGATTTTCCATGGTAGTTGATTAACCCTAGGAATGACCTAAGTTGAGTGACATTTGTTTGTGTTGGAGCCTCCATAATAGCTTCCATCTTTTTAGGTGCTTTGTGTAGACCTTTACTGTCAATTACATGTCCTATATATTGGGCGGGATTCTCCGAACCCCCGCCGGGTCGGAGAATCGCTGGGGGCTGGCGTGAATCCTGCCCCCGCCGTGTCCCGAAGACTCCTCCACGAGATTCGGTGGGGGCGGGAACCGCACCGCGCCGGTCGTTGGGGGCGGGAATCATGCCGCGCCGGTCGGCGGGCCCACCCCCGCCGATTCTCCGGCCCGCAATGGGCCGAAGTCCCGCTGCTGGAATGCCTGTCCCGCCAGCGTGGATTAAACCACCTTTTGAACGGCGGGACAAGGCGGCGCGGGCGGGCTCCGGGGTCCTGCAGGGGCGCGGGGTGATCTGGCCCCAGGAGGTGCCCCCACGGTGGCCTGGCTCGCGATCGGGGTCCACCGATCCGCGGGCGGGCCTGTGCCATGGTGGCACTCTTTTTCTTCTGCCTTCGCCATGGTCTTCACTATGGCGGAGGCGAAAGAGACCGCCTCCCCTGCGCATGCGCGGGGATGACGTCAGCAGCCGCTGCATGGGCGGACCCGCGTCGCCCGGCCAAGATCTTTCGGCCCCGGCTGGCGTGGCGCCAATGGCCTTCTGCCTTCGCCATGGTCTTCGCTATGGCGGAGGCGAAAGAGACCCCCTTCCCTGCGCATGCGCGGGGATGACATCAGCAGCCGCTGCATGCACAGACCTGCGTCGCCCGGCGAAGATCTTTCGGCCCCGGCTGGCGTGGCGCCAAAGGCCTTTCCTGCCAGCTGGTGGGGCGGAAACCGCTCCGGCGCGGGCCTAGCCCCTCAAGGACTTCCGCACTTTTGGGGCGGCCCGACGCCGGAGTGGTTCCCGCCACTCCATCACGCCGGGACCCCCCATCTCTCCGGGTAGGGGAGAATCCCGCCCATTGTATGGATGTCTGAAATAAATCACATTTATCTTTCCTGGCACAAAGCCCATGCACCTAAAGGCATTTCAGTGTAGCTTTGAATTGTTGGAAGTGTTCTATTCATTGGTGCCGGTTATAAATATGTTATGTAGATAACATCATAAGCCACCAAGGATCTGGTCCATTGACCATTGAAAAATAGCTGGTGTTGATGTTATGTTATTCCAAACGGCAATCTCTTTTCAGGGAATAGGCTTTGTGAATGATGATGGTGGGCAGATGTTGAGATTGAGCTGCCGCATTCATTTGTAGGTAGCCCTGAGATAAGTTAATCTTGATGAACCTCTGTCCTGCTAGGCCTGTGAACAAATCTTCAATGCATTTTGGCAAATATTGATCCACGCATAGAACTGGATTGATAGGTGTCTTAAAATTGCCACATGTACGAACTGTACCACCATGTTTCATGACAGATACAATGCGTCACGTCGGAAAAATGGGTCGATAGCCTCCGGCCCGAAATGGACTAGCAGCGACGTAACGGGATCCGCGCTTGCGCAGTGGTTCACGCTGTGCAGCGTCATACGCGCTGCACGGCGTGACGGCTCATAAGGCCACGCTGCTCCCCCCCACCCGACCGCAAAACCCGACCGCAACACCCGACTGGATGGCTGGCCGTCGCTCAGCCCCGAGGTTCGGGTCACGCGATGTGGAGGCGCTCCTGGACGCGGTGGAGCAGAGGAGGGACGCCCTGTATCCCGGGCACGGCTGCAGAGTTGCCACACGCCACAGCCGGCGTCTGTGGAGGGAAGTGGCAGAGGCCGTCACCGCTGTGGCCCTGACACCACGGACAGGCACCCAGTGCCACAAGAAGGTGAACGACCTCGTCAGAGCAGGCAGGGTGAGCCTCCCCCATGTCCCCCATATCCCCCCTCCCCCATATCCTCCCCTCCCCCATATTCCCCCTCCCCCATATCCCCCCTCCCCCATATCCCCCATATCCCCCCTCCCCATATCCCCCATATCCCCCCTCCCCCATATCCCCCCCTCCCCCATATCCCCCCTCCCCCATATCCCCCATACCCCCCTCCCCCATATCCCCCTCCCCATATCCCCCATACCCCCCTCCCCATATCCCCCCTCCCCCATATCACTCCTCCCCATATTCCCCCTCCCCCATATCCCCCCTCCGCCATATCCCCCCTCCCCCATATCCCCCATCCCCCATATCCCCCCTCCCCGATATCCCCCCTCCCCCATATCCCCCATATCCCCCCTCCCCCATATCCCCCCTCCCACATATCCCCCATATCCCCCCTCCCCCATATCCCCCCTCCCCCATATCCCCCATATCCCCCCTCCCCATATCACACCTCCCCCATATCCCCCATCCCCCATATCCCCCCTCCCCCATATCCCCCATATCCCCCCTCCCCCATATCCCCCCTCCCCCATATCCCCCCTCCCCCATATCCCCCATATCCCCCCTCCCCCATATCCCCCCTCCCCCATATCCCCCGTATCCCCAAGTGAATCCAGCCCTAACCTTAACCTCTGCAATGCACGCGCAACCGATGGCGTGCATTCATATACCTGCCTATCACTGTTGCCTTTTACCACTGCCCCCCCCCCCCCCACAGGAGAAGCGCACACACAAAAATAGGGAGCATGTCAGGACTGGAGGAGGGCCCGCTGATGAGAGGCCACTGACCGTACACGAGGAAAGGGCCCTGGAACTGGCTGGCGGACCTGAGGACCGGGAGGTTGCTGATGCAGAGGTCGGGGGCGTACTAGCGAGTGAGACACCGACAGCCCGTCCCCATATCCCCCCTCCCCTATATCCCCCTCCCCGTATCACCTGATCACTGCCTGATGTCTAACCATGCATGCTTCATTGTGTATCGCAGGACCAAACGTCCAGGCACCCGTCCCCGCAGATGCAGACCGCCCGCAGGATGCCCCTCGGAGACCACAGGAGACAGAGAGACCCGCACCCTCCAGCATGCGACGCCCGCAGGATGCCCCTCGGAGACCACAGGAGACGGAGAGACCCGCACCCTCCAGCATGCGACGCCCGCAGGATGCCCCTCGGAGACCACGGTAGACGGAGAGACCCGCACCCTCCAGCATGCGACGCCCGCAGGATGCCCCTCGGAGACCACAGGAGTCGGAGAGACCCGCACCCTCCAGCATGCGACGCCCGCAGGATGCCCCTCGGAGACCACGGGAGACGGAGAGACCCGCACCCTCCAGCATGCGATGCCCGCAGGATGCCCCTCGCACACCACGGGAGACGGAGAGACCTGGAGCAACAGGGAGATGACACCCCCGTCACGTGCGGGAGCGACCACCCAGCGACGAGGGGGGCAGCCACAGGCCCCCGTCACATCCGAGCCAGGACACCACTATCCAGGACACCACTACCCAGGACACCACTACCCAGGACACCACTATCCAGGACACCCCTACCCGGGACAGCACTACCCAGGACACCCCTACCCGGGACAGCACTACCCAGGACACCCCTACCCGGGACAGCACTACCCAGGAAGGCGAAATACCGGTCAGTGACTCAGAGTGGATGGGTGGAGACGAACCCCCACCCCAAAGTGCCATGGACTCAGAGTGGGACGAAGAGCACGACACAACGCCACTGCTGTCACCAACACCCTCCACCATCGCAGAAACACTCACCACGGTTGGGCACTTTAGTGATGAGGCGTCTGGTACACTCACTGGTGCGCACAACACAGCCGTCCCGGTACAGCAGGTGGAGGTAGGAGCAGCAGAGGGGCCGGGCGGTCGAAGGGCAGCCCAGCCCAAGCGAACATCTGCCGCCCAGATGGATCCCGGGTTCCTGCAGTTACCACACCCACACATAGATCCGATGCAACCACCGACCCGGAGACGAGCGAAGAGGGTGACGGGCGGCTTGTTGCGGCTGCGGTCGCAGGTGGAGGAGTCCACCCGCGTCCAGGAGCTGGGAGTGGTGCCGGTCATGCGTGCCACCCAGGCTGACACCGCACGGGTGGCGTCCGCGGTGGAGGCAATGGGTGCGACAGTGTCAGACATGGGGAACGGTTTGCGAGGCCTGGGGCCTTCCGTGCAGGCGGCGTCTATGGCCCAGGAAATGGCTGCCCTCTCACAGGAGGCCATGAGCCAGTGCCAGCGCCAGATGGCAGAGGCGCTCAACGCCATAGCCCAGTCCCTGCAGGCCATGGCCCAGTCTCAGCAGGCCATGGCCCAGTCTCTGCAGGCCATCGCTGAGGGCATCGGCGCCAGTGGCCATGTGCGAGCCGGCGTCGCACTGTCACAGTCAGGGTTTGCCAACACCCTGGGCTCCATGGCTGCAAACCTGCAGACCCCTGTCGATACCAGCACGGGCCTCCAGGACTGGCAGCGCCAGATGTCGGGGGGTCGACGGATGGCCAGTCCGTTCGCATCCCCCACCCATGTAGAGGCCTGGGGGCCATCGGGCACCCCGAGGGAGGAGGAGGTGGTGTGGTCCGTCCCGGCTCCCTCTGTAGGGGAGGTCCCGGTACACCGCGACACCTCGGACTCCCCCCCTTCCGTCCCAGGTGCATCGGTGGGCAACGGGCAGGACAGGCTGGCAGCTCGCCATCCCAGTCGCCCGGGCCGAAGGCTGGCCCATCTAGGCCAGGACGCCCCAGGAAACGGCCGCCAAAGGGATCCAGTGTCAGAGGGCAGGAATCACAGGAGTCCACCTCCAGTTCTGCTGTACCATCTGGGGAACCACGTAGACGTAGTCAAAGGGCCCGTAAGGCCAAACAATTAGACACTGAGAAAGTTGGCACGGGTGCAGGGCACAGATGAGTTTTAGGGGCTTGGGCACGTGCATGAACTCCTTTGGTTATTAAAGTCAATGTTACACCAACCGAAGCTGCCTTTGTGCTCTGTCCAAAGTGTGCGGGGGTGTCATGTACGTTGTGTGCAAGTGTGTGTGTGAGGGGTGGTCTTACCTCAGCCCCAGGTGAGTCTGCCCCCTTCCCCCTGGGCCGCCATCAACATCCCCCGGGCAGAGGACGGGACCGTGCGCTGCAGTGTCACAGCCGCATGCAGGGATGGTCCGGGTGGATGGCGGTACTGTGGCCATGGGTCAGACATAGTCCAACGATGTAGAGCCAGGAGCTCATCGCAGGGCGGGTTGTCATCATCCTCCATGGCCTGCGATAGACACGCGTCCAACCACAACTGTGTGAGCCCGGCCCGTTGTGCTGCAGGTGGATCAGCAATGGGGGGGGGGTGGTGTGCATGCGGGTGGGGTGGGTGGGGTTGGGGAGGGGGGTGAGGGTGCTGGGTGGGTGGATGGGTGGGGGGTGTGGGTGGTCGGCTGTTGCCATGGTGTGCGGTCTGTGGCCATACTACCCGATTCCCATCTAGTCAGTGAAGTGGGCATCTATCAGTCTGTCCCGTGCCCGCTGGGCCAGCCGGTAACGGTGGACAGCCACCCGCCTGTGTCTACCCCTTCTGCCCTGACCATTGCCCCCATCCCCCTCATCTGGGGAGGACTTGGCCTCTTCCTGCTGCTCCTCCACTCCGCCCTCCTCTGCCTGCGGCACATCGCCCCTCTGCTGGGCTATGTTGTGCAGGACGCAGCACACCACAATGATGCGGCCGACCCTATCTGACCGATACTGGAGGGCGCCCCCAGAGAGGTCCAGGCACCTGAAACGCATCTTCAGCACACCAAAGCACCTCTCGATCGCTCCCCTTGTCGCTACCTGGGCATCATTGTAGCGGTTCTCCACCTCATTGCGTGGCCTCCGTTTCGGCGTCATCAGCCACGATCGCAATGGGTAGCCCCTGTCGCCCAGCAACCAGCCCCTCAGCCGGGGATGGCGTCCCTCGTACATGCCGGGGATGGATGACCGCGACAACACGAATGAGTCGTGTACACTGCCTGGGTGACGGGCGCAGACGTGCAGGATCATCATGCGGTGGTCGCAGACCACCTGTACGTTCATCGAATAGGTCCCCTTCCTATTAGTGAACACGGCCCTGTTATCTGCAGGTGGCCGCACGGCGACGTGCATCCCATCGATCGCGCCCTGGACCATGGGGAACCCGGCAACGGCAGAGAAGCCCACGGCCCGGGCATCTTGGCTGGCCCGGTTCACGGGGAAGCGGATGTAGCAGTGCGCCATGGCATATAGGGCATCTGTCACTGCCCGGATGCACCGGTGCACCGATGTCTGCGATATGCCGGACAGGTCCCCACTCGGTGCCTGGAATGACCCCGTTGCATAAAAGTTCAGGGCCACCGTAACCTTGACGGACACGGGGAGAGGGTGTTCCCCGCCAGTGCCACGCGGTGACAGGTGTGCCAGCAGGTGGCAGATGGGTGCCACGGTTTCCCGGCTAATCCGGAGTCTCCTCCTGCATTCCCGGTCCGTGAGGTCCTGGTATGACTGACGGGGCCGGTACACACGGGGTGCCCTCGGGTGCCTCCATTGCCGTGGGGCCGCGACGTCCTCCTCCCCCTCCTCGTCCTGTCGGTCATGTGTCCCTCCAGCCTGGGCGGCTGCCGCCTGCCCCTCTGCGGCAGCTTGCGCCGCCTCTCTGGCACGCTCCTCCTCCTCCTCCTCCTCCTCATCCAGGGCAACATAGACATGAGCGGCTGTCACCACGGCGGCCAACATCGCTGGATGGTCTGAAAACATGACGGCCTGGTGGGGGGGAGGGGAACGACTACATGTCATCATTGCCCATATCCCCTCCTCCCCCCAGCCAGGTGGCATGGACCGCATGGGTCCAAGTGTTGGAGGCTGGCACCTGGCCAGGTGGACCAACTCACTTGCCCTCCCATCCCCCTCCTCGGCACGGACCCCCCCCCCACCAACCTCCACCCCAGCACGGACCACGCCCCAACCTCCACCCCGGCACGGCACGGACCCCCCCAACCTCCACCCCAGCACGGACCCCCCCAACCTCCACCCCAGCACGGAACCCCCCCCAACCTCCACCCCGGCACGGCACGGACCCCCCCCCCAACCTCCACCCCAGCACGGACCCCCCCCCCAACCTCCACCCCGGCACGGAACCCCCCCCACCTTCCATCCCAGCACGGAGCCCCCCCCAACCTCCACCCCGGCACGGCACGGACCCCCCCCAACCTCCACCCGAGCACAGACCCCCCCCCAACCTCCACCCCAGCACGGAACCCCCCCCAACCTCCACCCCGGCACGGCACGGACCCCCCCCAACCTCCACCCCAGCACGGACCCCCCCAACCTCCACCCCGGCACGGCATGGACCCCCCCCCAACCTCCACCCCAGCACGGACCCCCCCCAGCCCCCAACATCCACCCCGGCACGGCACAGACCACCCCCCCAACCTCAACCCCAGCACGGACCCCCCCTGAACTTCCACCCCGGCACGGCACGGACCCCCCCCCCCAACCTCCACCCCGGCACGGCACAGACCCCCCCCCCAACCTCTACCCCAGCACAGACCCCCCCCAACCTCCACCCAAGCACGGACCCCCCCCCAACCTCCACCCCGGCACGGCACGGACCCCCCCCAACCTCCACCCCAGCACGGACGCCCCCCCAACCTCCACCCCGGCACGGACCCCCGCCTCAACCTCCACTCCGACACGGACCCCCCCAAACTCCACCCCAGCACGGACCTCCCCCCAACCTCCACCCCGGCACGGCACGGACCCCCTCCAACCTCCACCCCAGCACGGACCCCCCCCCAACCTCCACCCCGGCACGGACCACCCCCTCAACCTCCACCCCAGCACGGACCCCCCCACCAACCCCCAACCTCCACCCCGGCACGGATCCCCCCCACAACCTCCACCCCAGCACGGACCCCCCCCCAATCCCCAACCTCCACCCCGGCACGGCACGGACCCCCCCCCACGACCTCCACCCCGGCACGGAACCCCCCCAACCTCCACCGCAGCACGGACCCCCCCCCAACCTCCACCCCAGCACGGACCCCCCCCCAACCTCCACCCCGGCACGGCACGGACGCCCCCCAACCTCCACCCCAGCACGGCACGGACCCCCCCCAACCTCCACGCCAGCACGGACCCCCCCCCAACACCCAACCTCCACCCCGGCACGGTACGGACCCCCCCCCAACCTGAACCCCAGAACGGACCCCCCACAACCTCCACCCCGGCAGGGCACGGACCCCCCCCAACCTCCACCCCGGCACGGCACGGACCCCCCCCCCAACCTCTACCCCAGCACGGCCCCCCCCCAACCTCCACCCCGGCACGGCACGGACCCCCCCCCAACCTCCAACCCAGCACGGACTCCCCCAACCTCCACCCCGGCACGGCACGGACCCCCCCAACCTCCACCCCAGCACGGACCCCCCCCCCAACCTCTACCCCGGCACAGCATGGACCCCCCCCCAACCTCCACCCCAGCACGGACCCCCCCAACCTCCACCCCGGCACGGACCCCACCCCCAACCTCCACCCCGGCACGGACCCCCCCCAACCTCCACCCCAGCACGGACCCCCCCCCCCAACCTCCACCCCTGCACGACACGGACCCCCCCCCAACCTCCACCCCAGCACGGACCCCCCCCCAACCTCTACTCCGGCACGGACCCCCCCCCCAACCTCCACACCAACACGGACCCCCCCCAACCCCCAACCTCCACCCCGGCACAGCGCGTCCCCCCCAACCTTCACCCCAGCACGAACCCCCCCCCAACCTCCACCCCAGCACGGACCCCCCCCCCAACGCCCAACCTCCACCCCGGCACGGCACGGAACCCCCCCCCAACCTCCACCCCAGCACGGACGCCCCCCCAACCTCCACCCCGACACGGACCCCCCCAAACTCCACCCCAGCACGGACCCCCCCCCCAACCTCCACCCCGGCACGGCACGGACCCCCCCCAACCTCCACCCCAGCACGGACCCCCCCCCAACCTCCACCCCGGCACGGACCCCCCCCCCCCCAACCTCCACCCGAGCACGGACCCCCCCCAACCTCCACCCCGGCATGGATCCCCCCCACAACCTCCACCCCAGCACGGACCCCCGCCCAACCCCCAACCTCCACCCCGGCACGGCACGGACCCCCTCCAAACTCCACCCCAGCACGGACCCCCCCCAACCCCAACCTCCACCACGGCATGGCACGGACCCCCCCAACCTCCACCCCAGCACGGATCCCCCCCAACCTCCACCCCGGCACGGCACGGACCTCCCCCCAACCTCCACCCCAGCACGGACCCCCCCAACCTCCACCCCGGCACGGACCCCACCCCCAACCTCCACCCCGGCACGGACCCCCCCCAACCTCCACCCCAGCACGGACCCCCCCCCAACCTCCACCCCTGCACGGCACGGACCCCCCCCCAACCCCCACCCCAGCACGGACCCCCCCCCCAACCTCCACTCCGGCACGGACCCCCCCCCAACCTCCACCCCAGCACGGACCCCCCCCAACCCCCAACCTCCACCCTGGCAAAGCGCGTCCCCCCCAACCTCCACCCCAGCACGGACCCCCCCCCCAACCTCCACCCCAGCACGGACCCCCCCCCCCCCAACGCCCAACCTCCACCCCGGCACGGCACGGACCCCCCCCCCCCAACCTCCACCCCAGCACGGACGCCCCCCCAACCTCCACCCCGGCACGGACCCCCCCCAAACTCCACCCCAGCACGGACCCCCCCAAACCTCCACCCCGGCACGGCACGGACCCCCCCCAACCTCCACCCCAGCACGGACCCCCCCAACCTCCACCCCGGCACGGACCCCCCCCCCCCCCCAACCTCCACCCCAGCACGGACCCCCCCCAACCCCCAACCTCCACCCCGGCACGGATCCCCCCCCACAACCTCCACCCCAGCACGGACCCCCGCCCAACCCCCAACCTCCACCCCGGCACGGCACGGACCCCCTCCAAACTCCACCCCAGCACGGACCCCCCCCAACCCCCAACCTCCACCACGGAACGGCACGGACCCCCCCCAACCTCCACCCCAGCACGGACCCCCCCAACCTCCACCCCGGCACGGCACGGACCTCCCCCAACCTCCACCCCAGCACGGACCCCCCCCCAACGCCCAACCTCCACCCCGGCACGGCACGGAACTCCCCCCAACCTCCACCCCAGCACGGACCCCCCCCCAACCTCCACCCCGGCACGGCACGGCACGGACCCCCCCCCCAACCTCCACCCCGGCACGGCACAGACCCCCCCCAACCTCCACCCCAGCACGGACCCCCCCCACCTCCACCCCAGCACGGACCCCCCCCCAACCTCCACCCCGGCACGGCACGGACCCCCCCCAACCTCCACCCCAGCACGGACCCCCCCCAACCTCCACCCCGGCACGGCACGGACCCCCCCCCAACCTCCACCCCAGCACGGACACCCCCCCAACCTCCACCCCGGCAAGGCACGGACCCCCCCCCAACCTGCACCCCAGCACGGACCCCCCCCCAACCCCCAACCTCCACCCCGGCACGGACCCCCTCCCGGCACTCCCCCGGAGCCCAGCCTACTCTAACCACGCCCCCCCCGCCGCACACACACACACACAACCCGAGACACACCTCTCCTCACGCAATCAGACTGCGGCCACGCCATTGCCTGCCCAGAGCCAACCCCCCAGGCCGTCACTCACCTCCACGCTGGTCGGCGTGAGCCTGGAGCACCGGGTCACGCCGATGAAAAGGAGGTTTGATTCATGTCGACGTGAACGGTCCATCACGTCGACGGGACGTCGGCCCATCCGGAAGGGAGAATATCGGCAGGCCGAAAATCGGCTGCCTTGCGCTGACCCGTGACATTCTCCGCGGCAGCGGCGCCATTAACGCCCCGCCGACTTTTCTCCCTTCGGAGACTTCGGCAACCGGCGGGGGCGGGATTCACGGCGGCCAACGGCCATTCTCCGACCCGCTGGGGGGTCGGAGAATGACGCCCCAGAAGTCTCAGTAATTCAGATTTGACCTTTGGACGTACAGAATAGGGTACTTCTCTAGCCTTGAGACATTTTGGCTGGCTATTTTCCTTAATCTTCAGGGACACTTGAATTCCTTTCATGGACCCCAGTGTGTCTTCAAAAACACTGCTGTATTTTCCATGATGGTCTGTAAGACCGACTTTGAATCAGCTAACCTGTTTACAGTGCTTGAGTTCAGTTTAATCTATTCCAGCCAAGAGCGGGCAAGAAAGCTGGAAAGCTTCCTTGCACCACATAGAGTGGTCGCTGGGTAGTTTGTCCAATTAGCTCAACCTTTTCTGTGATGGAATCTCTCAGTGGCACAATTTTCTCAGTATAGGTCCTCAAGATCACATCTGCTGGCTTCAAAGGCAGGTGATTAAGTTTCTGTTCGTTGATGGTCTCAGGAATTAGGGAGACAACAGCCGCCGTATTGACCTCCATTTTGATAACATGCCCATTCAGTTTTGGGTCTACACAATGATGAGCTACAGTCTCACTGTACTTGTTGTTCTTTTCTTTCACGTTGTGAATTTTCTTAGTTGAATTCGATTTGTTTCTTCCTTTAAATGAGTTCTGTGACTTCCTTTGATCGTTCTTCTCTGGAGAAGTTATTTTACTCCAGCAAGCTCTTGCTGTGTGGCCAGTTCTGGCCAGTATGCAATTTGCACATTGGCTGTCCTTGCCCCAGCAATCAGTCTGTAAATGGCCTGTTTTTGCACAGCGTAGACACACCTGTTCATGGGTGCATTTCTTCTGACTGGCAGATGTGTTTATAGATCGACGTACTTACTCTGAGCTGAGAAGCTTCCTTAGCCACAAGCTCCGTTGAAACAGTATCAGCTAATGCCGTTTTCAGACTTAGATTTTGTTCCATTAATAATATTTTCTGAGTGGCCTCATTTTTCAAACCACACACCAAAGCTCGAATTGTGTCATCCAATGAATCGCCAAATTCACAAAATTCTGCAAGTTGCTTGAGGGTTGCAACGAACTATTCTCCTTCTGATTCCTTCGATGAAATTGAAACCTCTGCGCAAGAATGATTGACTTTAATGCATAATGGTCGTCTAATATTTCAACAAATTCTTGATAAGTCTTATCCCCGACTTTCTCGGCCCCGCTGTACCTCTGTGTCTTCTGCAGTGCGCAAGGCAAACTCTGCAGCCTGAACTGCTCGGAGTGCCAGCTTAAAATCAGTACGGGCCCTTCCTTTGAGTTTTTGCACTAAAACCCTGACTGGCCCCGATGCCAGGTGAGATTTCTGACCTTCTGTTAACCTGCTTGAAGGACTGACTTTTGAAACAGCTCAATTCTGCTACCTCGGCATTGAAGTCCTGACTGTCAAAGTTCAGCCGGTTCTCTTCCTTCTGAAAATAATTATTTTTCCTGATCTGTTGCTCGTTGGCTGTTTCCATTTTGTCAATTGTTTTATCTTTAGACTAACAGAACAAAAGAAATAGTTTATGGATGCAGGAGGGTGGACATTAGGAGAGGGTTATCAAATAGGTCTTCACTGTACAAAGGCTGGTATTCGGCAAAGGGCAAAAGCCCGTGAAGTATCCGATAACGTCATGTGTGTCACGCAACTCGGTTCTCAAAGAGACATTGCACACAACTACAATAACCCATATGTATAACATCATGGAATCTAAAGCAGCCAGCCGAGAGGGCATCTGGAGCTCGGGTTTAACCTATCATCCAAAAACGCGGTACACCAGAGACTGCAGTACCTCAAGTATTAACCCAGATGTTCAGGTCTTAGAGTGGGATTTGACCCACAACCTTCTGATTCAAAAGCAAACATCAGGAACTACAACTTTGAAAGACAATACCCATAAAGGAGCATTTCATCATCACTCTCTAAGTTGTAAACTGTGTCCTTTAGGAATAGTTTAACAATTTGGCAGACAGAGTATAATGGAAATCTTCTCTCATCAAAAGCAGATATGCACTCCTTGGCTTTCTTATATGGAAGCATGGAACACAAAAGGCTAACCGTTATGAATCACTGGCTAAGCCTCAGTTGAAGCATTATGCCCAATTCTGGTATCACACTGAAGGCCATGGGAAGGGCACAAATCGGTCTGACCAGAATGATACCACAGATAGGGGGTGGGGGGGGGGGGGGTATTTCTATTCCGGTGAGAGACTGGAGAATCAGGGATTATTCTCCTTAAAGCAGAGATGGAGAAAGGGAGATTTGACAAAGGCTTTCAGAACCATGAACAGATTTCGGAGTAATATAAAGTCGCCACTGACTGGCAGGTCACTCATACAGATTTAAGATAATTGGCAAAAGAACCAAGGGGGGTGGGGGGGGGGGGGCAGTGGGGGGGCAGTGGGGGGGGGGGGGGGGGGGGGGGGGGGGGGGGGGGGCATTAGAAATGTATTTTCCTGCAGGGCGAGTTATGCTCTGGAATGCACTGCCTGAAAGAGTGGTGGAAGAAAAATCAATAGTAACTTTCAGTATATATGCTTGAAAAAGAAACATTTGTAGAGTTATGCGCAAAGAGCAGGGAAGAGGGAAAATAATTGGATAGCTCTTTCAAAGAACTGGCACAGATGTGATAGCCCAACTGGCCTCCTTCTGTGCCATGTTATTCCATTGTCATGGATAAAATGTGGAAATGATTGCTCAACTTTCTAATTCTCGGCTTAGTGGCAGCAACATTTTTTTCCACTCTAATCAGACAATGTGACAGGGTATTTAATACTGTGTTATGGGCCAGGGTTTACAGAACCCCAGAGTGTATCAGGGAGTTCACCTGACCCACAACTTTTAATAGATTGTGGTATGAGGAGCACACGGCCCACTCTACAGGTGTGGTACAGCAGAAATGGAAAAGTATTTTTTAAAGCAAAACAATGTTTATTCTATGAACTCAAGTTAACCTTTTAAAACAAACAGTGAACATCTTAGCAACCATTAATTCAAATACAACCCCCAAAGAATACAACACTAAGTAATCCTTGATAACTTCCCAAACAACATCCAGAAGACAGAGGAAACACCTTTCAACAGAAGCACATGAGGTTTACATTCACTACTGAGAACATTTATAATTCTGCATTCACCAAATGATCACGAGATAGTCTTTTGATGGCAGAGAGAACAGCAGTACCCCTGCTTGGTCTGGCTTCAGCTCCAACACTGAAAACAAAACTAAAACACCCTGCAGCAAACAGCCCAGCTCCACCCACTCTCTGACATCACTGCAGTAGTAAACACCCATTTCTTAAAGGTACTCTCACTGCAGATATTTATATACACACCTATTTATAAACACCCATTTCTTAAAGGTACTCTCACATGACAACTGGTATTAGTACTAATGTGATCAGAATATTGTTTACTAATTTCTACATGCTTTTTGAAAGAGAATGCAACATTTTTTTCCTGGTGAGTGGAATCAAATGTAATTCATGCAGATGTTGTAGGCAGTGATTTTGCTTTGAGATGATTAACAGGAAGGCTAAGAAAACTCACATCATAGAATATTATAGGCAGTGACCTCCAGGTTATGCACATGTGCAGTTAAACATGAAATCTGGAAGTTACAAATCAAGCTCTCCCACACCGCCCACCCCTTCTTCATTGGTTGTTTTAAAATATTTACCCGTTAAATACACTGGAAAAAGTTAGGGATGGTGCAGTCAGGCTCAAGGTGAATTTTTAATGATGTAAGTCATAATTACTGTCAACATGATCTCTGACATTGCAAATTTAATTTTACAAGTGTGTAGTATCCCTCCTTCAATAATTAATTGGTGTTGCCGATTTTTAAAAAATATTTTATTTATCTGTCTCTTAATTCCATCCCTCTTTCCATCAATTTAATTTCCTGCATATGAATTAAATCTAATTTATACTTCATCATTTAGATTCCAGTTGTGGGGGGCACAGTGCTAAAGTGGCAATGTCGCTGGATTAGTAATCCAAAGGCCCGGGCTAATGCTCTGAGGACATAGGTTCAATTAATAAAAAGCTGGTTTCAGTATTGGTGACCATGTCAACAATCAGTGATTGTTGTAAGAAGACATCTGGTTCACTAATGTCCTTGATGGAAGTGAATCGGCCATCATTATCCAGTCCTGCCTACGCATGGCTCCAGGCCCAGTAACGTGATTGACACTTAATTGTCCTTGAAAGTGACCAAGTTCAATGTCAGTTAGGGATGGGCAACAAATACTGCCTTTGTCAGAGAGGCCTACAATCCATGAAAGAATAAAGGGTAGAAAAGAAATCTGGTTGGTCAGACCCCACTGCTACTTGCACTCTTTAAACATGGCACCAATCCCCTCTCTCGGCGTCACACTGAATCAGATGCCTAATGACAACAAGTATCCACTATGTCTGCAAATGCTCTCTGTGCAGCTGTCAGCAGTTTCCTTGGCCACACACTGTGAAGCCCATACCACAGGACAAATGGAAGTGATCAGTGTGAAACATTCTCATGAGTGAACAGTGTGAGGAATACACACCGAATGGCAAAAAAAGCAATTGTAGAAGGAAGAAAATTGAGAGACATTTCGCTCCATTGTTTCTGCTATGATTGAAATGTGCTTCCTACTGTTCTTTTGGATAACGCATGTTGAAATATCTCTCACTTCCATTTCTGATTTCACATGGAGCAAGTGCAGCGAGATTGGCTCAGGACCACTTTGCAATTTGCATTGAAAACAGAAAAAAGTATTGAGCGCTTTTTTTTTGCTGCTCGTGCTGAAGTTAAGTTTAAACTTTCTGACAAGATGGTTTCTTTCGGACATTGCCCGGCAAGGAATAAAGCTCCAGCTGAAAATCCAAGAGCAGAAAATGTAACTGCTTTGATGTCACCTCGTCAACCTTGAAGAATCAAAGAAAGAACTCAATTGATCGTGCATTGAAAAGTCCCACCTATTGCACAGAAGAGATGGAATTTAGAGAATTTCTGAAGCACACAAATATGAATGCTGCTGTATACGTGTCTGAAGCAAATTCATACATCAAGTAGAATTCACAGTGGTTATAATGTTGCCTTTCACGTCTAAACTATGTAGTACACAGCGCCTATGAAAGCTTCTTCGTGCCGTAGTCATGATGGAAACTTTTATTGCATTGAAGCAGCAGGCAATATGTTCGGTGGCTGAAATTTAGGAATTCATGCCCTGCCGAACCGATTAGGTGGAGCATTGTTCCCATGAGGCAGTTTATGATGCGGAGCTCTCTTGTGACAAAGAGGAAATCAATTTGGAGCACAGGTTTGGTGGAGTGAAGGTCACAAACAGGCTTTGGGAAAACAATTAAACTACATGATTTGAGTAGGTTTGTGGGTGGCCATTCCTCGGACATAAACAGCACAGGATTGCAAAATCCCCACATTGCAGAAGGAGAAGGCGGCCATTCGGCCCATCGAGTCTACACGATCTCTGAAAGAGCACCTTACCTAGGCTAACTCCCCTGCCCTGCCCCGTAACCCCATAACTCCACCGAGCCATTGGACCCTAAGCAGCAATTTATCCTGGCCAATCCACCTAACCTGTGCATCTTTGGACTGTGGGAGGAAACTGGAGCACCCGGAGGAAATCCACACAGACACGGGGAGGAAGTGCCGTATCCGCACAGACACCCGCGTTGTGAGGCAACAGTGCTAACCACAGTGCCACCAAGCCGCCCCAAGATGATAAGAAACAGAAGCCCCTTGATCTTGCTCCGTTATTCAATAATACCTTGGCTCATCTGATTGTGGCCTTATCTTCACTTCCCAGCCTGCATCCGCACCCCCTCCCCACCCCAACCCTTGACGCCCTTGTCAATATGAAACCCATCTAACTTGGCCTTGAATATGTTCAGTGACACAGACTCCACTGTTCTCTGGGAAAGTAAATGTGTGACCCATAGCGTGCAAAGTCCAAGGGTGGGAATCTCCGTCCCGCCGCACCCGTTTTCTGGTTCGGCGCGCCCCCGCCAGCAGTGGCATTCTCCATCCTGGCAGTAGGCCAATTGGGTTTCCCATTGTGAGCACTCCCGCGCCAATCGGGTAATCCGCAGGCATGAGTGTGCTGCCAGCGGAACAAAGGATCCCACGGTCATAGAATCCAGGAATCCAGCCGCAAATATTTTTATTTTGGTACAAAGGAATTTTGTTTTGTATGGGTGTGAGACCAAAGGATAAAGGAGACCAACTTGCTAATCAGCTTGGAAGTATGCATTTGGTAAATAGGAACGTGGATAGAAAAAGTAACAAATGATGAAGTGCTGTGAGAATTGCTGAACATAATTCGGAAGAGCCAGGCACATCTTAAGAGGAAACATACTTGTAAGAGACAATGCAGAGGAAGAGGAACGTGGCGAATATCAGGCTCGATATCTTGAAAATTGAAGTTATTGACAAATGAAAAGACTGTCACAAGATAGAGAGACACGGAAAGACTGCCATGGGCCATGGACCAGTCTCCGAGAAGAGCACACCTGGTGATGGTGGTGATGAGAAAGGAATATCTCAGAGATTTGGGACCAAATTTTTCCAGCAGAGGCAGGAATTATGAGGCACTGCATTTGGGCCTCCGTCTTCAGCCTGCTGTGAAACACGATTTTCACGTGGTTGCGATCTTAGTGGCCCTGGAGATGTGACCGCGGTATCGGAGGTGGGGCAGCAGGAAAATGGGCCGTGTTCTGGCCTGGATTGGCAGTCATTGCAGAGGGTGCTGCCTGTGCTTGGCCTTAAAAAACGAGAGGGTTGTCATCTTCAAAGAGACCACGGAAATTGAGAGCTGGGTCCCAGGATAGGGTACAATAAGGTTAGTTGATAACATTTTATTACTGCTCAGTAGTTTTATTTTTGGTCCAAATATTCACTTTTCTTTTTTTTTTAATAAACATTTTATTGAGGTTTTTTGGGGCATTGTAACAGCAGCAATGTGCATGAGAATATAGACATAGTGCAAATACCACCTCCCTCCCCCACAGGTCTCACCATTAATTAACCCCCAAATCTACGCTCACCTAGCCCCCTCCCTCCCCCCCCCCCCCCCCCCCCACCCCCCAATCTACCGACGATTCATTTTCCACGAAGAAGTCGATGAATGGTTGCCACCTCCGGACGAACCCTAACAGTGACCCTCTCAAGGTGAACTAGATTTTCTCCAAACAGAGAAAGCTGGTCATGTCCGACAGCCAGGTCTCCGACTTCAGGGGCTTTGAGTCCCTCCATGCTAGTAGTATCCGTCTCCAGGCTCCAGGGAAGCAAAGGCCAGAACATCTGCCTCTTTCTCCTCCTGGATTCCCGGATCTTGCGACACCCCGAAAATCGCCACCTCTGGACTCAATGCCACCCTTGTTTTTAATACCTTGGACATGACATCAGCACACCCCTGCCAAACTCCCCTCAGCTTTGGACATGCCCAGAACATGTGGACATGGTTCGCTGGTCCTCCCGCACATTTTGCACACCCCAAAGAATCTGCTCATCCGGGCCACTGTCATGTGGGCCCGGTGAACGACCTTGAATTGAATCAGGCTGAGCCTGGCACAAGTTGCGGTCGCGTGGACTCTACTCAACCCGTCCACCCAAAGGCCCTCCTCTATCTCTCCCCCAGCTCCTCCTCCCACTTTCGCTTCAGCTCCTCGGTCTGCGTCTCCTCTGATCCTATGAGTTCCTTGTAAATGTCCGAGACTCCCCCTTCTCCTACCCACCCTCTGGAAACTACCTGTCTACACAGAAAGTCCCGCACCTGCAGGTATCTAAGTTTGTTTCTCCTCACCAATGCAAACTTACCCTCCAGTGCCCGCATACTTGGAAAGGTCCCCTCTATAAACAAGTCCCCCATCCTCTCGATCTCCTCTCTCCGCCATATTCGGAACCCCCCATCCATACTCCCCAGGGCAAACCGATGATTATCGCAGATTGGGGACCAGACCGATGCTCCCATTGCTCCCACATATCTCCTCCATTGCCCCCAGACTCTCAGGGCCGCCACCACCACAGAGCTGGTGGAATACCGCGCCAGCGGGAACGGCAGAGGCGCAGTTACCAGCAGCCCCAGACTTGTGCCCTTGCATGTCGCCGCCTCCATACGCACCCATGCCGACCCCCCCCCCACCAGCCACTTCCTAATCAACTGTCCCCTACCAATCTAAACGACAGCTCCCCCAGTTGCCTCCCCTGAGCCCTCGCCTGGACCGCAAACATCTCGCTCTTCCCCATATTCAGCTTAAACCCCGAGAACCGGCCAAATTCCCCTAATTTCTTCCATCCCCTCGATTGGATCTGATACATCCAGGAGCAGGTCATCCGCATAAAGCGAGACTCTGTGCTCCAACTCTCCCCCCCACCCCCCTTGCCGGACCAGCCCCTTGAAGCTCTCAGAGCAATTGCCAGCAGCTCTATAGCCAGCGCAAACAACAGTGGGGAGAGGGGGCATCCCTGTCTCATCCCCCGGTGCAGTCTAAAATAGTCCGAAGTCGTCCTGTTCGTCTGCACACTTGCCACAGGAGCCTTGTACAGCAACCTGACCCAGTCAATAAAGCCCGTCCCAAACCCGAACCGCTCCCAAACCCCAGCTGCCGTTTAGATTGGTAGGGGACAGTTTCAGGTACCTAGGTATTCAAGTAGCGCGGGATTGGGACCGGCTACATAAATTGAACTTGGCCCGGTTGGTGGATCAGATGAAAGAGGATTTCCGGAGATGGGATGCGTCCCGTTGTCTCTAGCTGGGAGAGCCAAAACGGTGAAAATGACGGTCCTCCCGAGAGAAATAATCCCATTCAACCCAGTCAAAAGCTTTTTCTGCATCCATTGCGACCACTACCTCCACCTCCCTACATTCCGGGGGCACCATGATCACATTTAACAGCCTTCTTACATTGGCCACCAGCTGCCTGCCCTTAACGAACCCCATCTGATCCTCCACAATAACGTTCGGGACACAATACTCAGTCCTGGAGGACAAAGTTTTGGCCAACAGTTTGGCGTCTACAATCAACAGGGCTTTCGGCCTGTAGGACCCACATAGCTCCAGGTTTTTGTCCCGTTTCAGGATAAGCAAAATCGTGGCCTGTGACATCATCTGAGGCAGAACCCCTCTTTCCCTTGCCTCATTAAACACCTTTATCAGCACTGGTCCCAATATCCCAGTGAACTTTTTATAGATCTCCGCTGGGTACCCGTCCGGTCCCGGGGCCTTACTCGACTGCATGGCCTTCAAGCCCTCCACTATCTCTTCCAACCCGATCAGGGTCCCCAGTTCCTCTGCCAGCTCCCCGTCCACCTTCAGGAAAGTCTGTTCCTCCAGGAAATGCCTCATCCCCTCAGGCCCCTTGAAAATCTAGGAAAGTCAGAGGTCGAGCTCTTAAAGAGCTCCTTAATGGCCTCAACATGGCTAATTAATGAGGCGAAACACTGCACTTTCCCAACGCTCTCCCTCTGTCCACGGGAAAGGCAACAGAGTTGGGAACAGCGACGGCTGAGCGCTATGGATGCCACCGCGGCATTTTGCTTTTTGTCACCCCGCCTCCGTGCAGGACAGGAAAATCCTGAGGTCAGGACTCCAAAAACAGAGGTGGCATGGCGGCAGCGCTGCTGCCTCATGGCGCCGAGGACCCGGGTTCGATTCCGGCCCCCGGTCACTATCCGTGTGAAGTTTGCACATTCTCCCCGTTGTTATGGGCCAGGGTTTAGAGAACCCAAAGTGTATCATGGAGTTCACCTGACCCACAACTTTTAATAGATTGCGGTATGGGGAGCACATGGCCCACTCTACAGGTGTGGTAGAGCAGAAATAGGAAAGTATTTTTTTAAAGCAAAACAATGTTTATTCTATGAACTCAAGTTAACCTTTTTAAACCATACAGTGAACATCTTAGCAACCATCAATTCAAATACAACCCCCAAAGAATACATCACTAAGTAATCCTTTAAGCTTTCCTTTTAACATCCATAAGACTGAAAACACCTTTTACCAGAAGCACAATAGGTTTACATTCACTACTGAGAACATTTATAATTCTGAATTCACCAAATGATCAAGAGATAGTCTTTTCATGGCAGAGAGAACAGCAGTACACCTGCTCTGTCTGGCTTCAGCTCCAACACTGAAAACGAAACTAAAACACACCCTGCAGCAAACAGCTTAAAACTAAAGTAAAAAGCTGACAGACAGCCCAGCTCCACCCACTCTCTGACATCACTGCAGTAATAAACACCCATTTCTTAAAGGTGCTCTTACTACAGATATTTATATACATACCCATTTATAAACACCCATTTCTTAAAGGTACTCTCACATGACACCGTGTCTGGGTGGGTCTCACCCCCAATCTCCCATCCTACCTACTGGTTGTTGCTGACTTCAGCTCCCAACCCCACCAGAGTATTTGGGTCATCAAATTTCCTTAATTCCTTTGAGTTTGGAATTGCACCGGGGGTGCACCCACAACCCAAAGATGCGCAGGGTAGGTGGATTGGCCTAAATTGTTCATCAGTTGGAAAAATTAATAAATAAATAAGGAATCCAGATCTGAAAAGGAGGTGCACCTTTCAAAGAAAAAGAAATCTTAGCATCGTTCTATGAAGATCATCTGAGGTGCTTTATTGTACTTAAACATAACCAACTGCTTTTTGAAATCATCGTCCTGTGCCGTCTTCAGAGTTCACAGTGAACCCATTAGCTCCAGAATTATCTCTTGTTGCACATGTCGATCTTGGTCTTTCAGAATCCACTCTGAAAAAGGACCAACAACCTTCCACTTACACTGAAATCTCTTCCTCAAGGTGTCACCTCGATTACATTCGAAGTGCAGTCTCTACTGGGTTTGTGAGCAAAACTTATTTGTGCACAGCACGTCCCCATAATCAGGATGAGAGGAGGGAGCAATTAATTAGCGTTGGTCATATTGGTTTCCAAAAGGATCATGGCCAGTACTCAAGGAGAGCAACTTGACTTTGATAAATTCCAAAGATCGCTTCCATCTCTTCCACCAAAAATATGGCATCTCTAATATGGCTGCAGTCTCTCAGTAGATGAAGGCTCCACCATTGGTGGCAATACGTACAGTTGCCGAGGCCTCAAGCTCTGCAATTCCCTCCTTAAACCTGTCTGCCTCTTTGCTGCTCTCCCCTCTTTTAAGACTAGGCCTTAAAACTTACTTTGAACAATTTGCCTGAATACCTCATGTGGTTCAGTGTCAGTTTTGTTTGATAGTGCTCCTGTGAAGTGCCTTGGGATGAGACACTACATTGAAAGGCATTATTCAAGCCACTGTAACACATGCTATTTGAATGATCCATGCTCCCCACAGTGCTGAAATCCAGCATGGGCTATAGCTTGAGCATCTGTCTGTCAAATTTCTCTCTGTTCCATCAACTTGCAACTGTGAGTGAAGAATAAGTGACTGATTCCAGCAGGACTCAGCAGAAGGTCTCACACAACACCCCTCAAAATCCAAACGTATTTGTGCTCAGTTTGATCCCCTGGGCCTCTGTCACTCCTTATCCTGCACAAATGGGGTCATGGGGAAATTGTGAAGCCAACATTCAGCTACTCTAGAGTACTCACCCTTCATCCTAACTCAGTTGATGACTCAGTGGACAGGCAGAATGCTAATGTCCTCGGAACTGTGTCTTCTGAGCACAGTTTCCATTATTTATGTGAGAAAGTAATTGTAAATCTTAGCACCACCTACGAACTTGTGCGTATCAAAGAGCTGCATTGAATCTCCTCCAGTTTGAGAATGAAATCTTTGGCGGACTTTTCCAGCCCTTCACGCCGGTGGGATTTTCTGGTTCCACCAATGTGAACAAAGGTTTCAATGGTTCTCCAGTGGGAAAGCCTGCAGCGGGGGAGGAGGGGGGGGGGGGGGGGCTGTTGTTGGAAAATTCCAGTCTTTGTGTTGTTTGTTCCTTGTTCTTTTTTTTGTACAGAAATGTTTTATCATTAGTTGTCAAATTTCTTGTTTCATCACTTGTTCAATATTTCTGGTGTGCCCCACTCAACAGCACTGTGGGAGCAACGTGACCACACAGACAGTCGCGGTTCAAGCGGACAGCCCACCAGCACCATCTGAAGAGCAGCTAGGAATGAGCAACAACTGCTGGCCATGACAGAAACACCACAAATTCAAATTGACTTTCACAATCTCCTGACGCAAGGTACAGAATTCATCCTTCGGTGACTTCCCTCTTTTGAATTGCGTGCAGCTGCATGGACCCACACACTGTAGGCAGCTGTACACAAATGAAAACATCCCTCAGCCCCAAAGAGCTGCTGGACTTTCCATCTGCTGTACAAAATCCGGCACACTGCCAAAGGCAGCATCTTCACAGGATTTTGCTCTCACCTCCCTGTTCTGCAATAGAAACATGGGAAAATGTATTCTTAAATAACAGCTGAGGAGGATGTTCCACGTCCTGCTCTGTGTGAACTTTCTACATCAGGCCCAATCGGTGGCGATTATTAATTAACCAGTTGATATTGCGATACCACGCAAGGTCAGCTTGAGAAGACATCAGCCACTATGATCACCATAGCCCCACTCATTCATTGCATGTTTTATTGAAATTGAAGAGAAATTTATGATTGAATGACTTATGCTAGTGGGTTTGTTTCAAGCCCTGCTGACATATTGGACGTATTCCATGAACTAACAGGCTGGGCATGTGCCAGCGTGCAAACATTTGAATCAAGTAATGGTTTTTCTGACTTATCATGCCCGGTCAATTTGCTCATATTTCAGCTTGCCACAATTAGAAGCTGAAGGGCAATGTTCTGAATCAAAATAATTCTTCTACATACGATACAAAATTTGCTGGGGTTTTTGTCAATTGCTGTATCATTGCTGAAAAAGAGAGACATGTTGCAAAAGCTTTTCATTTTGCACTCATCAGGAAAAATGCTAAACTTCCAACGATCGCAGCAACATATACCACAGGCGTCAAAGTCACCGAGTAGTTTGACCATCAACTCTGATTGGCTGGAATGTTGCCATGGAGAAAGCAATGGGAACTATAAGCTCCCCAAGCTACTGGATAATTCAAAATTCATCTCCTGTGAACCTATTCCTGTCATTCGCTGTGGTCAAGTTCCTGCTTATGAATGTATGTCACTTTTAGCAAGCATGAATGAGTCCCATTACATGCGCAACTGCTTATCTTAATTGGCGATGAGTGTTTCTATTGACGTACTCTGCATTGTTCTGCAAATGTTGCCCAAGTGTGGAATCGCATTTAACAGTAGGTGTTTTCACCAGAGAATTATAGAATCCCTGCAGTGCAGAAGGAGGCCATTCGGCTCAATCGAGTCTGCACCCACCTTTGGGACAAACACCCTCCCTCGGTCCATGCCCCCACCCCATCCCTGTAACGACACTTAGCCTGGACATCTTTGGACTGTGGGAGGATACCGGAGCACCTGGAGGAAGCCCACACAGACACGGGGAGAACATACAAACTCCACACAGACAGTCACCCAAGCCAGAATTGAACTCGAGCTCCTGGAGCTGTGAGGCAGCAGTGCTAACCACTGTGCCACCATGCCACCGGTTTTGCAACTGTGTGCTGTTTGAGGATTTTTTCCAGCCTTGCACCTTTATTTGAATTACCCGAGAGCTTGGAGAGCCTGTAGTTTCCCATGGCTTTCTTCCATGGCACCATTCCAAACCAATCAGCGTCCTTTGCTTCTGTAGTATAAATTGTCCTGATTGTTTGAAGTTTGGTATTTTTGTCTTGATGGGTGCAAAGCACCGGCAACAAATCTCTCATTTCAGCAATGTTCAAGTCAATTGTTGATGCCACATGTGTAATTGACGGGGATCATGGATTTTGGAGCAGGACTAAGAATTGTGAGTTGGTGCAGTTACAGGAAGACTTCTCCATAGTTTTCACAGGTTCACATGTCAACAGAAGTAGAAGTAAGTTCCTTGGCGGGTACCAGGAATTTGGGATTGAGCAAGTTGCTCCACTCAATATCCTCCTGTGGTCTACTTATGTGGATGGAGTTTGCAGCGAAGAGATGTTTATTTTAGTTTGACAGTAATTAAAATGTCAATGAATCCCTCTCGCAGCAGTTCTGCGGTCTCTCGTGAATACACTCCTTGTGCCTGCAAGGCACAAGAGACCATGAAAATATTCTTCTTCCGTGACAACAAATTGAGCGAGACAAATTGGCAGATCCGCTGTGGTCATTTATAACAGCTCAGCATTCCACCTTGTGACCGGACTAAATTCTTAATGATTGCACTCTCTGCATATCAGTTGTCATCAAACTAGTTTTAACTCAAGCAGGAGTGAAGAATATAATAAGTAGGCTGTTCTTGCAACAAAAAAAACAGATGCTGCATTGCTACCAACTGGCAAGTCCTCAGGCTCGGAAAAAAAATGCTAGTTTGGCAATGCTGTTGGAAAGGGGAAGTAAAGATTGTGGTATTGTATATGGGGGCAAGGCAGGCGCCCTTGTATAAATCATTCGCAAAGTGCAACTGGGATGTTTTAAATGGCTCAAGTAACATGAAGGACCTTTGGATCGGAATTATTTTCTCTTTTTTAAAATAAATTTAGAGTACGCAATTATTTTTTTCCAATTAAGGGGCAAATTAGCATGGCCAATCTACCTACCCTGCACATCTTTGGGTTGTGTGGACGAAACCCACACAAACACGGGGAGAATGTGCAAACTCCACATGGACAGTGACCCAGAGGCGGGATCGAACCTGGGACCTCGGTGCCGCGAGGCAGCTGTGCTAACCATTCCGCCACCATGCTGTCCTTGGAATTATACTCTCTTGCACTACAGATCCAAATGATTGGTTGAAGGATGACTAAATGTACAGCAAGTGCATGAATGCAGTTCTATCTAGATTCTTGTACGTCAGACTTCTGCAAGAATGATTCTGAAGCGATGAATGAAAACAAAACTGCAGCACCGAGTTACATATTACTGGCCACTTAAAGCACAGGAATAGGATGAAGTGACTGATGATTTCTTACTGAGACAAAGGAAATTTGATTGTGTGGCTTTAAGGCATTGCATTTTTGGAGAGGTACTTTCTACTTAATGGTGCATGGGTCCTAGGCATCCCAGCAGGAATTAGTTAGATTACCACAATTACACACCCTATAGCACACTCTTTCCAACCCCTATCCCATGCTCCTGTACACCAATCAGAGAAATTACTTTTGATACCCTGTCAGCACTTCCACCATGACTTCTAACGCCTTGAAGAGGTGGTTGGCAAAATTGTTTACTGTGAGAAATAGAATTTGAAAAAGAAATAAGGCTTTGCATCGCAAATGTGGACTCCTAATGTAGAGATTTTGGGGCTCCTCCTAACATGTCCCCTTCTTTTACTCAGCAATCCGAATGCTTGGAAAAACCGGCATATCAGCCTTCCTGGAAAAGGCCAATGATCTTCACAGGAATTCCTTTGTAGGAACCCGAATTGCACTCTCATGGGTCCCTCCTGTACTTGCTTCCTCCCACACCCCCAGTGCAATTCCAAACTCAAAGGAATTAAGGAAATTTGATGACCCAAATATTCTGGCAGGGTTGGGAGCTGAAGTCAGCAACAACCAGTAGGTAGGAGGGGAGATTGGATAGGTTGGGGTTATTTTCTACAGAACAAAGAAGGCTGAGGGGTGACTTCATTGAGGTGTACAAAATTAAGGGGAAGAGATAGGGTTGACGGGATAAAATTGTTTCCCTTGGTGGAGAATTCTAGAACCAGGGGACATAGATTTAAGGTAAGTAGCAGAAGGTGTCGAGGGGACATGAGGAAGAATTGTTTTACGCAGAGGATAGTGAGAATCTGGAATTCGCTGCCCGGGTTGGTGGTGGAGGCAGAGACCCTAGACTCTTTTAAAAGGACCTGGATCTTCACCTTAAGTGCTGTAAGTAACGGGGCTATGGACCGGGTGCATGCAGGGATTACAAAGGGCATCTGGTGTTCTCCGGCTGGCATGGATAAGATCGGCCAAATGGCCTTCTTCTGTGCTGTAACTTTTCTATGATTCTTTGAACTGCTCCACTTAGATTGCTGTAGGGACTGTGAGAATCTGTGGGGCCATTGTCTCAACCACTGCCCACCACCCCCACCCCCCCCTCCCCACCCCCCACCCTCCACCATACATTAAAAAAGAAGGTAATTGCATCAGTCAAAAAGTATCCTAAGATGCTTAACAGTCAATAAGTAAGGTGTGATACACACACACACACACAAGGTGAAAACATTGACAGATATTCACTTCAGATTAAAGATTTTCACATAAAGCCGTAAATGGACCCTTACCAACCATAGAATCCCTGCAGTGCAGATGGAGGCCATATGGCACATCAAGTCTGCACCGACCATCTGAAAGAACACTCTACCTAGGTGCACTCCCCCCCCCCCCCATCCCCATAACCACATCTAACCTGCAAATTCCTGGACACAAAGAGGCAATTAGCATGGCCAACCCACCTAACCTGCACATCCTTGGACTGTGGGAGGAGACCGGAGCCCTGGAGGAAACCCACTGTTATAGGCCAGAAAACTCCAAAGCATTTCATGGAGTTCACCTGACCTGCAATTGTTTATTGATTTTGGAAACAATGAGCACAAGAGTCTGCCTTTCAGGTGTTATTCAACAGAGTTCTTAGGCGCTTTTAATTAATAAAACAAGCTTTAGTTTAAGAATTTAGTTAACATTTGTATAAACACACGCAGTAAGAATTTTTATCAACTACAACCATAAAGGCCCCACACAGCTACAGTAATGGATTAATGTATAACCCTTAATGAATTCCCCTTAACTGCTCCAATTCAATAACAAAATCCAAGTAAAACCAGAAATCCCTTTTCAAAGGTGTGGCCCAGCACACGGCACTCTTACTGCTATAAGACTTGTTATTGATATTCTGTTCCCCTTTTCAAACAGCAGGTTTGAATTCATTCCAGAAAGCAATTATCTCTTTTAAGTTACCAAGTTAAGTCTGTAAACAGCTTTTAAAATGAAGATGGAGAAACACTTCTTTCAACCTGTGCAGTTCAAACCAGTCCAAACACAAAATGAAAGTAAAACTCAGAGCCACAGCCACGCTCCACCTACACAATGACATCAGTGAAGCCATGTGATAAGACAAAAACATTTCTTAAAGGGACACTCCCATGACACCACGCAGACTTGGGGAGAAAGTTCAAACTTCACACAGTCATCCAAGGCTAGAATCAAACCGGGGTCCCTGGCACTGTGAGGCAGCAGTGGCATAGTGCCACCAAACCATTTACTAATTAATTTTGACTGTCATGTAATGTTTAATAAGGAATAAGGCCTCAATGTACTTTGATGGATGGTCACGGTATCGCTCAAAGCTCTGACCTGTGGAAGGATACTGGGCAATCAACAATTTTTGACATTTAATGTTTTACCCACTACTCAGAGTGCTTTGTTGATTTTGGTCAAAGTTCTATTCCCATATTTCATAGCACTTCATAAGTGTCACCAAATGGTAACCCTGGACACAATCAATCTCCGCAGGGTGGCACTGCCAGGGTTCTTGGGTGGCAGTGCCAAGGTGCCAGTCTGGCTTGCCAAGATACCTGGTGGCAGCTAGAGTGCCAGGTTATCACCCTTCCCAAAGCCCAACCATCCGGGAGCCCCCGATGGTCTGGGAGACCAACCCAGGTGCCATTACGCCTGATCCACATTTTTGTGGACCAGTTCTAAATGGCACCATGGCGAGATCTCCCAGGCGTTCCCGGGCTTCAGGAGCATCGGGCTCCGACATATTTAAGTAAACCTGTCTGCTCACTTAAGTATGTAAATCTGGATCTTGCCCAGCGAGGCCACGATCCACACCACGATGTCTTGCGAGATCTCATTAGATATCGCGAGGCGTTCCGAGCGTCGCAAATCAACGACCTAGTCGTGTCACCAAGTTGAGCGACACGAGGCCATTTGATCACACCCATTAACTGTGTTTATCTCTCAACAGATGCTATCAGCTCCAGTTAGTTCGAAGCAATACAGAGGAGCTTCTCTCATCTCATTCCAGGGATGAAGGGCTTATCTTATATCGAAAGCCTGAACAAGTTGGACCTCTCCCCGTTAGATTTAGATTTGGATTACATTTAGATTTATTGTCACGTGTACTGAGGTACAGTGAAAAGTATTGTTCTATGTACAGTCCAGGCAGATCGTTCCATACATGGAAAACATAGGACACATGATAGATACACAATGTAATTACATGGGCATAGACATCGGGAGTGTAGTGCTACAACAGTCGAGAAAATGCATGGAGAGATCAGTTCAGTCCATAAGAGGGTCTTTTAGGAGTCTGGTAACAGCGAGGAAGAAGCTGTTTTTGAATCTGTTCGTGCGTGTTCTCAAACTTTTGTATCTTCTGCCTGATGGAAAAGGTTGTAAGCGTGAGTAAGCCGGGTGGGAGGGGTCTTTGATTATGCTGCCCACTTTCCCAAGGCAGCAGGAGGTGTAGAGAGAGTCAATGGATAGGAGGAGTGTTTGTGTGATGGACTGGGCTGTGTTCACAAGTCTCTGTAGTTTCTTACGGTCTTGGACTGAGCAGTTGCCATACCAGGCAATGGTGCATCCAGATGGGGTGGTTTCTATGGTCCACCTGTAAAAATTGTTAAGAGTCGATGTGGACGTGCCGAATTTCCTTAGTTTCCTGAGGAAGTAAAGGCGCTGTTGTGCTTTCTTGGTCGTTGCGTCGAGGTGGGTGGACCAAGGTAAATTGTTGGTGATGTGCACAACTAGAAATTTGAAGTTGTCAACCACCTGCACCTTGGCACTATTGATGCAGACATGGATGTGTACGACACTTCACCTCCTGAAGTCAATGACCAGCTTCTTGTCGTTACCCCATGCCACGAGGTTAATATAGCCATCTGCATGTTCAATCGAGGCATTAGCATTTAGAGGAATGAGAGGTCATCTCATTGAAACATAAAATCTTGAGGGGACTTGACAGGGTAGATGCCACGAGGATCCTTCCACTAGTGGGGGCAGATGAGAACTAGGGGACACAGTTTAAGAATAAGAGACCTGGCTTTCAAGATTGAGGTGAGGAAAATGTATTTTCTCTAAGAGTTAGTCTGTGGAATTTTCTTCCTCAGAGACCAGTGGAGTCTGGGTTATTGAATTTCTTCAAGACAGTATTCATAGATTATCATAGAATTTACAGTGCAGAAGGAGGCCATTCGGCCCATCGAGTCTGCACCGGCTCTTGGAAAGAGCACCCTACCCAAGGTCAACACCGCCACCCTATCCCCATAACCCAGTAACCCCACCCAACACTAAGGGCAATTTTGGACACTAAGGGCAATTTATCATGGCCAATCCACCTAACCTGCACATCTTTGGACTGTGGGAGGAAACCGGAGCACCCGGAGGAAACCCACGCACACACGGGGAGGATGTGCAGACTCCGCACAGACAGTGACCCAAGCCGGAATCGAACCTGGGACCCTGGAGCTGTGAAGCAATTGTGCTATCCACAAAGCTACCGTGCTGGTAGATCTTTGACAGACAAGCGTTATGGGCAGAGACAGGAAAGTGGATGTGGGACAACAGCCAGATCGGCCATCACCTTATTGAATTGTGGCTTCTTTGAAGGTCACAACAATGGTGGGCCATGCCTGGACACCGCCGCAGTCGCCACGGATCATCCCTGGTCACTCCCCCCATCACACCCCACTACACACCCCTGGCCCTGGTAGATACCGCCCCCCACCTTCCCCAACCAACCAGCCCTGCCAGTGACTGGACACACATCTGGGAACATGACCTACCTCCTCTCTCTCCCTCGGCAGGCAATGTTTCCTGATTTTTAAAACCACAAGGGAAACTCAGCATCGGAAATTCCTTCTGGCAGAAGCGGAGCATTGCGGGAGCCCTGGAGAACACTGGATGGGCCAGTCAAAGATATGCCAACGGCGTTTACTGTACATGCAGAATGGAAGCATTGACACCGCTGTCAAGGCATTGGAACATGGCATTCCGTCGGGCGCCCGGCGCCGGCCACGATTTTCAGCTCACGTGCCATTCCCCACCCAATCGCGGTTCCCAATTCCAGTCTCGCTGGACGGAGAATCCCCCCCATTGCATTTCTCCATTAGTGAACTGTTGCTAATATCCTGCCTCCATGTCCCAGTCAAACTTGAGAGTTTCTACCTTTGGTGACGTTGTAACTTGAACCAGAAAGTTCAAGTTGTTAACACTTACACAGACTTAATGCACAGATCAGTGTGCTGAAACAAAGATCAGTGTGCTGAAGTGCAGATCAAATTTGATTCATCCACTTGGATTGTTGCAGGCAAGAAATAGTAAGCTGGTGCTGAGTTATTTACAACCGCAATAAAATGTCAGCAGATCTAAAATTAGATGATTTGATTTACGCAGCTCAATACAATTCTACTGGAAGTTGTTTATCTGCTCCAACCAGGGCTGCTGAAGCGCACTCATGCAGACACAAATGCTAAAACAAAGTACAGTGGATGCTTGCAATCTGAAATTAAATGAAATAGCATTGGAAAAACACAGTAGGTCGGTCAGCATCTGTGGAGAGAGGAACAGAATTAATGCTTCAATTTGAACGACTTTTCGTGAGAACTGACAAAAGGTCAGCGATGTTGGGTGGAATTTTCCACCCCCTGCAGCGCCCCCCCCCCCCCCCCTACCCCCGCGGCTCGTTTTGCGGAGGTGGACCATCATTGGCCGGCAGTGAGATCTTCCAGTTCTGCAGCTGTTGTTCGTACCCTCAGCCGGGAACCCACGTTGGGGGTCCTCGTCGACGGGTCCAGCTGATCTTTTCTGACACTTTTTGTTTTTCTTTCATGCAGACATATGTTGGACACCATTACAAGGCTATTTGACTGAAACAATATTGAATAAGGCAGATCCTTTCCACAATGCCAATATCAATAACCGTTCAAAATGCCTGTGACAAGCACAGTTAATTTGTCGAAGGGGGCACTCTGCATTTTATGCATAAGCTGAGGCATTTGGTGAATTTTACTCTCCTCCTGCTGGCAGGATCTTCCAGTCCTGCCCAAATCAATGGACTTCTCAATGGTTCGCCGCATTTTCCGGCCCAGCCCCCAACGCGACATGGTCATAAAATTCCTCTCATTCTGTTTCTTACCAAAGGTCCTGGTATATTGAGGGTAGCATAGGGTGCATTTCACTAAGTACAACCTTATGAAGCTAACCAAGCACTTAGAACATAAATTGCATAAGTAGGCCATTCGGCCCATCAACTCTGCACCAGCCCACTTTAGCCCTCACTTCCACCCTGTCCCCGTAACCTAATAACCCCTCCTAACCTTTTTTTGGTCACTCAGGGCAATTTATCATGGCCAATCCACCTAACCTGCACGTCTTTGGACTGTGGGAGGAAACCGGATCACCCGGAGGAAACCCACGCAAACACGGGGAGAACGTGCAGACTCCGCACAGACAGTGACCCAGCGGGGAATAGAAACTGTGACCCTGGCGCTGTGAATCCACAGTGCTATCCACTTGTGCTGCCCATGAGTGCACATGAGTGCTTGCTTATTCTCTCAATGATTTTAAATGTTTATTGGAACCTGCCAAATGTACTTTAAGTCTACATTCTACGATTAAGAATTAGCTATATCATTTATCATTTGCATAAAAAGGAAGTTATTTTGAAAAAAAAGATCCTAATCGTTTGAGCTATGAGGAACCTTGACTAATGATCTATTTTGCATTTGCCACAATCCAAAATTGGCTGTTAGGTTAATCCTCAGTACTGATAAACATCAGAAGATTGTCATCTGGGCTACTTGACACAATGGATCTGTTGTATTATTTTTCCCATTATTTCATGCTCGATCTATCAGGTTGATCTGTAACTATTTGGATTTATTCAGAAAATAGATATATGTTGCCAAAGACAAATGCAAGAGTGCCAAATTTCAAATGATCACAAGAATTTATACGACAGGAAAAAAGGACACTGATTGTTTGGCAAGTTAACTCTGCTTAGCCAGGGCAGCATGGTGGCGCAGTTGTTTAGCCCTGCTGCCTTCACGGTGCCGAGGTCCCAGGTTCGATCCCGGCTCTGGATCACTGTCCGTGTGGAGTTTGCACATTTTCCTCGTGTTTACGTCGGTTTAGCCCCCACAACCCAAAGATGTGCAGGCTAAGTGGATTGGCCACACTAAATTGCCCCTTAATTGGAAAAAATGAATTGGATTACCTAAATTTTTTTTTTATAAACTCTGCTTAGCTTCGGCATTACATGGGGAATGAAGACTACAGGTGTTGCTAAATGTATTCTCTCCTTTGTTGGCTCTGAATATGGCGGTCAATATGGTCGCCTTCCTTAATTCTAATTACGTTTGCTCTAGAGTCGTCAGGTATCTTTCGATACCGCCACAAGGTTCAAACTGAAT
This sequence comes from Scyliorhinus torazame, assembly GCF_047496885.1. Lineage (NCBI taxonomy): Eukaryota > Metazoa > Chordata > Chondrichthyes > Carcharhiniformes > Scyliorhinidae > Scyliorhinus > Scyliorhinus torazame. The sequence continues at coordinate 297,736,471 of NC_092712.1, forward strand.
ACTGATCAAAGACTCGATACACCTTTAGTTGGTTCAAAGTCAAATGCTTATTTATTTACACACACAGTGAAATATACTCATGCACAAACACTACAGACTAAACTATAAGTACTACTAAAGCCTATACTTAGCTTCGGGCGCCCACTCAGTCAGACGAACAATGGCAGTTGTTCGGTTCTGAGGCTGCTGGGGTCGAAGTGGTGAAGGGGAACAGCTAAGGTTGTCTGTCTGGTAGCGTGGGTTGACTTTGGACTTACTTGTTCTGGTGCAGCGGTTGGACAGGTCTCTCCTCGGTGAGAGCCGGAGCCAAGAGAACGATTCTCTCTTGGGGAATCCTTCTTATAACCAAAGGGGCTTTGCGCGCTTTTGGGCAGGCCTTGAACTTGGCCCCAGTTAATTGGGCCGTTTCTTGATCATTCCTATCGATTTCCTCCCATAAAGGGGTGGGTGCCCTGATGGCTGGGCTTGGCCTAGGTGGCCGTTGGCCTGCTTTGTTCTGGTCTCCTCTGGCGCCAGGGTGTCTGCCTTAGTATCGGTTACTCAAATGTTACTCTTTTTATCCCGGAGATAGGCCATTAGTATGCTAATGGCTTTGCAGTTTTGGTCTTGTCTGGGAGCTGTGGCTCCAATATGCAGACAAACCTTGCACCTGCTTGATTTTTCAATATTGTCCATTTTCCCTGCAATCTTTGCAAAGTGGCCATTTTGTAATCGGGAAGTGGCCATCCCAGATGGCCATACAGGCTTCCCAAGCTCCTGGGTATTTCCAAAAAGGTGCAAGGCTGGAACATATTCAATTTTTTGAAGACATTGGGTCTCTGTGGAAGAATGGATATTGTTTCCAGCAACCCTAACTGAGCCAAGTTAGGAGCTTGACTGATTTATTTCAATTAGTTGTTCGTGTAGCTATTCACACACTCAGGATTGTTCAACAACTGCTGCCCATTTGCAGAATTTCCATAACGACACCTCCACCAATCAGAGTCAACCAGCAAACCAATCAGCACCCTTTTTTCCTGTGTTATAAATTGTTGTGGTCGTTTGAAATTTGGCATTCTTGAATTTGTCCTGATGCGTACAAGATGAAAGGCAGCAGCAACATATCTCTTTTTTCAGTCACTTGCCCAATACATTTAGTACTGCCTTTCAATCACTTTATAACCCCTTGTCCCTCAGCCTCAGGTGTGACTTGATCATAGTGTGATCCTTATAACCTATTCCTGGGTTACTTTGGTTTAGAGATTGACAATAGTTTCATTACATCTCTGATTTGAGATCTAATGCTCAGACTTTTTGGGGGGGGTGTTTCAGCAATTTCCCAAGATGAGACACCAGATCCATATGGTTTTCAAAGAACAGGTTTCATCCATGTTATGCCCTCCACCTGGGATATTTCAGGTACAAGTATCCCAAAGGGGTTGACGAGTGAAGTTCAAACGGTGAGTAAGGCTGCACCTGTGACAAGGAAGAAGTGGTAGTGGCGGCAGTGGGATAGGTCATAGGCCACAGGTCATCCCCCAGGGACCGGGCAAAAGCCTTTTGCCCATGTGCACTTTCATAATATATATCTATGTAGACAATGGAGTGCAGACAGGCAGTGATTGACACAAAGGATGACCAGTAAGCACACAGAACAGAGCAGCCAATCACCAGACAGGACACGGCCACTATACAGCCATGGGGTACCAGTTTTCCTGCTCTCTCGGGATCCAGCCTCTGAGACAGTCAGAGTTAGTGAGCTGGCCATTGCAAGCACCATGTGTTAGCACGTAAGTCTGGTTAGGCTAGGATCAGGTCTCCAGTCAAGTCAGCATAGTGTCAACCCACAGTTGAACATGTATAATAGTTTAGATGTTAAATAAAATCGTGTTGCATCTTATCAACTGTTGAAGGTTGATCTCTCGCTACACTGCATCAAGTGCAGTCCACATCGACCCAGCCTACCCAACACATCATGGTACCAGTGAGTGATGCTGAAAATTGACGGACAAACCTTGAGTGAATCAGCGTTGACCAGCAAACAGACGGACCTACCTTGAGTGAATCAGTGTTGACCAGCAAACAGCCATCCGGTGACATGGAAAACGTTCGCCCTCCTCCGCAGCTCCGCATCGCCAGCAACCTCGGTGCAAATTGGAAGATCTTTAAACAAACGTTCCAACTCTATCTAGAAGTCACCAACCTCGAGGCCGCATCGGACTCCAGGAAGATCGCACTATTCCTCTCCACAGCCGGGGACCACGCCACCCACATCTACAACGCCCTTACATTCGCTGAAGGCGAAGGCAAGACAAAATTTAAAACAGTCCTACTGAAGTTCGACAGCCACTGCGACATTGAGGTGAATGAGAGCTTTGAACGGTGCGTTTTCCAGCAGAGGCTTCAGGGTAAGGATGAACCTTTTCAATCCTTTCTGACCCATCTCGGCATCCTCATGCAGTCATGTAACTATGACTCGGCCACTGATTCCATGATCCGGGATCAGATCGTTTTCAGGGTCCACTCCGATTCCCTTCGCCAGCATCTCCTGAATGTCAAGCAGCTCACCCTCACCATCGCCATCGAAACGTGCGTTCTCCACGAACATGCTAACAATCGGTACTCCCACATCAGGGCGGCAGAAACGGCAAAGCTAACCTCCCATGAGACGGAACGGGTGCAGGCCATCGCACAAATGCCTAAGTATCGACGAGAGTGGCCATTCCGCGCGCTTTTCCCGGGCCCCGGCGCATGCGCACCACGACCGAGGGGACGGCGAGACCAACGACCAGACTGCGCAGGTGCGTGCGTCGTTCGTCCGCACTGCGCATGCGCAATGGCGCATGCGCGATGGCGCACGGAAGGTGCTGACGTTGGCGTCATGACGTGTCTGAATTGTGGCTCCACCCATTTAAAGCGGCAATGTCCGGCAAAATCACGACGGTGTCGACAGTGTGGCAAGCTGGCCACTACGCAGCCCTTTGCAGATCTGCCCCACTGCCCAGCATCCAGGAATCCCAGCCGCAGCGCAGAAGCGTCCGTTCAATACAGCAGGCTATGCCAGACTCCGACCCCGACAGCCCAACAGATCCTGATGCTGCATGCCTCAAATCACCATACCGGGTGGGCATTATTACGAAGCATGCGCTGCCTTTCTCCAAGACAGCGAATCACCTCCCGATCCTCAGCGTGGATCCCGACGATGAGTTGTGTGCTGTCTTCACAGTCAACAAGGATCACATCCGGTTCAAACTGGACACCGGCGCATAGGCGAACCTCATCTCCAAATCTGATATCGACACCATCCGCGTCAGACCAAGCATTCTTCCACCGGCCTGCCAGCTCCTTGACTACAAAGGCAATGCCATAGCTGCCAGTGGCTCATGCCAACTCAGAGTTTCCAATAAGTCATTTAAAGCAACATTGCGATTTGAGATCGGGGGACCTGACAGAGCATCCCTGCTTGGTACTCGGGCCTGCAAACACCTGAACTTGGTTCAGCGAGTCCACACCATTTCATCCTCACAGGCGACGGCCTCACCTGATGAGAACTTCCAGGCTGAAATTGATGACATCATCACGCAGTACCACAGCGTGTTCGACGGAATGGGCACACTCCTACCGATACAAAATCCTGCTCAAACCAAACGCCACCCCTGTGATCCACACATCAGGTCGGGTGCCGTCTCCCCTCAAGGACCGCCTCAAGCAGCAGTTACAGGACCTCCTGGACCAGGGCATCATATCAAAAGTCATAGAACCCACGGACTGGGTCAACTCCATGGTCTGCGTCAAGAAGCCATTAGAGGAGCTTTAAATCTGCATCGCCCCAAGGATTTAAACCGCAACATCATGAGGGAACATTAGCCGATACCAAAACGAGAAGAGTTGACTAGCGAGATGGCTCATGCCAAACTCTTTACGAAACTGGACGCCTCCAAGGGGTTCTGGCAAATACAGCTGGATGCATCCAGTTGCAAGCTGTGCATATCCAATTCCCCATTCGGTCGCTACTGTTACAACTGGATGCCTTTTGGCATCATCTCTGCCTCAGAGGTATTTCACCGCATCATGGAACAGATGATGAAGGGTAGCGAGGGGGTGTGCATGTATGTTGACGATGTCATAATCTGGTCCACAACTCTTCAAGAATACATCGATCGCCTCAAGCAGGTTTTCCACAGAATCCATGAGCATGGCCTCCGACTCAACAGAGCCAAGTGCTCGTTCGGTCAATCAGAAATCAAATTCCTTGGTGACCACATCTCGCAGCAAGGCGTGCGGCCAGATGCTGACAAGGTCTCGGCGATCAACGCCATGAAGACCCCAGAGGACAAGAAGGCGGTCCTCTGCTTCCCCTCGGGCAGTTCATTCCCAACATGGCGGCACACACCACAGCCATCCGCCATCTCATCAAAAAGTCGACGGAATTCCAGTGGCTGCCCGCTCATGAGAACGAATGGCATGAGCTGAGGGCAAAACTCACCACAGCCCCGGTTCTGACATTCTTCGACCCTACCAAAGAGACCAAAATATCCACTGACGCGAGCCAGGACGGTATTGGGGCAGTGCTCCTCCAACGGGATGACTCCTCCTCATGGGTCCCAATTGCGTATGCCTCCAGAGCCATGCCGCCCACTGAGCAACGGTACGCTCAGATTGAGAAGGAATGCATGAGCCTCCTAATAGGAATCTACAAATTTCACGACTATGTGTATGGCCTCCCAAAATTCACGGTTGAGACTGATCACAGGTCATTAGTACACATAATCCAGAAGGATTTGAATGACATGACGCCGCGGTTACAACAAATCCTTCTCAAGCTACGCCGCTATGACTTTGAACTTGTCTACATGCCAGGCAAAGAACTCATTGTTGCAGATGCCCTTTCCAGGGCTATCGCCACACCGTGTGAACAAACTGACTTTGTCTGCCAAATCGATGCGCAGGTGCAATTGTGTGCCTCCAACCTTCCGGCCACTGATGAGAGGGTCATCCAAATTCGTGAGGAAACGGCCAAGGATCCTCTGCGACAGCGTGTGATGCAGCACCTCACGAATGGCTGGCAGAAGGGACAGTGTCCCCAGTTTTACAACATCAAAGATGACCTGATGGTGGTGGACAGCATCCTCATGAGGCTCGATAGGATTGTGATTCTGCAGAGCATGCGAGCTATGGTGCTCGGCCAACTCCATGAGGGTCACCTGGGGGTTTTGAAATGTTGACGCAGAGCTCGAGATGCAGTCTATTGGCGGGCATCAGCCAGGACGTTGCCAACACGGTCCTCAACTGCCCCACATGTCAGAAATTTCAGCCAGCTCAACACAAAGAAACTCTGCAGCAACATGAGATAGTGACCTCCCCATGGTCCAAAGTCGGTGTCGACCTTTTCCACGCCAAGGGCTTGACTATGTCCTCCTGATCGACTACTTCTCCAATTACCCAGAAGTGGTGAAACTGTCCGATCTCACATCGAAGGCGGTGATTAAAGCATGCAAAGAAACGTTTGCCAGGCATGGGATACCGCTCACAGTGGTGAGTGACAATGGTCCCTGGTTTTACAGCCAGGAATGGTCTGATTTTGCCCGCTTATACAACTTACGTCACGTAACCTCCAGCCCCCACTACCCGCAGTCAAACGGGAAGGCCGAAAAAGGGGTCCATATCGTCAAAAATTACTGTGCAAGGCTGCAGACTCAGGCTCTGACTTCAACTTGGCGCTGCTGGCATACAGAGCATCCCCGCTGCCCACTGGGTTGTCTCCCGCACAGATGCTCATGAATCGCACTCTGCGAACCACGGTTCCAGCCATCCATGTTCCAGACCTTGACCACCTCGCGGTCATACAAAAGATGCAGCAGTCTCGGGCCCAACAGAAATCATCATACGACGCTCATGCCACGGATCTCCCCGAGCTGGTCCCAACTGATCGTGTTCGTGTGCAGTTGCCTGATGGCGGCTGGTCCGCCACAGCTGTGATGGTCAAGCAAGTGGCCCCGAGATCATTCCTCGTCCGCATGACTGATGGCTCCTTCCTACGACGCAACAGATGGGCACTGCACAGAGTTCCACGACCGCTACCTAACCATGATGTCCCGCCTCACACAATGCTTCCTCCGGACGTGCCCTACCACGTGGCCACCGATCTACCAGCAATCCTGCTGACCTCGGCGACCACCGAATTGGTGGCGGTCCCGCCTATTCAAGTGCAGGCGGCCCCTGATCCACTCTTGAGGCGGTCAACCAGAATTTGTCACCCACCGCAGAGACTAAACTTATAGACTGAACTTTTGCACAACTGTGTTACCTTATCATTTTGACCTCTGTAAATATCGTTTTTTTACCGTTTAATCTGCCCTATATCTGCACTAGCGACACCTTCCTGTGTACATAAGGTCATTTTAGCACATTCTGTATATAGTCACGCACATATACACATCCACACGCACATGCACCTTAATATTTATTATCTCAACACACACAATACAAAAAAAAGGGGGGGAAGATATCATAATATACATCTATATACAATGGAGTGCAGACAGGCAGTGATTGACACACAGGATGACCAGTAAGCACACAGAACAGAGCAGCCAATCACCAGACAGGACACAACCACTATAAAGCCAGAGGGCACCAGTTTTCCTGCCCGCTCGGGACCCAGCCTCTGAGACAGTCAGAGTTAGTGAGCTGGCCATTGCAAGCACCATGTGGTAGCTAGTAAGTCTGGTTAGGCTAGGATCAGGTCTCCAGTCAAGTCAGCATAGTGTCAACCCACAGTTGAACATGTAAAATAGTTTAGATGTTAAACAAAATTGTGTTGCATCTTATCAAGTGTTGGAGGTCTGTCTCTCGCTACACTGCATCAAGTGCAGTCCACATCGACCCAGCCTACCCAACACATCATGCACCAGTCTTTGCCATGAATGTTGGAGGATCTGTAGAATTGGAGCCCAACAATTGTCCAATAGGGTAACAGATTTGCAAACTTGCAAACCATCACAGATCATGAGGCAACTGCATGCCCATCTACAAGGAAGCCTTGAAGGCCAAGCTACATTCATTGGCCAAAATGACTCTTGATGGGTGCCAAGTTGACCAATCTCCTGGTACATAGCTCATTGTTAATTCCCATCTGCCAGATGCAAAGGAATAGGAGGAAATTATATGGCAGATCAATTTCTCTCTCATATCCAATATCTTCTAAAGCAGCCAACTGGCTGTTTTAACAAAGTGCAGGGGGACAATATGCATCTCCATCGGCCTCCACTCTGAACTGCAATCCAAACTAATTCTTATTCATCAATTCTATATATGGGAAATGGCTATTTTACATGAAGGCTACACTACAGAAAACAGATTTCGAAAAGCAGTGAAAAGTAATTTCCCTGTGTGTATTCTGTCTCAAAGCAAGCCACTTGTACAAATAGTCATCAAATCTCTACAAAGCAATAACTTATCTTTGAACGACCCAATGAGGTGGGACCATAGAAAAACCTTTATTCTGCCCTCTATTCATAAGGACTGCAATGCCACAGGAAGGCAATATTAAACAAATAGCTTAGGAGACAGGCTTGAATCTGATTTTATATCTACCAGTGAGCTATTTTAGAATCTGTTTGTTATTTCAATTAAGTTATGATTCGTATGTATGGTTTGTCAGAATGTTATTAAGGTGAACGTGGGCCAGAGGTTTACCATGACATGCCTTCTTCCAGCGGATGTTGTGGGCCAGTTAAATTTCTCTTTACCGTAATATTCCACTCGCCGAGAGGGGTCTTTAAATCCTGACCATGGTGATTAGAATTCACGCTGAAAATTCTCAATATGAATTTCAGGGATCGCTAAAAATGTCAAGCAGCAGCAATAACTTGCTGGTGTTGAATTTGTATAGACTATTAATTACTGCAAGCAACTTACAATATATGGCACCTTCGGTATAGTGGAAAAGCCTGAGGCACCTCACAGGAAGATCATCATAAATGTTTGACATGGTTACAGAATGAGATATTAAGACAAACTACCAGAGTATTGGTCAAAGGGGTCAGGTTTTAAGCAGCATCTCATAGAACGATTAAACAATAAAGGGATGGAGAGGCTGAGAGAGGCCCCAGAGCTTGGGGCCCAGGTAGCTGAAGGCTTGAATGCCAGTGTCGAAGTTAATGAGTTGGGAGATGGGTAGGAATGCTTCGAAATTGTCAAATCAAGAGGTAAGAAAGGCATGGATGATGATTTCAGCAGCTGATGAACTGAGACAGGGTTGGAGTCAGGCAATAATTTGGAGGTGGAAGTAGGCGACCTTGGTGGTGTTCGGAAGCTCATCCTATGAGAAATGTTGCAAACGTAGGAATGTAGGAACAGGTTGTTTAATCCCATGAACCTGTTCCACCATTAAATGAGATCAAGGCTGATCTGCAAGTTAATCCCATTTACAGTCTTTGTCCCATATTTTTTAATGCCTTTAGTTAACAAGAAACTATCAACCACATAGTTACAGGAACACAAGAAATATAAGCAGGAGGAGGCCATGCAGTACTTCAAGCTTACTTCACCATTCAATAGAATTGTGGGCTAAAGCTCTACTTTTCTGTCTGCTCCTCATATTTCACTTTACTCAACCTCTCATCATAGGACTCCCTCATCCAAGGGACCAATTTAGTGAACCTTGGCTGGACAGCCTCCAATGCGAGTTTATCATTCTTTAAATATGGAGACCAAAACTGCACACAGGATTCCAGATGTTTTTCAGCAAAGCACAAGCTTTATCGCAAGGGGTTTTGAGTACAAGGGTCTCAAACGCAAAAGCAATTTCTCACCCTCCACTTCTCTTTCAAATTCTGAAACTTCTCTCACTTGCCAGAACTTCCCTGCATATACCACACATAGTTTTTGTCTCCTTATTTGCATTGTCACAATTGGTAAAACCAGTCCTCATGAAATTATTTTTGTACTTCTTTGTTCCGAGCTATGTTGTTTTTTTCAGGGTTGTGAACCAGAGGTCCTGGAGTTCTTAAACTACCTCTGCTCTGTCCTGCCCTGGACTCTCCTGAGCAGCTCTCTCCTGCAGATCCTGTTGTGAGGTCCTCTCGAATAGGTAAACTGCCTATTTGAGTCTCTGGCCATCTCTTATTCTTTTTAAAAATTGACCTTCACAGTTCACTTGTTTGGCTTGCCAGGAGCTGAAAAATCATGACCTACTCTCTGCTGCCGCTTCTGGCCGGAAGACTCCACAAGCAGCCAAATCTGTATGTTCATTTAAAAAGCAGCAGCAGCCGCAATTCTCCATGTAAAAGCCAATAGCGGCTGTTCAGCACTTATCCTGCGATTGAGACCACAGCGGGAACGGCGGTACCAATCGCTCCACAACCCACCTGACACCTGCCCATGATCCACCCACGGGTCATGACCTGAAGTTTGAAAATGACTGGTGTGGAGCCTTGGTGAGACCACACCCTGAGTATTGGGTGCAGTATTGGTTTCCTTATCTAAGGCAAGATTTACTTGCCAGAGAGGGAGTGCAACAGAGGTATACCAGACTAATCCCTATGATGGTGGGATTGCCTGTTGAGGAGAGATTGAGAAACTGGGCCTGCATTTTCGAGAGTTTCGAAGAATGAGAGGTGATCATATTGAAAACAAAATTCTCCCAGAGCATGACAAGGTAGATGCAGATAGGGTGTTCCCCCTGACTGGTGAGTCTGGAAGCAGGGGACATAGTACAAAAATAAGGGGCAGACCATTTCAGACTGAGATGAGGAGGAATGTCTTAACTCAGAGGCTGGTGAATCTTTGGAATTCTCTACCCTAGAGGGCTGTGGTAGCCCAATCACTGAGTATGTTCAAGACGGAGATTGATAGATTTCTGGGTCCGAACGACATGAAGGGATAATGGGGGAGAATAACATGAGGTAGATGATCAGCTATGATCTGTTTGATTGGTGGAGCAGGCTAGATGGGCTTAATGGCCTACTTCTACTCCTGTTTCCTATGTCCCGATGTTTCTATTGCCAGCAGTTTGGACGAAGAATAGGTTTCATGGCGAATCTTAAAGGATAGGGAGTTGTAGAGGGTGAAGGGTTAAGGAGCAGAATTTTAGCTTGGAAATTACAAAGCATGGCCAACATGGTTAGTTAAAGAAGATGGGAAATGCATAAGAAAATACAGTGGGAGAGCGGAAATGTTCAGAAGAGATTCTAGAGCTGCGAATGGATACAGAGATAGGAGAGGTAAGGTCATGCAGCATGAACATGAGGACACACAATTTAAACTTAAGCTGTTGGGGAGGGAAGGAACTGTTGTATGTTAGTAAGTGCTGGGGTGGTGGGTGAAGGGGATTAGGTGCAATTCAAGCAAAGGCAGCAAATTATTTGATGATATGAAGGTTACCAATAGTTGTTGATGGGAGAGCTTTGGAATAGTCGAGTCTGTTGGTGACGGGGGCATGGTTGATGTTTTGAGTAGCAGACGAGGCAAGGCAGGAGTTGAGATAAGGTTATATTATAGAAATTGAACTAAATGGTTTGAGTGGCAACAGCTTATGGAGTTGGAAACTTAGCATAATGTCAAATTCAGTGCTTAGATAGCCGGGAGTCTGCTTTAAGCTGAAACAGTGGTTAGAGAGTGGAAGGCAATTGTTCAGAGATTGTGGAAAGTGTCGCAGATGATATGTTCAGTCTTGACAATCTTTAGTTAAAGGAAATTGCATCTCATCCAAGTCTGAATGTTGGACAAGCAGTCTGACAACACAGAGGCAGTAGCCGTGTCAAGGAAAGTGGTGGGTACAAACTGGGTATTGTTCATGTCAATGTGGACTCTGAATTTACTTCTGTGGATGATATCATCAAGAGTCAACATGTAGATGAATCATAGAATCCCTACAGTGCAGAAGGAGGCCATTCGGCTCATTGAGTCTGCACCAACCCTCTGAAAGAGCACCCTTTCCCATAAGAGGAGAGGACATTTTAAATCAATATGCTAAAAGATCCTTACACAGAAATGAAAGGCAAAACAACTAGAACAACGCAGCATTCAGAAAGTTGAAGACAAAAAATGACAATGAAGTTCCTGGGAAAAATTACAAGATCCACTGGGAGCTATTGGAGTGTACACATTATGGTCAACAGACATAAAACAAATGGATAAAAGCAAATTACTGCGAATGCTGGAATCTGAAATGGAAGAGAAAATGCTGGAAAATCTCAGCAGGTCTGGCAGCATCTGTCGGGAGAGAAAAGAGCTCACGTTTTGAGTCCGATGACTCTTGTCAAAGCTTTGACAAAGAGTCATCGGACTCGAAACGTTAGCTCTTTTCTCTCCCTACAGACAGAAAACAAACAAATTAGACACTGGGGCAGGAACTTCAGTTTATCCAGACCCAGAACAGTGGCTAATGCAAGACTTCCTCCACTGTAATCGACTGTAATGATCATATGACACCATGGTCTAAGAGGCTTTCAACTGAAGGTCAGGGACATTTAAGTGCTAAACTACAGCACAAAGGAAGAGAAATAGAAACTGTGTATGTGGTGCACAACCAGGAGTGTTCCCTGTTATATTGTAGATCTTGCAGAGATGTACAACTCATCACTAAAGTAGGTCAATTGGAAAGTCAAGAAAAACCGACAGGATTTCCAAAATGAAAAGTATAATTTTTACAAAATTGGATACAAACACTTGTTTCTGGCAACTACCTTTGAGTTAGGAATTCATACGACTACAAAGGACATCTCATTGTTTGGGAGATATTGTTTCAATCAACTACCCATTGGAATTCCATCAGTACCAGAGACTTTTCAGAGGACATTGACGGCATTTTGAAATTTAATTAGGGGCCGCCTTCCACAAGGTTGACATCCTGATTCATGGGTCCTCTACACAGGAGTAAGAGTGTGAGCAGTGTTGCTGACTCTCAAAAATAAATGTGACTTCTCACAACCAGCTTCCAAATTGCTGGAACAAATCATTCATCATCAGGGCTGACCGTCAAAAGACCAAGGCATTCAAAAATCTCCCACCACCTTGCAATGATACAGAGCTTCAGCATTTCATGGGAAACGTCAATCAAGTAGGAATGTCGCTACTTAATGTACTGCATGTAAATGAACCACAGCAACAATTGCTTAGATAAGACCCAGCATGGTTTGGAGAGAACATCAACAAATCTCATTCCAACAGATAAAGGAGATGATCATTTCACCAGACACATTGGCACACCATGACATGAACTGTCCACTTTAGTTGCTCTGGATGCATCAGAAACTGAACCATGAATTGTATGCTTTCAAATCCAGAGAGATGGAACATGCAGACCAGTATATTGTACCATTCGATCATTAGCTGAAATGAAACAAAGGTGTCTTGCAATCGAACAAGATGCACTAGTAAGCATATGGGCCTGTGAGAAGTTTGTGGACTACGTCTTAGGCCTACTGTTTGCTATTGAGACAGACCACAGGCCATTATTTATTGTCACTAAATGTCAAAAAACTAAACAAGGCGCCAGCAAGAATGCAGAGATTTCAGTTCAGGCGCATTCGGCTCAATGCCACAACCAAGGAAAACAACAAACACAGCAGACACATCGTCATGGGTTACTGCTGGAAAATCAAAACAGGAGGACTGATCAATTTTGTTGAGGGTGTGGAGTCATATATGGAGTCACTGACCACAAAGTTCCTGCCAGCAACATCGTGAGGCTGGGTGAAATTTGAAAGGCACACAAAGGAGACAAAGAATATGCTAAAATTAGGGAGCGTTGGATGGCCTGAATATGTTCCAAATAATCTAATCTCGAAACAAAATTTTGAGTAATGAAGACACCTCAGTATTGTGGATCACAAGCTAATTTATGATGAGAACTTGGTCCTGAAAGTCCTCAGACTCGAGATCCCTCAGAGAATTGCAGCAGCGACACTTGGGCATTACAAAGTGTCGTGCGAGAGCGTGAAATTCTATTTGATAGCCAGGCATTTCAAAATCATCAGAGGAAATAACTTGGATTGTACAGACGTTGCAACTCAATCGCCAGGAGTAAAGAGAACCACAGATGGTATCCTCACTTCCATTGGAAGTCTCGGAATGGATCTTTTCGAGCTCAAGGGGAAGACATTTCTCAATTTTTAAAAATGTTTTTTTTTTCATTTATTTTTTAATTTTAAAAGTTTTTTGCAATTAAGAGGCAGATTTAACGTGGCCAATTCACATACACCACACATCTTTGGGTTGTGGGGGTGAGACCCATGCAGACACTGGGAGAACGTACAAAATCCACATGGACAGGGACGGGGGCCGAGATTGAACCCGGGTCCTCGGCGCTGAGAGGCAGCAGTGCTAACCACTGCATCACCGTGCCACCCATTCCTTACAATTATTGACTAATGTTCCAGGTGGATTGCGATCAAACATCTTCATTCTCTGACCTGAGAAGCAGTTATTGAATCACTAAAGGAAGCTTTTGCCACATGATCCACTCATTTAAGATAAAAGATGAGGAGCATGGTAGCACAGTGGGTATCACTGTTGCTTCACAGCTCCAGGGTCCCAGGATCAATTCCTGGCTTGGGTCACTGTCTGTGCAGAGTCTGCACGTTCTACCCTTGTCTGCGTGGGTTTCCTCCGAGTGCTCCGGTCTCATAGAAAAATAGAACATAGAAAAATACAGCACAGAACAGGCCCTTCGGCCCACGATGTTGTGCCAAACCTTTGTCCTAGATTAATCATAGATTATCATTGAATTTACAGTGCGGAAGGAGGCCACTCGGCCCACCGGGTCCGCACCGGCTCCTGGAAAGAGCACCCTACCCATAGTCAACACCTCCACCCAACACTAAGGGCAATTTTGGACACGAAGGGCAATTTATCATGGCCAATCCACCTAACCGGCACATCTTTGGACTGAGGGAGGAAGACGGAGCACCCGGAGGAAACCCACGCAGACACGGGGAGGATGTGCAGACTCCGCACAGACAGTGATCCAAGCCGGAATCGAACCTGGACCCTGGAGCTGTGAAGCAATTGTGCTATCCACAATGCTACCGTGCTGCCCTTAAGAACAAACAAATCTACATTATATCATTTTACCGTAATCCATGTACCTATCCAATAGCTGCTTGAAGGTCCCTAATGTTCCCGACTCAACTACTTCCACAGGCAGTGCATTCCATGCCCCCACTACTCTCTGGGTAAAGAACCTACCTCTGACATCCCCCCTATATCTTCCACCATTCACCTTAAATTTATGTCCCCTTGTAATGGTTTGTTCCACCCGGGGAAAACGTCTCTGACTGTCTATCTATTCCCCTGATCATCTTATAAACCTCTGCCAAGTCGCCCCTCATCCTTCTCTGTTCTAATGAGAAAAGGCCTAGCACCCTCAACCTTTCCTCGTAAGACGTACTCTCCATTCCAGGCAACGTCCTGGTAAATCTCCTTTGCACCTTTCCCAAAGCTTCCACATACTTCCTAAAATGAGGCTACCAGAACTGTACACAGTACTCCAAATTTGGCCTAACCAAAGTTTTGTACAGCTGCATCATCATCTCACGGCTCTTAAATTCAATCCCTCTGTTAATGAACGCTAGCACACCATAGGCCTTCTTTACAGCTCTATCCACTTGAGTGGCAACTTTCAAAGATGTATGAACATAGACCCCAAGATCTCTCTGCTCCTCCACATTGCCAAGAACTCTACCGTTAACCCTGTATTCTGCATTCATATTTGTCCTTCCAAAATGGACAACCTCACACTTTTCAGGGTTAAACTCCATCTGCCACTTCTCAGCCCAGCTCTGCATCCTATCTATGTCTCTTTGCAGCTGACAACAGCCCTCCTCACTGTCCACAACTCCACCAATCTTCGTATCATCTGCAAATTTACTGACCCACCCTTCAACTCCCTCATCCAAGTCATTAATGAAAATCACAAACAGCAAAGGACCCAGAACTGATCCCTGCGGTACGCCACTGGTAACTGGGATCCAGGCTGAATATTTGCCATCTACCACCACTCTCTGACTTCTATCGGTTAGCCAGTTCGTTATCCAACTGGCCAAATTTCCCACTATCCCATGCCTCCTTACGTTCTGCAGAAGTCTACCATGGGAAACCTTATCAAATGCCTTACATCCACTGCTTTACCTTCATCCACATGCTTGGTCAACTCCTCAAAGACTTCAATAAGACTTGTAAGGCAAGACCTACCCCTCACAAATCAGTGCTGACTGTCCCTAATCAAGCAGTGTCTTTTCAGATGCTCAGAAATCCTATCCTTCAGTACCCTTTCCAGGACTTTGCCTACCACCGAAGTAAGACTAACTGGCCTGTAATTCCCAGGGTTATCCCTATTCCCTTTTTTGAACAGGGGCACGACATTCGCCACTCTCCAATCCCCTGGTACCAACCCTGTTGACAGTGAGGACGAAAAGATCATTGCCAACGGCTCTGCAATTTCATCTCTTGCTTCCCATAGAATCCGTGGATATATCCCGTCAGGCCCGGGGGACTTGTCTATCCTCAAGTTTTTCAAAATGCCCAACACATCTTCCTTCCTAACAAGTATTTCCTCGAGCTTACCAGTCTGTTTCACACTGTCCTCTCCAACAATACGGCCCCTCTCATTTGTAAATACTGAAGAAAAGTACTCATTCAAGACCTCTCCTATCTCTTCAGACTCCATACACAATCTCCCGCTACTGTCCTTGATCGGACCTACACTCACTCTAGTCATTCTCATATTTATCACATATGTGTAAAAGGCCTTGGGGTTTTCCTTGATCCTACCCGCCAAAGATTGTTCATGCCCTCTCTTAGCTCTCCTAATCTCTTTCTTCAGTTCCCTCCTGGCTATCTTGTATCCCTCCAACGCCCTGTCTGAACCTTGTTTCCTCAGCCTTACATAAGTCTCCTTTTTCCTCTTAACAAGACATTCAACACAAGTCCCAAAAGACATGCTGTTAGGTGAATTAGATATTCTGAATTCTCCCTCCGTGTACCCGAACAGGCGCCGGAATGTGGCGACAAGGGTCTTTTCAGAGTGACTTCAGTGAGGTGTTAATATAAGCATACTTATGACAATAATAAAGATTATTCTTATGATGATGATGATGGCCCTCAGTTTGCAAATTCATTGTTTAAGAAGTTTACAGAAGGCTATCGATTTATCCACACAATTAGTTCGCCTGGGTACTCACAAGAATGGAGGGGCCAATAAAGGAGGGACAACGGTAAATGTGTTCCTGAGGAAAAATGGTGATGTCAGCTTCGCACTGTTGTGTTACCATTTTGCGTACCACTTCAGAGTGCTTTGATTCCATCAGAACCTTTGATGGGACGACAACTATGAACTCAACTTCCATACATACATATGCCAAGTTCCAAAGCAACAGATGTAGAGAGAGTAAGGGGAAAGTAGAATGCAGTAGAGTGTATGATTTACCACAGACCTCAAGCTAGGCGAATCAGTCTGTATTTGTGACCAGAATTCCGAAGGCCAAGTCTAGAAAAAACAGATAGTCCGCATTCTTATCTTATGGAGACTGAAAATGGAATAGTAAGAAGAGGCACTCATAAGAACTAGGAGCAGGAGTAGGCCATCTGGCCCCTCGAGCCTGCTCCACCATTCAATGAGATCATGGCTGATCTTTTGTGGACTCAGCTCCACTTTCCGGCCCGAACACCATAACCCTTAATTCCTTTATTCTTCAAAAAACTATCTATCTTTATCTTAAAAACATTTAATGAAGGAGCCTCAACTGCTTCACTGGGCAAGGAATTCCATAGATTCACAACCCTTTGGGTGAAGAAGTTCCTCCTAAACTCCGTCCTAAATCTACTTCCCCTTATTTTGAGGCTATGCCCCCTAGTTCTGCTTTTACCCGCCAGTGGAAACAACCTGCCCGCATCTATCATCTCTATTCCCTTCATAATCTTATATGTTTCTATAAGATCCCCCCTCATCCTTCTAAATTCCAACGAGTACAGTCCCAGTCTACTCAACCTCTCCTCGTAATCCAACCCCTTCAGCTCTGGGATTAACCTCGTGAATCTCCTCTGCACACCCTCCAGTGCCAGTACGTCCTTTCTCAAGTAAGGAGACCAAAACTGAACACAATACTCCAGGTGTGGCCTCACTAACACCTTATACAATTGCAGCATAACCTCCCTAGTCTTAAACTCCATCCCTCTAGCAATGAAGGACAAAATTCCATTTGCCTTCTTAATCACCTGTTGCACCTGAAAACCAACTTTCTGCGACTCATGCACTAGCACACCCAGGTCTCTCTGCACAGCAGCATGTTTTAATATTTTATCATTTAAATAATCCCTTTTGCTGTTATTCCTACCAAAATGGATAACCTCACATTTGTCAACATTGTATTCCATCTGCCAGACCCTAGCCCATTCACTTAGCCTATCCAAATCCCTCTGCAGACTTCCAGTATCCTCTGCACTTTTTGCTTTACCACTTATCTTAGTGTCGTCTGCAAACTTGGACACATTGCCCTTGGTCCCCAACTCCAAATCATCTATGTAAATTGTGAACAGTTGTGGGCCCAACACTGATCCCTGAGGGACACCACTAGCTACTGATTGCCAACCAGAGAAACACCCATTAATCCCCACTCTTTGCTTTCTATTAATTAACCAATCCTCGATCCATGCTACTACTTTCCCTTAATGCCATGCATCTTTATCTGATGCAACAACCTTTTGTGTGGCACCTTGTCAAAGTCTTTCTGGAAATCCAGATATACCACATCCATTGGCTCCCCGTTATCTACCGCACTGTTAATGTCCTCAAAAAATTCCACTAAATTAGTTAGGCACGACCTGCCCTTTATGAACCCATGCTGCGTCTGTCCAATGGGACAATTTCCATCCAGATGCCTCGCTATTTCATCCTTGATGACAGATTCCAGCATCTTCCCTACTACCGAAGTTAAGCTCACTGGCCTATAATTACCCACTTTCTGCCTACCTCCTTTTTTAAACAGTGGTGTCACGTTTGCTAATTTCCAATCCGCCGGGACCACCCCAGACTCTAGCGAATTTTGGTAAATTATCACTAGTGCATTTGCAATTTCCCTAGCCATCTCTTTTAGCACTCTGGGATGCATTCCATCAGGGCCAGGAGACTTGTCTACCTTTAGCCCCATTAGCTTGCCCATCACTACCTCCTTGGTGATATCAATCCTCTCAAGGTCCTCACCTGTCATAGCCTCATTTCCGTCAGTCACTGGCATGTTATTTGTGTCTTCCACTGTGAAGACCGACCCAAAAAACCTGTTCAGTTCCTCAGCCATTTCCTCATCTCCCATTATTAAATCTCCCTTCTCATCCTCTAAAGGACCAATATTTCCCTAGCCACTCTTTTTTGTTTTATGTATTTGTAGAAACTTTTACTATCTGTTTTTATATTCTGAGCAAGTTTACTCTCATAATCTATCTTACTCTTCTTTATAGCTTTTTTAGTAGCTTTCTGTTGCCCCCTAATGATTTCCCAGTCCTCTAGTCTCCCACTGATCTTTGCTACTTTGTATGTTTTTTCCTTCAATTTGATACTCTCCCTTATTTCCTTAGATATCCACGGTCGATTTTCCCTCTTTTTACCGTCCTTCCTTTTTGTTGGTATAAACCTTTGCTGGGCACTGTGAAAAATCACTTGGTAGGTTCTCCACTGTTCCTCAACTGTTTCACCATAAAGTCTTTGCTCCCAGTCTACCTTAGCTAGTTCTTCTCTCATCCCATTGTAATCTCCTTTGTTTAAGCACAAAACACTCGTGCTTGATTTTACCTTCTCACCCTCCATCTGTATTTTAAATTCCACCATATTGTGATCGCTCCTTCCGAGAGGATCCCTAACTATGAGATCCTGAATCAATCCTGTCTCATTACACAGGACCAGATCTAGGACCGCTTGTTCCCTCGTAGGTTCCATTACATACTGTTCGAGGAAACTATCGCGGATACATTCTATAAACTCCTCCTCAAGGCTGCCTCGACCGACCTGGTTAAACCAATCAACATGTAGATTAAAACCCCCCATAAAAAAGAAGACCATCAATGAAATTGACTTCAAAGGAATGTAGCTATAGATACAGTTATACAATTAAAATGGGTGATTCTTCTGTGAAGTAGGGATTAAAAATTCAAAACAGAGTTCATTTACTGGACCAAAGTTTATAAACATATCTGGACATAATTATGCGCTAAGGATACCAATATTCTGTAGCATAGGATGTGGCATAGGATGTGGTATGATCTTTAGGATGACCCTAAGTCACCTGTAAACTGAATCCTTGGAATTGGGTGTAGCAAGGAGTGATCACCATCTGCACCTCTCAGTATTCTGTTTGCTTGAACGATGTTGATTAAAATGAAATATGTGTTCTCAACATGCTTTTTTAACATCTAATTCAGAAAATATATTGTCTCATATATGTTCTGTATCCAAACTTGGGAACCCTTCTCCATACACTCTTCAGTGGAAAGATAAATTGTTGAGGAGTGATACCTGAACCCTTAAATTATCCAGGTTGTTATTATCTAACGAAAGCCTAAAAGGCTATCTGGAGGTGGTAATAAACCCAGCTTGTCTCCTTTCCTTCAGGAAGAGTTAGATCAGTTCTTCAGACCCATGTATGTGTTTGTGAATTCTGCCTTTATCAACCTTAAGTAGGGTGGTATGATGGCACTGCTGTCTCACAGCGCCGAGGACCCGGTTCGATCCTGGCCCTGGGTCACTGTCCGTGTGGAGTTTGCACATTCTCCCCGTTACCGCGTGTGTCTCACCCCCACAACCCAAAGATGTGCAGGGTAGGTGATTGGTCAAGCTAAATTAACTCTTAATTGGAAATAAAATTTAAAAGACCTGAAGTGAGAGTGATTCATAGAATCATAGAATTTACAGTGCAGAAGGAGGCCCATCGAGTCTGCACCAGCTCTTGGAAAGAACACCCCACTTAAGCCCACACCTCCACCCTATCCCTGTAACCCAGTAACCACACCTAACTTTTTTGGACACCAAGGCAATTTAGCATGGCCAATCCACCTAACCTGCACATCTTTCGACTGTCGGAGGAAACCAGAGCACCCGGAGGAAACCCACGCAGACATGGGGAAAAGGTGCAGACTTCGCACAGACAGTGACCCAAGTCGGGAATCAAACCTGGGACCCTGGAGCTGTGAAGCAACTGTGCTAACCCCTGTGCTGCCCGCACGGTATCTAAGGAATAGGCTAAATCCGGAATTGTCCCAAAAGGGGACGAGGTGTATAATACATTTCAGATAAACTATCCATGTGATAAGGGACACAATCTGAACAGCTGCTGCTGATTCACATATTACTCCACAGAGATTGAGAGAGAACATGGAAAACTTGTATCTTCTATAGTTAAGAATGGTGCAAAATGCCTGTTCAATCAGAATAGAATAGAATCTGCCATTTCCTTGTTTTCCATTATCAATTCTCCAGACTCACTTCTGTGAGTTGACATTCACTTTGTTAATTTCTTTCCTTTTTAAATATTTCTAGGAACTCTTACTATCTGTTTTTATATTTTTAGCTAGCTTTTGCTCCTACTCTAATTTTTCTCTCCTCATTAATGTTTTAGGTCACCCTTTGCTGATCCATACATTGTGTCCAATCTTCTGACCTTCCACCTATTTTTGTACAATTATGCGCATTTTCTTTAAATTTGATACTACCCTTAACATTTCTAGTTAACCAAGGATGGTGTGTCTATCCCTTGGACTTTTTATTGCTGGTTTGAATGTACCTAATCTGTATACTCTGAAATATCCCCTTAGAAGTTTGCCACTGCATCTCGATTGACCTAATTTGACAATTCACCTCACCCAACTCTGTTTTCATGCCTCATAATTGCCCTTATTTAAGTTTAAAAACGTCGGGCGGAGTTCCCTCACGTTGTGCAGGCAGGTTCAATGACGAGCATGGGGGGTGATTATGGTGAGAGGCCCAAAATCAGTTTCACGCCAGCATGAATTGCCCATGAGATCTTCCGCTGTTTCCTGCTGCAAAGGCGAGTGGGAAAACACACTAATCTTTCCATTCCCAAGTTCATTAATTATGTAACTGGGTGTTTTGCAGCATATTCCGTGGCGGGGCAGGCCTGGTGGTCTGCCGACCTATCCAGGTGCCATATTGAAAAGGCTCGCAACATCACCGACCCACTATTGAAGCAAGAAGGTGGATCTCCTGAGACTGAAGGTGGCTCTTCTGAAACATTCTGAGACTGGAAGATGAACCTCCTCCAGGACACCGAATCTGGAAAGTCCTGTAGATGCTCCATCCCCACCCCCTCACCCATTTCTGTGGTGTTAAAGGGTCCAGGGCTGCCGTCAGCCTCCATTCCAAATTCTAGAGGCGCATTTTTCAGCTGAGCCCCACTGGCGTCCTGGAGGATCGGGGGTTGGTGGTTTGACATTCATCTGCACCCCACTAGTGGGATGCAAATTACTTTCTGCCAGTCTCCAGAGGGTTTCCCGATCCACCATGGCGGGCACCAGCAGAAGATCCCACTGTAAATTCATGCTGGCGTAAAACTGATTTTTGGGTCTCCTGCTAAATTCTCCCCTCAGCCTCCTCCATTGATCATGCCAGTGGAGACCTGGGAGAATTCTGCCCT
Source organism: Scyliorhinus torazame (assembly GCF_047496885.1). NCBI lineage: Eukaryota > Metazoa > Chordata > Chondrichthyes > Carcharhiniformes > Scyliorhinidae > Scyliorhinus > Scyliorhinus torazame. The sequence continues at coordinate 297,758,094 of NC_092712.1, forward strand.
AAATCTCAAAATGGAAGAATTTTGCCCATAGTCTCAGTCCCACTCCTCTCTCCCTCAAATTGAATGTAACATTCAATCAAACTCCAGTTACTGCTACCTAAGAGCACCTACATGATGAATCATTAACTAGACCCAGTATAGCTTGTTCTCTGGTTGGTTCCAGAACATGCTGTTCGAAGGAACTACCCCAGAAACAGTCTATGACAGCCTGGCGATCTTTGGCCATCTGATTTTTCCAGTCTATATGTAAATTAAAATCTCCCATGATTATCGCCTTGCCTTTCTGTCAAGTTCCCTTCATTTCTCCCTTTGTGCGTCACCCTGCCATGTGGCTATTATTAGGGGCCCTGTACACCACTCCCACAAGTGACCACTTGCCTTCGCCATTTCTCATCCAGTTTTCCACAAGGCTTCTCACTCAGCCTGTGTAACTCTGGAGCCCTAGGTTTAGCTGGTAATTGACTTCAGGAAGCAAAGTACTGCACATACCCCTGTCAGCATCAACGGGGCCGAGGTGGATTTGGTTAGCAGTTTCAAATTCCTACGGGTGCACATCTCCAAAAATCTGTCCTGGTCCACCCACGTCGACGCTACCACCAAGAAAGCACAACAGCGCCTATACTTCCTCAGGAAACTAAGGAAATTCGGCATGGCCACATTGACTCTTCCCAACTTTTACAGATGCACCATAGAAAGCATCCTATCAGGCTGCATCACTGCCTGGTATGGCAACTGCTTGGCCCAGGACCGCAAGAAACTTCAGAGAGTCGTGAACACCGCCCAGTCCATCACACGAACCTGCCTCCCATCCATTGACTCCATCTACACCTCCCGCTGCCTGGGGAAAGTGGGCAGTATAATCAAAGATCCCTCCCACCCGGCTTACTCACTCTTCCAACTTCTTCCATCGGGCAGGAGATACAGAAGTCTGAGAACATGCACGAACAGACTCAAAAACAGCTTCTTCCCCACTGTCACCAGACTCCTAAATGACCCTTTTATGGACTGATTTCATTAACACTACACCCTGTATGCTTCATCCGATGCCAGTGCTTATGTAGTTATATTGTATATGTTGTGTTGCCCTATTATGTATTTTCTTTTATTCCCTTTTCTTCTCATGTACTTAATGATTTGTTGAGCTGCTCGCAGAAAAATACTTTTCACTGTACCTCGGTACACGTGACAATAAACAAATCCAATCCAATCCAATCCAATCCAAGATGTTCAAAATAAAAGACAATTTAAAAGGTTGAAGGTTGAACTAAAATGAGTCTGAACAATATTATTTTGTATTTGCTTCTTAGCAACAGCCTGCAAGTGTCACAATGGCTTTAAATTCAAAATGATTAGCACATCAAACTATCTCAGTGACAGAAACCATCAAATGTGAAAGTGCTGCCTGTCTCTATTGACCTTGAGTTCTAACTCTGATGAATGCCTTTCAGACTTACACATTTAGGTTTCTAGTTTTTCATTACTTTTTCTGTCAGTCATTCAAAAAATGATTAATGGCATTAAACATATTAATTAGCCTGGATATTTCAATAATTAATAAGCAATGTATAGAGTGGTGTCAGTCAGGGAAATCATAAACAAAAAGTGTATTGTATGATAAATACAATAGTCTGGATTGATCATTAATATCTTAAACACCTGTGGAGTGTTTCTCACCCATTGTTAATGGTGGTGTAAAGCAGCTTAAAATAAATGGATAAATTCAAAATGTGTTATACCGTCAATTCACTGTGAGACCGTGAGAACGAGTGAATACTAGGCTTTATTATCCATGAACTCGCCTACCAGTATCTGTTATACAAATGAATGCCACACACAGGTGGCCGGTCTATATATCCCCCGGTGAGGGCGGAGCCAGAGGCGGAGCCCACCGGGGTTCCAGTACAGTACCTGGAAGTAGACCATATTATCATTTCCAGGTCATAGGTCACAGCACTATACAGACAGTTCATACTTAGGTGAATACATTCACCACAAAATGATAGAATTTGCATCATTGAGTAACTTTCAGGATGTTCCACAGCATTTGCAGCCAGTAAAGCATTTATGAGGTGTATTCACTGTCGTAATATCAGATATGAGGCAACTAATTTGACACAGCAAACTTCCATAAACAAAAATAAGATAAATTACCAAATAATGGGCTTATGGTGAACCACTGTATTAGGGGAGGTAAGGTAGGACCTGCACTACAGGTTCGCTGGTAGCCCCTGCCGGCTGGCTCCGCCCACTAAGAATGTATAAATATGCATGACCTCCATTGCCCTGCCATTTCGCCAGCTGCAGCAGGAGGCCACGCATCTGACTGCAATAAAGCCACAGTTGTACCCAATCTGTGTCTTTGTGCAATTGATTGCACATCAATTTATTGCAGTCAGATCTTTCCACAGAATGGATATCAGAATCAAACCAGATCGCCTGCAGCTGGATCCACACTCGCCCGACGCCAGAAAAGACTTTACTCACTGGCTGGCATGTTTTGAGGCCTACATCAACGCTGCGGACCCTGCTACAATGGAGGCTCAGAAGATAAACGTCCTGTACTCCAGACTGAGCTCCAGTGTGTTCCAGTTGATCCAAGATGCCACGACTTACGCGAAAGCAATGGAACTCCTTACAGAACACTATGCTCAGAAGGCGAACACGCTCATCGCCAGGCATGTACTTGCCACCCGCTCGCAACTACCTGGTGAGTTTATCGAAGACTTTGGCGCGCCCTAATTCCACTCGTCCGGGACTGTGACTGTCAGGCCGTCACGGCCGCTGAACACGCGAACCTCCTCCTGCTCAATGCTTTGGTGATGGGGATTGCGCCTGACCACATCCGAGAACGATTACTGGAAGGGGCCACGCTCGAAATGGTAGAGACGAAAACCTTGGCGCTCTCCCTAACGGACGCATCCCGTAATGTACAATCTTACACCTCCCGCTGCGCTGTCCACCCTTCTACCCCTTCCTACCCCTTCTGGACCCTGCTGACGACCTCCTCAGCTGGGGCCCTGCCTTCCCAATACGCCTGCACCACACGCCGATCCGCGCACCCTGGGGGCCCCGCTGCTACTTCTGTGCTCAGCAGAAGCACTCCCGCCAACACTGCCCGGCCCGCACTGCCGTTTGTAAATCCTGCAGTAAGAAGGGCCACTTCGCGGCTGTGTGCCAGGCCCGCGCAGTCGCTGCGATTGCGCCCGCTATCGCCCCTTCCCCCACGCCAAACGCACAATGGGAGCCGCCATCTTCTCTTCCCGGGGCCATGTGCGACCAATGGGCGCCGCCATCTTGTCCCCCTTCGGCCACGTGTGCACCATGGGTGTCGCCATCTTGTCCCGACCCCGCAATGTGCGCACCATGGGCGCCGCCAACTTGTCCCGACCCCGCAATGTGCGCAGCATCTTGTCTCCCACAGGGTCTCCGGACATCCCGAGATCGGAACCGCACACACTCGCCACCCAAAGCATCCGACGACTACCCGCAGTTCGCTTCGATGACTCTGGACCAATCTCGCCCGCACAACCTGGCCACCGCGTCGACGACAGTGAAAATCAACGGCCACGCGACCTCATGCCTGCTGGACTCCGGGAGCACCGAAAGCTTTGTACATCCAGATATGGTAAGGCGCTGCTCCCTGGCGGTCCATCCTGCCAATCAAAGGATCTCCCTAGCCTCCGATCCCACTCTGTCCCGGTCCGAGGCTTCTGTACAGTCACCCTCACGGTCCAGGGCGTAGAATTTAGTAACTTCCGCCTCTATGTCCTTCCTAATCTCGGCGCTGCACTCCTGTTGGGCCTGGACTTCCAGTGCAATCTCCAGAGCCTCACCCTCAAATTCGGCGGGCCCTGACCCCCCCCCTTACCATTTGCGGCCTCGCGACCCTCAAGGTCGATCCCCCCTGCCTTTTTGCCAATCTAACTGTGAATTGCAATCCCATTGCCACCAGGAGCAGATGGTGCAGCACCCAGGACAAGACCTTCATCAGGTCCGAAGTCCAGCGGCTGCTTAAGGAGGGTATTATCGAGGCCAGCAACAGCCCATGAGAGCCCAAGTGGTAGCGGTTAAAACTGGGGAGAAACACAGGATGGTCGTGGACTACAGCCAGACCATCAATCGGTACACGCAGCTTGACGCGTACCCCCTCCCACGCATATCTGATATGGTCAATCAGATTGCGCAGTATCGGGTCTTCTCAACAATTGACCTGAAATCCGCCTACCATCAGCTCCCCATTTGGAAGTCCGACCGGCCATACACGGCCTTCGAGGTGGACGGTCGCCTCTACCACTTCCTTAGGGTCCCTTTCGGCGTCACAAATGGGGTCTCGGTCTTCCAAAGGGAGATGGACCGAATGGTCGACCAGTACGCTTTGCGGGCCACCTTTCCGTACTTAGATAATGTCACCAACTGCGGCCATGACCAGCAGGACCACGATGCCAACCTCGATAAATTCCTCCACACTGCCACTCTTCTCAACCTGACCTACAACAAAGAGAAGTGTGTGTTCAGCACGACCCGGTTAGCCATTCTCGGCTACATAGTCCAAAACGGACTTCTTGGGCCTGACCCCGACCGCATGGAGCTTCCCCTCCCCCATTGCCCCAAGGCCCTCAAACGCTGCCTGGGGTTCTTCGCCTACTATACCCAGTGGTCCCAAACTATGTGAACAAGGCCCGCCCACTCATTCAGTCCACCCAATTCCCCCTAGCGGCCGAGGCACAACACGCTTTTGCCCGCATCAGAGCAGACATCGGCAAGGCCGGGATGCGCCCAGTGGACGAGTCATTGCCTTTCCAAGTAGAAAGTGACGCTTCAGACGTCGCTCTTGCCGCCACTCTAAACCAGGCAGGCAGACCCGTGGCATTCTTTTCCCGCACCCTTCAAGCCTCTGAAATTCGACACTCATCCGTCGAAAAGGAGTACCAAGCTATCGTTGAAGCTGTGCGGCATTGGAGGCATTACCTGGCCGGTAAGAGATTCACTCTTCTCACTGACCAATGGTCGGTAGCCTTCATGTTCGACAACACACAGCGGGGTATGATCAAAAATGATAAAATCTTGTGGTGGAGAATCGAGCTCTCCACCACTACTTACGAGATTTTGTATCGCCCCGGTAAACTCAACGAGCCCCCAGACGCCCTCTCCCGAGGTATATGTGCCAGCGCACAAGTGGAGCAACTCCGGGCCCTACACGACAGCCTTTGTCACCTGGGGGTCACTCGATTGTACCATCTGGCCAAAGCTCACAGTCTGCCCTACTCCGTCGAGGAAGTAAGGACAGTCACCAGGGACTGCCAGGTCTGTGCGGATTGCAAGCCGCAGTTCTACCGGCCGGACCGTGCGCGCCTGGAGAAGGCTTCCCGCCCCTTTGAACGCCTCAGCGTGGATTTCAAAGGGCCCCTCCCCTCCACCGACCGTAACATGTACATTCTCAGTATGGTCGATGAGTACTCCAGATTGCCCTTCGCCATCCCATGCCCCGATATGACGTCTGCCACCATCATCAAAGCCCTCAACACCATCTTCACTCTGTTCGGTTTCCCCGCTTACATCCACAGTGACAGGGGATCCTCATTCATGAGCGATGAGCTGCGTCAGTTACTGCTCAGCACGGGTATAGCCTCCAGCAGAACGACAACCCCCGGGGAAACGGGCAAGTAGAACGGGAGAATGGGACGGTTTGGAGGGCCATCCAGCTGGCCCTACAGTCCAGGAACCTCCCAGCCTCTCACTGGCAGGAGGTCCTCCCTGACGCTCTACACTCCATCCGGTCACTATTGTGCACCGACACTAATAATACACCCCATGAACGTGTTTTTACCTTCCCCAGGAAGTCCACATCCGGGGTATCGCTCCCGACTTGGCTCGCTGCTCCCGGACCGTTCCTTCTCCGTAGGCACGTCTGACTCCACAAGACGGACCCCTTGGTGGACAGGGTTCACCTGCTCCATGCCAACCCTCAATATGGCTACGTTGAGTTCCCTGACGGCAACCAAGATACTGTCTCACTCAGGGGACCTGGCACCGTCAGGCTCCACCCCAACACATTCCCCCACCCATGCGCGCCCCCCGTCCCATCGCGCCACCAACACTGACCCCACCAGACCACCCCCCCTTTCCGCACAAGAGGACGAAGAGGACTTTGGCACGCTCCCGGAATTGCCCGATGACTGGCCAGCATCAGCACCGCCACCACTGCCATCGGTGCCATCTCCACCACCGCCAGCACCGACTTCGCCGCCACCGTTACGCTGCTCCCAATGAAGCACCAAAGCACCGGATCGGCTGAACCTTTGACGGACTCCGGACCGTCAACATGAACTTTTTCTTTTTTTTCTTCTTTACACCGTACATAATTGCACTATTTGTATATAGTTTCACATCCCCCCCGCTGGACTCATTGTCACAGGGGGTGAATGTGGTGAACCACTGTATTAGGAGATGTAAGGTAGGACCTGCACTACAGGTTCGCCGGTAGCCCCTGCCGGCTGGCTCCGCCCACTAAGAACTGTATAAATATGCATGATCTCCAGTACCCTGCCATTTCGCCAGCTGCAGCAGGAGGCCACGCATCTGACTACAATAAAGCCACAGTTGTACCCAATCTGCGTCTTTGTGCAATTGATTGCGCATCAGGGCGGGTTTCTCCAACGCCCCGCTGGGTCGGAGAATCCACGGGGGGGCGGCGTGAATCCCGCCACGACGCCGGCTGCCGTATTCTCCGGTGCCGTTTTTCGGGCGGGGTGGGATTCCCGCCACACCGGTCGGGGGCCGCTAGTAGCAACCCCCCCCGGCAATTCTCTGTGCCCCGACGGGCTGAGCGGCCGTCCATTTTTGGCCAGTGCTGCCGGCATGGTTCCATGGTTTCACATGGCGAGACCTGGCAGGTAAGTCGGCTGGGGCGGTCCTCGGGGGGGGGGGGGGGTGGTGCCCGGAGGATCTGACCCTGGAGGGGGTCCCACGGTGGCCTGGCCCGCGATCGGTGCCCACCGATCTGCAGGCGGGCCTGTGACGTAGGGGCACTCCCTCCTTCCACGCCGGCCCCTGTAGGGTTCCACCATGGCCGGCGTGGAGAAGAGAACCTCCCGCGCATGCGCCAAAACACGCCGGCGGTTCCGCGCATGCGTGAGATCATGCCGGCCCTTTGGCGCCTGAGCGAACTCATGCAGTCCCTTCGGAGCCGGCTGGAGCGCGCCAACCCCTCTGGCGTCCACCTAGCCCCCAAGACAGGTGAGAATTCCTCACCTTGGGGGCCCGTTGACGCTGGAGTCATTGGCGCCGGTTTTCCCGCCGGCGTGGGGACTTAGTCCCCGGAAAGGAGAACCCTGGCTAATGTGTTTACATGTTCTTCTGCATCACAGATATTAGTCTTCAACCAATTTGATTCACTCTACGTGATATCAAGGAACGTTGGAAGGCACTAGATATCTCACAGGCCATGGGCCCTGACAATATTCCGGATATAATGCTGAAGGCATGTGCTCCAGAACCTGCCGCTCCAGTACAGGTACAACACTGGCATCTACCCAGCAATGTGGAAAATTGCCCAGGTATGTCATGTACACAAGAAGCAGGACAAATTGAACCCCTCCAATTACAGTCCCAACAGTCTACTCTCGATCATCATTAAAGTAATGGAAGGAGTCATCAACAGTGCTGTGAAGCGGCACCTGCTCAGCAATAACCTGCTCATTGACGCACAGTTTGGGTTCCACCAGGGTTACGCAGCTTCTGACCTCATTACAACCTTGGTTCAAACATGGACAAAGAGCTGAATTCCGAAGGTGAGGTAAGAGTGGTTGTCTTTGATATTCAGACAATATTTGACCAAGTATGGTTCAAGCCCTAGTAAAACTGGAGTCAATGGGAATCAGGAGTGTTGTAATGTGTAATTTGGAATAATACAAGCTGCCACTTAATGCAGTTTTGAGTAAAAGGTGCTCCAGACTTTGAAGTGAGTTCAATGTGTTTTATTGAGCTATTAGCACAGTTCTCAATGAGTTTGACTCTCTGCTAATCTACATGTAGTAACTCAGTCTAACTGAACCAGCCTTGCTCTAAGCCACGTGCTGGGGTGTGATGCTGAGGATACACCCTGTCTCACACTGTAGATGTTGGTCTGTGGAAAGAGGCGGGGTGTGAGTGCCTCATCCCTTTTATAGTGAGATGCCACCCCTGAGTGTCCTGACTGCTCATTGGTCGTGTCCTATTCTATGTGTTCATTAGCTGCATGTTTGCATATCATGACAAGGAAAAAGCCCTTTGCTGGTTGGAGTCATACATGACACAAAAGAAGATGGTTGTGGTGGGTGGAAGTCAAACTTTTCAGCTCCAGGACATCACTTCATGATTTAGTCAGGGTAGTGGCCTGGGCCCAACCATTTTCAACTGCTTCATCAATAACCTTCCTTCTACCATAAGGTTAGAAGTGGGGATATTCGCTGATGACTGTGCAATGGTCATCACCATTCACAATTCCTCAGATACTGATACAGTCCATACCCAAACACAACATAACCTGGACAATATCCATGCTTGGGCTGACAAGTGATGAGTGTCAAGCAATTATTATCTCCAACAAGAGAGAACCTAACCATCACCCCCACGACATTCAATGACATTACCATCACTGAATCCCCCACTATCAACATCCAGGGTGTTAGCTTTGACCAGAAACTGAAGTGGACTATCCATGATCCATTGTGGCTACAAGAGCAGGTCAGAGGTTAGGACTCCTGTATGAAGTAAGTCACCCCCTGACTTCCCAATGCCTGTCTGCCATCTACAAGGCTCAAGTCAGGAGTGTTATGGAATAGTGTCCACTTGCCTGGATGAGTGCAGCTCCAACAATGCTGAAGAAGCTCAACACCATCCAGGATACGTAGCCTGCTTGATTGTCACCCCATCCACAAATGATCTGATTCAGTGACAGTAGTGTGTACCATGTGCAAGATTCACTGCAGGAACTCATCAAGGCCCTTTAGGAAACACCTTCCAAACCCAAGACCGCTACCATCTGTAGCCACCTGAGTTGGCCACTTCCCGACTTAAAATGGAGAACAGCAAAGGCTGAAGGGAAATCCAGCCAACACAGGCAAAAACTAGCAGGTGCATGTTTACTGTGTATTAGACCCTGCAGAAACCCAGACGGCATCGATACAAGCAGCCATCTACATAGTAATGAGCGATCCCCGGGAACAATCGAAACATTTTAAGGTAAACAAAGCCAAGCCAGACTCCTCGGCGCTAGCAGGGGCCAACACCAAAGAGGTTAGCGGACACTTAAAGACTGCCCAACGATCAGGGAACCGCTCCAGCATTGGAGAAATTGAACCAAGTGATTGGAACGAAGTCCAATCACTTGAAACCAGGTGTGGGGTCCACCCCAAAGGGCGGGAAGCCCCTGGGGACTATAAAGTAAAGCCCCCAAGTTCAAATCGTCCTTCTTGACAGGGTCACTCAGCAACCCCTGAAAATGAACTGTCCAGCGGTCTCCAAGCAAGTAAGTCTCAAGCCAACGCTCGCTACGAGATAGGTGCTCCTAGCTACCAGTCCATACCAGCTTTTTAATCCCGTAGACTCAGGACCTGAACTAAAGGCCATTTGTTCCCCTGACCTGGTGGGCCAGTCCAAAGCTAAGTATAGGCCTGTTAGTTATAAAGATAGTTTATTCAGTAGAATTTATGCATGAGTAGCGATTGAGTGTGCATAATAAATGTGTTTTGATTTGAATCTTACTAATTGGTGTATTGAGTTATTGATCATTACTTTAAACTTGAACCTCGTGGCGGTATCATAAAGATACCTGGCGACTCGAGAGCAAAGGTTATAAAACAGAGCAAATTGAACCAACCAAAAGTTATCAACATATTACTGGCGACTTCCTGCTGGGACCTGATCTAGAAGTGGCTTAACCACTCTGGGAGAACCCAAAATTTGAATTAGAAATCCAATTGGGAACAGAAAAACCACAAGTGTTCAAGCAGTTCTGATCAATCCTCATAATTCGGAAGTGTGTTAATGCATGCGTAACTAACAGGACGATAAGGTAAACTGATAGATTTTTTTGTTGCGACAGAACTGTCGGGTGTTTGTATTCCGGAAAATAGCGAAAGCCATACCCGTAATTACAGCACCGCCTTAATACCCCTTGTTCCAAATTTTGAGAGAAGTATTCAGAGAGGAAAGATGGCAATAGAGGCAATGCAACGCCTCATAAACCCCGAAGAATTTGTGGTCGCAGCGACCAGCAGTAGAGTAGGACAGTGTCCCGTTTGGGAAGAGGAAGTCAGAAAGTACCTCAAAGGGAAAGGATGGCCCCATTGGAGCGAATTCTGTAAAAATGAGGATCAGGTCCCGGGAGTATAGGACATACTTGGTGGAAGAACCTGAGCGAAATCCATAAGAAGAGCTTGGGGAAAGCTCGCAAGCCGATGGTAATCGTGTCCTGTTTGGCACAATTGCGAGGCACAGAGGAGGTCATTCGGACGCTCCGTAAAGAGATAGAGGAGGAACATCGAATGAGTAAGGTCGATGTGAGCGAAATAGAGAAAGAAAACCTAGAATTAAGAAGGAAGTTAGCAGCAAAGGACAGAGAGGTGGATGGTGCCAAGTGGGCACACCAGTCTTGTCTGGCGCACCTAAGCAGCTTCTAATCCCAGTACGAAAAGGCCTATCAGGACACGTAACGTGCAGTCCTCGTACGAGAGGAAACTGAGAAGCAGGTAGAGGCATTGCAAAGGCAATGTAGCGACCTGAAGGCAGCGTTAAGAGCACTCCATACTACCACCACGGAGCAAAGACAAAGCTCATTAGGCCACGCAAAGTGCCGGAAGCAGATTGCAGAACTGCAATCTCTGCTTTCAGTTCAAAAAGGATTCCAGGAAACCTTTGGATCATGGTTAGATGAGGAAGACGGCCCTGATTGGGAAGAATTGAGTGAGACAGCACAGAGATATGTTCAGGGAACATGTGCGCAGGGAAAGCCCCAGAAGAGAAATGCGCCCCAAGCCCCCACAGAGCAGATAGTTCAGGCTCCAATGAACCCAGTCACCACCCACCGTACAGCCACATCGGACGACACGGAATTTCTGTACACGACCCCCTTAACAGTGACCCAATTACGGGACGGTGCGATAAAATCAAACCGTTCCTCCCCACCTCAGACCCCACCACTTCTTTGCCAGAGTAAAACAGCAGGCTACCATGTACGGCCTGGATGAGCGAGAGCAAGTAAAGCTCACAGTTTTGAGTTTAGACCCTTCAGTCGTAGCAGCCCTTCCCAACCCACAGAATGTAGGAGGAGGAACCCTTGCAGAAATGCATACCGCGGTCCTAGACGCGATCGGGTATAACAGGGGTGACCCCGTACAAGGCCTCAATAAGTGCAGGCAAAAGAAAACCAAGCACCCCACAGCGTTTGTTGGACGCTTGTGGATCCATTTCACAGCAGTTTTCGGAGACTTAGACCGCGCCCATTTGTCCCCAGACAACATGGCCAAATGGACCCGCACCCTTATCTCCCATGCCACAGAAACAGGACAAAAAGCTTGTGCCAATTATGAACCCTCAGAGGAGTCGCATAATGAGAAATGGGTTGTAAAAAGATTATCCCGCACCTGGGAGCAATCTGTTCAAAACAAACCCACAAACAAAAATCCCAAAGAACAGCAGGCAGAAGCAGACATACACACAGTTAAGGCACACCAGAACCCCGTATGGGTAAACAAAGGCAGGAACAGCCCCCCACAAAAGCCACAGGAGTGTTACAACTGTGGACAGTTAGGTCACTTTGCAAGAGAATGCAATGCCCCACGAAAGCCACAGAGACCCCAGCAGGCAGGCACCCTGAATAAGAATAGGACAGAGCCCACACATAGTGTGAGCACCCGTTCAGATCAGACAGACCTGAACGGAACTGACTGGCGGTGTTCAGGCTCCCCCAGTTGGGTCTGCGACACCCTTTGGGATAGGTCCGGATGACCAGACGTTGCAGCAAAGATACGGGGACAGCCCATCGAATTTCTCTGGGACACAGGAGGGTCCCACACCACAATCAATTCCTCCACCATGTTTCAAAAGGACACGTGGCCCACTACAGCCACCATCACCCTCAGCGGCTTTACAGGCCACTCACAACAGGGACACATCACCGCCCCTGTAGCCATTCAAATCGGCAATATCACCACCAAGCACCCCATAGTCTTAATCGACCTGCCCCACACAGCAGAACACATTCTGGAAATCGATTTTATGCATTCCCACAACCTGTCCTTTGATCCAGTCAATCAATGTGTTTGGAGAATGGCAAAATCCGCAAGAGCCCCCGCAACGCTTACAATAGGAGAATATGCAAACAAGATTAGCGCAGTCGGCGAATTTTGGTTTGACCCGACCACAATTAGCACAGACAAGCAGGTTAGGGCAGTTCTGCAGAAACACAGGACAGCATTCGCGACCCACAAACACGACTGCAGCCGGATGACTGGTTCCGTTCAAATCACAGGACCTGACCCTAGACCCCAAAAGCAGTACGGATTTCCCCAAGACGCAGAGGGAAAAATTGCAAAAGTGATCGACAGTTTATTAGAGCAGGGCGTACTTAGATCAGTAGCCTCCACTAATAATGCCCCAATTTGGCCAGTGAGAAAGCCCGATGGATCATGGCGACTGACCATCGATTACCGGGAACTCAGCAAAGTCACCCTCGCAGCAGCCCCCACGGCAGCCACAAGTCCCAAGACCATGCTCAAACAGGGACTCAACTCACGATATTTTACGGTTTTGGACATCAGAAATGGATTCTGGTCCATTCCATTGGCAAAAGCGTGCCAATACAAATTTACCTTCACTTTTAAAAATCAGCAGTACACGTGGACATGCCTTCCACAAGGATTCCACAACTCCCCTCCGCGACAGAGGTAGCAAGCACAGACCGCACCCTTTCGGCCGAGCTCCTCCAGGAACAGAACGAAAGGCACCTGCTCGCAGTTTTTTGGGCAGTACAATATTTTTCAGACATAACCGGACTGAACCCCATCACAATCCTGACGGAACACCCCACCACCCAACTTTTACAGGACGGACGACTTAAGGATGGTACAGTCAGTCAAATAAGAGCAGCCAGATGGACCCTTCTTTTCCAGGGACGGGACATCACTGTTAAAAGGACCAAGACCCACACTTTCTTAGCAGATAACCTTCAGTACCCAGGCACCCCCAATGAATGTGAAATCATCTCACTGCATCACAACACAGGCCCCTTTATTGCAAAAACACCCCCCAGAAAGATAGGTAGTTCACCCCAGAGCCCTCAGCTCACAAACACGTGCGCACCTTTGCGAATTTATGTGGATGGTTCTTCCACAATCTTAGAAGGGAAGCGCATTACAGGATGCGGCATTTATGTTGAGGATGCGCAGGGACGCGCCCTAGATGAAATATCATTAAAGCTACCAGGCCACTTAGGCGCGCAGGCGGCAGAACTAGCAGCCGTGGCGTACATTGTGGATCACCCAGATTCCTTCCCCAGCCCAGCAGACATATACTCGGACAGCCTCTATGTCTGCAATAGCCTTACAGAATTCCTACCCCTGTGGAAAGCAAGAGGATTTGTTTCCGCAGACGGAAAACCCCTCCCTTCAGCCCCATTGCTCCGCCACATTTTAGAAAAAGCACAGAACAGGACATTCGGAATCGTTAAAGTTTGAAGTCACCACCGTTCCTCCCCGCCCTGGAAATGTAAAGGCCGACGCACTGGCAAAAGCAGGTTCCAGGCATGGATATTTTTGGACACCCCCCGAAAGCGCACCAGTGAATGCAGTTCAGGTCTTGCAGACTAATATCGAGGATTAGTGCAGTCCCAGAAGCAGGATAACAATCTCAGGGAGATTTTGAAAGGAAAATTTACGGCACCTTACGATAGATTTAAAAATGCTCTGACCACACATGACGGTGTGGTGTTAAAAGACACCCTTTATGTGGTTCCTGAACAGGACAGGAATCATCTCATTTGTTTATTCCATGACAGTCATGGACATCAGGGAATTGATCCCACTACAGCCCATCTCAGGCAGCTCTGTTGGTGGCCAAGCTTAAAAGAAGACGTAACACACTACGTTGAGAATTGCCTTATCTGTGCCCAGAACAATCCGGATAGATACGCCAAGAAAGCTCAACTTAGTCACACCCGCCCCATTAATGGCCCCTGGACTAACCTCCAGATTGATTTTATAGGACCATTGCCCCCTTGCAGGAATGGTTATAAGTATGTACTCGTTGTGATAGACATGTTTACAAAATGGTTAGAGGCATTCCCATCCAGAACGAACACGGCAAAGACCACAGCCAAGATCTTAGCCCACCACATCTTTACGAGATGGGGACTCCCCCGCAGCATTGAATCCGACCAAGGTTCCCATTTTATGGGACGTGTCATGAAGAACGTCCTCACGATAATTGGCATTCCTCAAAAATTCCACATCGCATACCACCCCCCAGTCAAGTGGTATCGTGGAGCGAATGAATCGGACCCTAAAAGCTACCCTCCAAAAAATGGTCCAGCAAAACAACACCACTTGGGATTCAGTCCTCCCTTTTGCGCTGATGTTTTTGCAAAATATGGTTTCAACATCTACAGGTTACACCCCACACACCCTCATGACCGGACGCCCCATGAAAGGCACAGAATTTTTATTGGGATTAGATTTGACCAGCCCCGAAGTGACGGCCCTAACACATGAGAAAGCAGTAGAACAACTGGTAGAGAATGTTAAAACGGCTCAGCTAGCAGCCGCGGTACAATTAGGCACAAGAAAGAAACAGAGCAAGGCCTGTTTCGATAAGGCAGTACATCCGACTGAGTTCAGTGTAGGACAGCAAGTCATGCTCTCCATATACAACCCCAGCACATTCCTGTCACCAATGTATTCGGGTCCGTACTCCATTGCGGACAAAGTAAGCCCCTCCGTGTATAAAATTATGTACCCCAATGGAAAGACTGCGTGGTTCCATATTAACCAGCATAAGGAATATGGCCCACAGTCTAACCACGCACACCACGTCATGCTCGACACAGCAGACCACGCCCCGCCCACAGCCAACGTAACCCTCCCCTCCCCCAACACGTCCAGCCTAGCCACGGACTCAACCTCGACTCCACCCGCGACCTCTAGACTCCGCCCCGGAACGCCCACAGACAGCAGCAGCAGTGACAGAGACTGTGACTCAGACAATAGCCACAGCACACCTCCCTACTATCCTCAGGCAACAGGACCCACACCCAGCGAATCTGCCCTTCCTCATCACTTTCCTCAATAAACCCCATCAAAGACCACCGCCCTACGATTACGACCCCAACTCCGTCCCCACAGAACTAGACACCACCTTTTGGCACCGCGACAACTCATACCGGCCCGTCCGGAACGAGGAGATGGACCCCAAATCGCACCATGCAGCCCTATCAACCCTGATACATTCCAGAGTATGGCATCCGGGAGAAGATGACGACTTTGAGTCTGACTCCCAAAGCGAGAACCCGTTTGCGACCCTGTTCGCAACTGATAACTGAGGTGTCCAGATGATGTTTTAAAAAGGAACCACTTGGGAGAAAACGGTGTCCTTTCTGATGGAGCCTGAAGCATGTTGTTTAATGTTGTTTGTTAGTGGTATTATTAAATGTTGTTTGTAAGATCAAAAAAATTTCACGGCCCCACCCTACCACCCTTCTCACGCCCACTGGCAGTCAGAGAAACTAGTTTGTCCACAGAGACTTGTTAATGTCCCAGACGCCAGTTCAGAGGAACTCGTCTGTCGACAGAAAAACAAACCGTTCATAACTGACCTTCAGGTTTAAAGGTAGAACCTTTACGGCAACCCCCCACGATGACTACATTTTTGCCCGTTCTTGTCGGTTGCTCAGGCAGTGGAGAAACGGCATTGGGACCCACCTTGCCTGGGAATCCCCCCCTCTGGTCAGCTACGCTCGGGTAGAGCACACACGGCATTGGTCGCCGTCCTACCCGGGGATTCCATCCAAATCTTACCCGTCGCGGCCCATACGCACCTCATTTCGGCACTTTTGGTTCAAAAAGTTTTGTTTTGTTATCCCTATGCTATTTACATCCTCAAACATTTGGATGGTAAATCGCACAGTCTGCGAGACGGCTTGCACTGTTTCAGTATTTTTAAGTGTGTCTTGTCCTGAATATTCAGTTTTTAAAAAAATGAGGGAGTCACACATGGTGACAAATTGTAAAGGGAGAATTGGCACAAAAGGAGAGACATACTAACAGACGAGATATTAAACCAAGATAACAATATTAGGCGGGAACTGAAGAACATAGATTGGGGGCGGATGTTTGAGGGCAAATCAACATCTGACATGTGGGAGGCTTTCAAGTGTCAGTTGAAAGGAATACAGGACCGGCATGTTCCTGTGAGGAAGAAAGATAAATACGGCAATTTTCGGGAACCTTGGATGACGAGTGATATTGTAGGCCTCGTCAAAAAGAAAAAGGAGGCATTTGTCAGGGCTAAAAGGCTGGGAACAGACGAAGCCTGTGTGGCATATAAGGAAAGTAGGAAGGAACTTAAGCAAGGAGTCAGGAGGGCTAGAAGGGGTCACGAAAAGTCATTAGCAAATAGGGTTAAGGAAAATCCCAAGGCTTTTTACACGTACATAAAAAGCAAGAGGGTAGCCAGGGAAAGGGTTGGCCCACTGAAGGATAGGCAAGGGAATCTATGTGTGGAGCCAGAGGAAATGGGCGAGGTACTAAATGAATACTTTGCATCAGTATTCACCAAAGAGAAGGAATTGGTAGATGTTGAGTCTGGAGAAGGGGGTGTAGATAGCCTGGGTCACATTGTGATCCAAAAAGACGAGGTGTTGGGTGTCTTAAAAAATATTAAGGTAGATAAGTCCCCAGGGCCTGATGGGATCTACCCCAGAATACTGAAGGAGGCTGGAGAGGAAATTGCTGAGGCCTTGACAGAAATCTTTGGATCCTCGCTGTCTTCAGGGGATGTCCCGGAGGACTGGAGAATAGCCAATGTTGTTCCTCTGTTTAAGAAGGGTAGCAAGGATAATCCCGGGAACTACAGGCCGGTGAGCCTTACTTCAGTGGTAGGGAAATTACTGGAGAGAATTCTTAGAGACAGGATCTACTCCCATTTGGAAGCAAATGGACGTATTAGTGAGAGGCAGCACGGTTTTGTGAAGGGGAGGTCGTGTCTCACTAACTTGATAGAGTTTTTCGAGGAGGTCACTAAGATGATTGATGCAGGTAGGGCAGTAGATGTTGTCTATATGGACTTCAGTAAGGCCTTTGACAAGGTCCCTCATGGTAGACTAGTACAAAAGGTGAAGTCACACGGGATCAGGGGTGAACTGGCAAGGTGGATACAGAACTGGCTAGGCGATAGAAGGCAGAGGGTAGCAATGGAGGGATGCTTTTCTAATTGGAGGGCTGTGACCAGTGGTGTTCCACAGGGATCAGTGCTGGGACCTTTGCTCTTTGTAGTATATATAAATGATTTGGAGGAAAATGTAACTGGTCTGATTAGTAAGTTTGCAGACGACACAAAGGTTGGTGGAATTGCGGATAGCGATGAGGACTGTCTGAGGATACAGCAGGATTTAGATTGTCTGGAGACTTGGGCGGAGAGATGGCAGATGGAGTTTAATCCGGACAAATGTGAGGTAATGCATTTTGGAAGGTCTAATGCAGGTAGGGAATATACAGTGAATGGTAGAACCCTCAAGAGTATTGAAAGTCAAAGAGATCTAGGAGTACAGGTCCACAGGTCATTGAAAGGGGCAACACAGGTGGAGAAGGTAGTCAAGAAGGCATACGGCATGCTGGCCTTCATTGGCGGGGCATTGAGTATAAGAATTGGCAAGTCATGTTGCAGCTGTATAGAACCTTAGTTAGGCCACACTTGGAGTATAGTGTTCAATTCTGGTCGCCACACTACCAGAAGGATGTGGAGGCTTTAGAGAGGGTGCAGAAGAGATTTACCAGAATGTTGCCTGGTATGGAGGGCATAAGCTATGAGGAGCGGTTGAATAAACTCGGTTTGTTCTCACTGGAACGAAGGAGGTTGAGGGGCGACCTGATAGAGGTATACAAAATTATGAGGGGCATAGACAGAGTGGATAGTCAGAGGCTTTTCCCCAGGGTAGAGGGGTCAATTACTAGGGGGCATAGGTTTAAGGTGAGAGGGGCAAGGTTTAGAGTAGATGTACGAGGCAAGTTTTTTACGCAGAGGGTAGTGGGTACCTGGAACTCGCTACCGGAGGAGGTAGTGGAAGCAGGGACGATAGGGACATTTAAGGGGCACCTTGACAAATATATGAATAGGATGGGAATAGAAGGATACGGACCCAGGAAGGGTAGAAGATTGTAGTTTAGTCGGGCAGTATGGTCGGCACGGGCTTGGAGGGCCGAAGGGCCTGTTCCTGTGCTGTACATTTCTTTGTTCTTTGTTATAGTAACAGACACTATGCTTGATCCCACAGAACTCCAGAAGCTTCAGCAAAGAAAAGAGAAGAGAAAGAAAAAGAACCATGAGGACATCCTCAGTGTTGCTCATCACCCTAATGAACATTTGGTTGCGCGCGAACGTGAATCCCCTGACCCCAACCCCCCCCCCCCCCACCCCCAACCGTTAATGATTCACTTCCCCATAGCACCCAGAGCCCAGTCACAAGCGACACCACACCATCTTGGTGTGACAGGTTTATAACCTGGTACTCCCTGTCCTACTTAATAGAATCCCTATTAGTGTTGGCGATACTCTGCTGCATCGTGCAGACTATCCGCATGAGGAAATGGAGAAGGAGAGCCTACCGCGCTCGCACCCCGGTATGTAGGATCAGAACCCTATTTTCAGTTATGACCAGACCCCCGGCCCCTGCGATCTATAATAAAGGACATTCGTTTGCGTTCCTTTTTGTGAATAAAGAAATGTGTTTCATGAGCGATTGTACAATCCTGAGCTTGACTGCCAAGCCAAGACAAAATGTGAATAATGCTGCTATGATTTTGTTTGTATCATTAAGGAAGTTAGTATGATTGAATGTTTGAGTGAGTGTAGTTTAGTGAGGACAGTTAGAGGTACCGTTTTTTTATTTTGTAATGCATGTCCCTGTTTTGACATAGCGCCACTTAGAATGTTAGTTAAAATTTTTCTTGCATAGTTATGGTCAGTGTAGAGGCCATGGAAGAGTGCTCGCCGGGTCAGGGAATGAAGACAGCGCAGTTATGTGATCCTTCACGCTTCGCGTTAGGATCACAAGGAGGGCCTGTAGCCACCTGAGTTCGCCACTTCCTGACTTAAAATGGAGAACAGCCAACACAGGCAAAAACTAGCCGGTGCAAGTTTACTGTGTATCAGACTCTGCAGAAACCCAGACGGCATCGATACAAGCAGCCATCTACATAGTAATGAGCGATCCCCGAGAACAATCGAAACATTTTAAGGTAAACAAAGCTAAGCCAGACTCCTCGGCGCCAGCAGGAGCCAACACGAAAGAGGTTAACGGTCACTTAAAGACCGCCCAACGATCAGTGAACCGCTCCAGCATTGGAGAGTTCGAACCAAGTGATTGTAACAAAGTCCAATCACTTGGAACCAGGTACGGGGTCCGCCCCGAAGGGCGAGAAGCCCCTGGGGACTATAAAGTAAAGCCCCCAAGTTCAAATCGTCCTTCTTGACAGGGTCACTCAGCAACGCGAAGCAACCCCTGAGAGTGAACTGTCCAGCGGCCTCCAAGCAAGTAAGTCTCAAGTCAACGCTCGCTACGAGATAGGCGCTCCTAGCTACCAGTCCATACCAGCTTTTGAATCCCGTAGACTCAGGACCTGAACGAAAGGCCATTTGTTCCCCTGACCTGGTGGGCCAGTCCAAAGCTAAGTATAGGCCTGTTAGTTATAGAGATAGTTTATTAAGTAGAATTTATGCATGAGTAGCGATTGATTGTGTATAATAAATGTGTTTTGATTTGAATCTTACTAATTGGTGTGTTGAGTTATTGATCATTACTTGAACTTGAACCTCGTGGCGGTATCATAAAGATACCTGGCGACTCTAGAGCAAAGGTTATAAAACAGAGCCAATTGAACCAACCAAAAGTTAGCAACACATCTAAACAGACAAGGACAACAGATACATGGTGTGGTGGTATGTATTAGGGGTAATACGGTACACCATGAATGCCGAGGAGCTATTGGAGGACAGATGCTGGGTCCCGATTGGATCTGCCGCCTACTGGGCTCCACCCAGATAGGCGGGGTATAAGAACCCGGTTTACTCCCGGCAGCTGCATTCTGTGACTGAGCTGCTGGGGAACAAGTCTGAACAAGTCTGCTCAATAAAGCCTCGATTGAAGTTCTCTCCGTCTCGCCTCGTGTGTGAGCGATGGTGCTACACATGGGAACACCACCACCTGGGTTTCAGCGATTCAAGAAGGCATCACCCCACCACCCTCTCAAGGGTAATTAGGAATGGGCAATAAATGCTGGCTTAGCCAGCAATGCCCACGTCCTTTAAATAAATATCTAAAAGTTGTAAATAAAGAACTCCATTGTTTTTTTATGGATGGTGCAACGGGATCTTTTTCAATCATCTGAGCGAGATATGGGGCGCGATTCTCCACTCCCATGCCGGTTGGGAGAATCGCCTGGGCCGCCTAAATTTCCGGGGACGCCGGTCCGATGCCCTCCCGCGATTCTCCCAAGCGGTGGGAAGGGCCTGGTCGAGTTTCGCGGGCCGCAGGCCGGAGAATCGCCGGAGACACCGAAAATGGTGATTCTCCGGCACCCCCGCTATTCTGAGGCCCGGATGGGCCGAGCGGCCAGGTCAAAATGGCGGGTTCCCCCCGGCGCCGTCCACACCTGGTTGCTGCAGTCGTGGGTGGTGCGTGAACACTGGGGGGGCGGCCTGTGGGGAGAGCGGGGGGGATCCTGCACCGGGCTTCACCTGGAATGTGGGGTGAGAGGTCCTCCTCTCTGAAGGAGGACCTCCTTCCTTCCGCGGCCCCGCAAGATCCGTCCCCCATCTTCTTGCGGGGCGGACTTAGAGAGGACGGCAACCACGCATGCGCGGGTTGGTGCCGGTCAACCCGCGCATGCGCGGGTGACGTCCGTTATGCGGCGCCGGCCGCGTCATCAATGCGGCGCCGGTTTTACACGGGCGAAAAGGCCTGGCGCATGTAGATGACGCGGGCCCTATACTGGCGCATTGTCAGGGCCTGAATCGGTCGGGACCAGGGCCGTTCCGCGCCGTCGTGAACCTCGACGGCGTTCACGACGGCGCGGCCACTTCGGCGTGGGAGTGGAGAATCCCGCCCAGGGGGTTCAAGTTCTGTCATAATATGCACTCATGCACATCATGAGGTAAAGACAGGCAGTGATAGATACCCAGGTTAGCCAACCAATCACTAGGCAGAACACTAGAGGGGGGCTTCCTACTATAAAACACACGAGGCATCAGCACTCCGCCTCTTTCCACTGGTGACAACTGTAGTGACAGCCAGGGTGTATATATCAGTTAGCACCTTCTACACGTGGCTCAGAGCTAGTCTGGTCTAGTTAGTTAGAGTTAGTATACTTAGAATAGTAGAGTGCCAACCCACAGCAAGCTGTGTGCCTTGTTACAGAAGTTCAATAAATCGTATTGAACCAACGTCTAAGTTTGGTGTCTGCTTGCCAGTCTAACTGCATCCCATTGCAGTCCGTGTTGCCCCACGGTCAATAACACGACAAGTTCCACTCCAGAAAATTGAGCTAATCCAGGCTAATATTCCAGCGCTGTACTAAGGGAGTGCTGAGCGGTTGAGGTGCCATCTTTTGTATAAGGTGTTAAGTCAAGGTCGCATCTGCCTTCTCAGGTGCAGACTCAGATCCCATGTCACTCACCAAAGAGAAGCAAGGAAGTCTTCCATATTGTGTTCCGTCCACTTTTTTCCCTGAACCAGCATCACAAAATCAGACTTGCTGGGGATTACCACACTGCTGTTTATGAAAGCTCCCTGGGCACAAATCTGCGGTCATATTTCAGGTGTTGCCACATTGACAACATTTCAAAAATATTCATTGGCTCTAACGTGCTTTCGGAGTTAAGTTCATGAAAAATGCTGTACAAATGCAAGTCTTTCTTTCTTTCGCGTGTTTATAAATGAGCTAGACCAGATGTTGACTGGGGCAGAGATCAGGTTGTAAAGAAGGTAAATGTATGTTTAGATAAGATTTGATCTATTGTGTTATTCTAATGTTGATCACTTGAGTGGGTCACAAGAGGAATTTTCCAGAGTATTTTTTCTTGGGCTTTTCTCTGTTTCTTTTTACCTCTCCCTGGGATAGTGAACAAGTGTTTAGCCACAATCTATCAGCCATCACTGTGACTCTCCAGAAAGCCAGTTGGTGGAGGATAGTAGCAGGTCAATCTTTACTCCTCCTTACATATACTGAGTGCAAGAATACAGGCATACACCTCTTAACTCAAACTCCCCAAGGTTTCAATAATTGCCTCTGAAGTGAAACCCCAGTTAATGCTCAACACTTGCATACGATTAAACACAATTAATATACAATTAAAAATCACGATGTGGGATAGCTTTGATGGAGCATCTGGTCCTTCCCTGCTTGTCAGTTCCTTATCATCGTAATATTTCATATGCCTTTGCATAAGTTTAGAGATGACAGCTGCGCCACAGAAATTATCCATCATTTTCATTTGTAAGTTAGCAAAAAAAGAAAATTGCAGCGTTCCAACAAAGTTAGTGTTGTAAAAAAACAGGAAATGTTATTGCCCCTGCTTCCTCGCAGCTTTATGAAGTGAGAATGAAACGTATCTTGGGCTGTTAGACACAATGGCACTTTAACAGTTTTCAATTTACAGCTCTGCTGCCGCAATAGTATGCACGCTAACTAACTATCCACAGAAGTGACTGTGGCCTGCAGAATGAATGAGCAGGCCCCTGATCCATTTGAAGCACTGTGTGACAATATTACCGATGCAGCTCAATACAAGATGGCACTGTTTCCAAATACAAGGCAGGAATGCCAACACAACGAGGAAGGCCAGAAGGCTCATAACGGTAAAAACCGCATCCTCTCACCTTGCCACCTGGGCCCATGTCCAGGTCAGATCCATCTGAGAAAAGGTTCTCTCCGATTGCCAGGGGTCATTTTGCCAAAAATGAAATTAAACTGGACTATTCCAGGCCAGTTCCCTTTGGGCCTGCATGTGTGTAATCCATTGCAATTTAGGAGAGGGTTTTGTACAGCTGGTAAAATAATTATTTTAAGAAATGAGTGATGGGTTGGGGACTGCTCATCTCCATCCACCATATTTAATCGCTTGTTCCACAGAACTCCACCTCCACATGTTTACCAGTCACTGGAGAAAATATTTCCACTTGTGGGGAATCCAAAATCTGGGATCCTAATTATATTTCTACTTTTATTGAGCCGTGGGACGTGGGCATCGCTGACAAGGCCAGCATTTGCTGCTTACCCCCTAATTTCCCTTGTACTGGGTGGAGTTTTAGGCCATTGCAGAGGGCCGTTAAGAGTCAGCCACACTGCAGTTAATCTGAAGCCAAATGTCGGCCAGACCAGGGAAGGATGGCAGATTTCCTTCCCTAAAGTGCATTCGTGAACCAGATGGGTTTTCACAACATTTGATGATAGTTTCATGGTCACCATGACTGAAACCAGCTTGACGACAGCAAATTTATTATTGGAAATAAATTCCACCAGCTGGAGTTTTAACCCATGCCCCAAGAGCATTAGCCTGGGCCTCTAGATTACCAGTGCAGTGACGTTAGCATCGTACTACAATCTGCCCTGTAACGATCACCAATAAGTCCAACAGAGAATTCAAAACAAATTTTGTTAGCGAGAGGCCAAATGGAATGTGGATCTTGTTAGCACATGGGGCGCAATTCTCCCATCGGGAGACTAAGCCCCGACAGTGGAGTGAAAACCGGAGTGTTTCACTGCGGCGTCAGAGGCCATTCCCAGCCCCCTATTCACCCGCCCCCGGGGGAGGCTAGGAGCGGCGCCATGTCATTTCCCGGTGGGCACTGATTGCGGGCCAGACCCCTTTTGAGCCCCCCCCCACCCCGGTGCAGGAACCCTCCTCGCCGCCCCCCCCCCCCCCCCACCCCCCAGCGTTCCCGCGCTGTTCCTGCCGGCAGCAACCAGGTGTGGATGGCGCCGGCGGGAACTTGTTGTGTTGCGCAGGCCACTCGGCCCATCCGGGCCGAGAATCGCCGCTCGCCCATTACCAACGGCAAGCGGCGATTCTCCCAGTAGCCAGCCATGATTCACGCCGCGCCAGTTTGGGGGGGGGGAGAATCGCGTGCGGGCGTCGGGACGGCGTGGCGGGACTCGCGCGCTGCCCGGGCGATTCTCCCACCCGGGGGGGGGGACTTCCGCCCAGTGTGTTTTGAGGTGAAAAGTTTGAATACATATAGGGGCAAGCTAGATAAACACATGAGGGAGAAAGGAACAGAACGTTATGCTGATCGAAGTATCGTGGGACGCAATTTGTGTGAAGCGCTAACACTGACACAAACCAGATGGTTCAAATGGCCTATACCTATGTGTAATACTTCTTCCTATCTACTGAGCTGTTTAGCTACATTAATAAGCCCTGAAAATACAGGAAGCATGTTCATAAGTATTTGTATTTTTTCATAAAATGAGTTCAGGGACAAGTATTTGTTGGAGGTCTGTAAATTCAGTACGTTTAACAGATTGGTGTCTGTTTCAATATAATTAGTCATTAGTGCACACAACCCAGTCTTTGCATTTTGTTTGCACGTCTTGGCCTCACACAGTGTTACATCTGCTCTGCTATCGCTGCTAGCAAAAGTGCCGCTTAGACCATTAATAAGATCCAAGTCCCATCCAGGCTATTCCGGCCTTTTTCCCAGTAATATCTGCCTTGCCGTTGAGCCCTGAACTCCTCCTCTTGTCGCACCGACATGGAAACCTGATTAAATTAAACAACCCCTATGGACACAAAAGACAAAGCAATTAATCCATTTCTGCTACAGTCCCATTCATCAACACACAGCAAAATTACATGTAATATATTACAAGATCATCAACGAGCATCTTGTGTTGTTCACTGAACACATTTGATGGAGTGAGCTAAACATTTCAGCAAAGTCCCATTAAATCTTTGTCAGGTTTTAATTAATTGGCAGGGTGACAGGTAATAAATAAAGCATCACTAATTATTTATGTTTTGCTGGAAATCTAAATCATCGTGTAGTGTAAAAAGTATTTCACTTCTTGGTCCATATGCTATTTAAGCTACTTTCCCTGCTTCAGATGCATGGAACGTTTAATCAATTCAGCATATGGATTACTAAATACTTCTTAAACTACTGTGCAAAATGAGGACATCTGGGTGCAACAATCAGACCTAATGCTAACGTAGCTTGCATAAAGTACACATGTATCACAAAATGTATGCATAAAATATTTCATAACAGCCTTTATTAAATTACATTATTCAATTCAAATATTATTTCAGGTAACTCTTCAACACAGGTCACTCGCTCCAATTGCAAAGTCCGTTTGGAAGAAATTTAGTCAGTTTTCCTCAGGCACCAGTAAAACTACTCACAAAGGAACCAAGGAACATTCAAAAGAGGACGAGGCATTTCAGCCTCTTAAGTCAGCTCTGCTAAGTTATTAGATCATGGCGAATCTGTACCTCAACTCCATTTCTCGTCTTTTGGTCATAATCACTTGATGCCCTTGCCAAGTCTTGAGAGCTCCAATGGACTCCTATCACTTATAGTGTTTTGGGCAGCGAGACCCAGATTTCCTCAATGCTTTGTGTGACAAGGTGCTTCCTGATTACAAACCTGGACGGCACGGTAGCACAGTAGTTAGCACAGTTGCTTCACAGCTCCAGGGTCCCAGGTGCGATTCCCAGCTTGGGTCAGTGCCTGTGCCGAGTCTGCACATCCTCCCCGTGTCTGTGTGGGTTTCCTCCGGTTGCTCCGGTTTCCTCCCACAGTCCAAAGAATTGCAGGTTAGGTGGATTGGCCATGCTAAATTGCCCTTAGTGTCCAAAAAGGTTAAGTGGGGTTGCTGGGTTATGGGGATAGGTTGGAAATGTGGGTTTAAATGGGGTGCTCTTTCTAAGGGCTGGTGCAGACTCGATGGGCCAAATGGTCTCTTTCTGCACTGTAAATTCTATGATTCTATGACCCAACTTCAATTTTAAGATTATGCCTTTTCACTCTCAGTTTTTCCCCCAGAGGAAATATGAAGCCATTGTCCACAAAGGACAGGAATCTCTCTCCACTAGAGAGAGAGAGGGACAATTGGTTATATATAGGCTAATGGGCACCTCTCCACAAGGGCTGGCTAGGGGAGGACGCAGGTCTCCATAAACCTCAGAGAGGAAACAGTTTCTCGTTATCTGTGAGCGATGGCAGACAATTTCAATTTGACACAATGAGAAGATAAACATTGATTTGTTCCATGAACTCTCAGCTAATTTGCTTAGTTGTGCCTTTGGATCCATTTTTCCAAAATTGCTCAACTCGAATATCCTGGAGACAATCATTTGTAGAAAGACCATGATAATACATCAGGAGATGGCTAAAGTTGGTTATGTCCACTGCCGATCAGCATACTTCCTGGGTTTGGCCTGATTAATATTTTTGGAAGTGTATGAATATTCTTTCAGGGTCCTTAAATTAAAGGTGCAACAAGTATGGTTGGCAATAAAAATAAAAGGAGGAATTAGGACAGGTGACCAAAGGTTGGTCTTAGTGCTGGATCTTGAGGAATGTTTAAAGGAGAAAAGAGAGGGAGAGTGGCAGAAAGGTTCATAGAAACAAAGAAAATAGAAGCAGGAGTAGGCCATTCGGCCTTTCGAGCTATTTGGCCCTTCAAGCCTCCTCTGCCATTCAAAATGATCATGGCTGATCATCAAGTTCAATACCCTCATCCCGACTTCCCCTCCATATCCCTTGATACCTTTAGCCCCAAGAGCTATATCTAATTACTTTTTGAAATTACACAATGTTTTGGCCTCAACTACTTTCTGCGGTAGCGAATTCCACAGATCCACTACTATCTGGGTGAAGGAATTTCTCCTCACCTCAGTCCTAAAAGGTTTACTCCTTATCCTCAAACTATGACTCCTAGTTCTGGACTCCCCCACCATCGGGAACATTCTTTCTGAATCTATCCTGTCTAATCCTGTTAGAATTTTGTAAGTTTCTATGAGATCCCTTCTCACTCTTTTCAACTCCAATGAATATAATCCTAACCCACTTAGTCTCTCCTCATATGACAGACCCGAGTCCCAGGAATCAGCCTGGTAAACCTTTGCTGCACTGCCTCCATAGCAAGAATATCCTTCCTCAGATAAGGACACCAAAACTGCACACAATACTCCAGGTGTGGCCTCACTAATTCCCTATACAATTCCAGTAAAACATCTCTATTCCTGTACTCAAATCCTCTTGCTCAGAAGGCCAACATACCATTTGCCTTCTTTACTGCCTGCTGTACCTGCACACTTACTTTCAGCGACTGATGCACCAGGACACCAAGGTCTCACTGAATAGCCATTTCTCTCAATTTACACCCATTCAAATAATAATCTGCCTTCCTATTTTTGCTACAGAAGTGGACATCCTCACATTTATCCACATCATACTGCATCTGCCATGCATGTGCCCAATCACTCAGCCTGTCCAAATCCGACTGAAGCATCTCTGCATCCTCCTCACTCAACTTTGCGTCATCTGTAAATTTGGAGATAATACATTTAGTTCCCTCATCCAAATCATTAATATATAATGTGAACAGTTGGGGTCCTAGCACAGATCCCTGCAGTACTCCACTAGTCACTGACTGCCTATCAGAAAAAGATCCACTTCTCTCAATTTTCTGCTTCCTGTCTGCTAACCAGCTTTCTATCCATCTCATAATTGCTATGAAACCCTTGATAATGGACTCCAGCAACTTCCCTACTACCAACGTTAAACTCACAACTCTATATTTCCCTATTTTCTCTCTATCTCCCTTTTTGAATAGCAGGGTTACATTTGCTACCCTCCAATCTGTAGGAACCATTCCAGAGTCCAAAGAATTTTGGAAAATAACCACCAATGGATCTACTATTTCTAGGGCCACTTCCTTTAGTACTCTGGGATGAAGATTATCAGGCCCTGGAGATTTGTTTGCCTTCAATACCATTAGATTCCCCAAAAAACATTTCTTTACTAATACTATTTTCCTTCAGCTCCTCACTAAAACTTGTGTTTCCCTGAACTTCCGGTACATTACTCATGTCTTCCTTTGTGAAGACAGAAGCAAAGTACAAATTTAGTTCTTCAGCTATTTCTTTGTTCCCTGTTAAGAATTCCCCTGTTTCTGACTGTAAGGGGCCGACATTAGTTTTTAATCAATCTTTTTCTCTTTCATACCTACAGAAATGTTTACAGTCAGTTTTTATGTTCACTGCTAGTTTACTTTCAAATTGTATTTTCCCCTTCTTAATCAATCTTTTGCTCTGCCTTTGCTGAATTTTAAACAGTCCCCAATCATCAGGACTATTGCTTTTTCTTGCTAATTTGTATGCCTCTCCTTTGAATCTAATACTATTCTCCGGCCCGCGATGGGCTGAAGTCCCGCTGCTGTCATGCCAGTCCCGCCGACATGAATCAAACCACCCACCTTATCGGCAGGACTGGCAGCGCGGGCGGGCTCCGGGGGGGTGCCCCCATGGTGACCTGGCCTGCGATCGTAGCCCACCGATCCGCGGGCGGGCCTGTGCCATGGGGGCACTCTTTTACTATGCGTCGATCGTGTAGGTCTCCACGATGGCCGACACATAGGTGACCCCCACCCGCGCATGCGCGGGGATGACGTCAGCAGTCGCTGATGCTCCCGCACATGGCGAAGTCCTTTTGGTCCCGACTGGCGTGGCACCAAAGGCCTTTCCCGCCGGCTGGCGGCGTGCCAACCACTCCGGCACGGGGCGAGCCCCTCAAGGTAAGGGCTTGGCCCCTAAAGGTGCGGAGAAATCCGCACCTTTGGGGCGGCCCGACGCCGGAGTGGTTCACGCCACTCCATCCCACCGGGACCCCCGCCCCGACGGGTAGGGGAGAATCCCGCCCCAGGTCTCAGAATCAACTACCTCACGATTCACCTTGATAAAGAATTCAACCATATTATCGCCACTCATCCCCAAGTGTTCTCTCACAACTAGATTGCTAACTAATCCTTTCTCATTGCTCAATATCCAGTCCAA